>NC_135783.1:189861803-190202160 GCF_051106095.1 Pogona vitticeps
TCAGCTTCACAGAGCATGGTGTCTCTGGGGAACCAATTTCCAAGTAAAGGAACTTCCTCCAGGCCAAAGTGAGGCACTTACTTGTCTCAGCCGGCACATGATCAGGGTCCCTCCCAAGATCTTCATCAGACATTTAAATTTTGTGTTTTCCTCTGAGCTGCAAAAGTTGCCCCGAGAGCAAGTGGACAACTGATGCGTTCCGTGCCAACTTTGCGATTATGAGCTACATCTTTGGTATTAGGAAAATGCACACCATATTCAGAGAAACAGTTATATAATGGCTGCAACCTGAAGGTCTTGAGCAGTGTTATTCTGATTGAATAGTTCTTCCAATCAATTCATTATGAGTCAGAGTGAGCCCATTTTAGGGCTTTATACGTAAGCATTAGAACTTTGAAATCAACGCAGAACCGAACGGGCAGCCAGTGTAATGCGGGGAACAGTTGGAGGCAACAGGAAAAGAGTAATACAGTGGTGCCTCGCAAGACGAATTTAATTCATTCCGCAGTTAATGTTGTCTTGCGAAACGCGTTTTCCCATAGGAATGCATTGAAATCTAATTAATGCATTCCTATGGGCAAAGAAAGTCAGAACAAAGTCAAATTTGGTTGACAAATGGTTTATTAAGTGCTCTTTAAAGCCATACATATTGTGCAGATGATTTTTAAAAATTTCAATTAAAAAACTTTAACTTTTTAAACATCATAGAAAAACATTTAAAAATCATCAAACATGAAGCAGGGACAAAAAACAGAAAACATTCTTCTTGAGAAGCACGACCATAGGAATATTTGTTTTGCGAGTCATCAACCCCATTGGCAAAACCATTTGTCTTGCAAGGCACCACTGTACACGGCATTCAAGCAAGTTCTTTATATCACAGCAGTTCACAACAGCCTTGCAGAGCTTGGAAGACGCCTCTTTCTTGGATGACAGCCTGCCCATCCCATGTCTGGCAGGACTATAGGAGTTGCAGAGTTTCTTGTCCAAAACAGCAACTTCCCTGAGCTCTGTAATTTTGCCACCTTTTCCCACAAGACCTTTGTTAGACACTGGCAAATCCCTGGACTTTGGGATATTTCTGTTGGGTCACATCCAGCCCGCTCTCTAACACAGAAGAGACCATGGGAAAGATCTATAATGTGAAAAAAGTGACCTGGGGGTTGCATGGAGGCCAAAGATAAGTGAAAGGAACTGAGCTCCAAAGATATCATCATCTCTCAGCAAGCGGGGGAGGAGGGGCGGGCTTGGTCTTCTGAGTTTGGCCACGTTGCCTCCTGCCTTTGAGATGCACCCAGGGAAGGTCAGCCGTACTGCCATTTCTTGCAAATTCCTCCATTTAGTTTATTAAATACTATCTGTGGTGCCTGAAGCTCTATGCCATGTGCTGCCATCAAATGAAAGTGGTAATTATTAGAGTCATCATTACTAATAGCTGTTTTCATAGCCGCATATCCAGGATCCAGATGGCTTTCCCCTTCCCAGCCCTTGAGATGCTAAGGCTGGTCTATTATGAGAAGACATTACCTTGGCTATCGCCTTGTCCCAAATGTAGGCAGATGTATTCTATGCTTATTTTATTTTATTTTACTTCATTGAGAAGAGGGAGGGGTTAAGAAGAGAAAGAAATGAAATTGCTTGCAGTTCAATTAAAACAAATAAAGTATTCAACCAAAAGACAATAAAGCTTTAATTAAGGGGGCTACAATGAATCATTGTCTGGAACTGTGCAACTCTGTAAAATATTAAACCTTTTGAATTTCTGCAAAACAAATTAGAAGCATGAAGATATTGTTCCAAATGTTGATGCAGTGTTGAGAAATGCTGCATTAAGTGAAGACATTTGACTGTTGAGGGTCCCTAGGTTGAGCAGATTAAGTCCACGTGTTTCATTTGAATCGATGGGACTCAGGTTGCTTTACTACGCCTGCTCATGTGACCGCACAACTGAGAAAGTTGCTTCCAGAAATTAGGAAATGGTGAAGGACATGCTGAAGCCCTCCACAATGAGCAGTGGCAGGATGATTCTGTAGGACCCACAACAGTCTCCTTGCACAGCCATTACAAATGGCTCCAGCACCTCGATATACTCTTTTTGTCTCAACTTTCTGAGCTCAGCTTGGGAGCAGTGACTCAACCAAGCCCCCTTTTCCTGTCCTTGTCCTCTGTGGGCATGAAAAGGACAACAATGGACAATTCCCACAGCTGGATCCAGAGCTTAAAGCATTACTTTTTAAAAAACATTAATTGCTTATGGGTATTACATACAGTTCCAAATCCTGCTGGATTTTGCCCATTGTGTCTATGGGCCTAAATGCGTTCACTGATTTTATCTCTCTTTTTTTGTATTGTTATAAACCACTCTGAACTTTTTAAAAATAAGAAGCAGTACACAAATACCAATGCTGGTGATGATGTTGTTGTTGATGATGATGATGATGATGATGTTACAGTCACAATGTAAAACTGGTGAAGTTTTCCCATAAGTTACAATGGTAATGTAACATAGTTACAATCTCGCTATTCAAAAAAAAGTATTCATTACAATTAAATACAAAGAACTAGTTATTTATAATGAGTTACTGCTAAGCTTTGGCTAGATCACTATATTAAGCATCTGAGTGGAACAACGCCACTGCCGGGTTGAATTGGTTCACAGACTCATCTTTGATAATGCCAGTCTCATATTCGAAATCCAGAGCCAGGACTCCATCTATCTAGCAGAGCTGCCTAAGCTGAGCATGCCTGCCATCCTTTCCTGGATATATATATATATACACACATACAAGGCTGCATTCAGGGGGCGTGGAGATGCTGTGATCGGTCTTTTATTACATGAAAGAGTTCAACATGCACCATGGTAACTGATTGATCACAAGTGCATTTAGTTCTCAGTTGGGCACATTGTGACATTCCAAATTCTTTCATAAGGTGGGTTCAGCCTAGAGTGACTCATTAAAGGTCCCTCACTGTAAAATCATTCATGGCAGGAAAAAAAATTAACACAAGAAAGGGTTGGCTCACTCCCCACTCCTTAGTTTAGCCTTCCTTTTAGTTTTGCAGCCCTCAACATTTTCAGCAAGATCTTTTCATCAATGGGAGGAAACAAACAAATTAAAAATATATTCCTATGAGACAAATGTCAATCTGAATCAACTACTTAATCTGTGCGCAATTTTACTGAGAGATGCTTTTACAGTAGTTGGCTGGCAGAGATAGCCCGGCTTCCTTAGAAGAAAAACCCAGCTAGCAGAGAAAGACAATATATTTCCAGGTCATTCGTCCACCTGCCTCCACATTGTGGCGCTGCTCAGTTGGGTAGCCACGTGCACTAGCACCAAAAATGGGATTTGGAAGAGGGATTTGGAATTCAGAATTACAGTCCTTTGGAATTGGAATTTTTAAAATTTGGAAGTTCCAGATATCCAGAACTAGAATCAGTATGAATACTGATATACAAAATAGAAGCAATATAAATACCACAAAGTCAATATTTCCCCCTTTTAAAAACACACACAAACAGGCAAAACCTTTTTAAAAGGGTTTCTCTGGGTCCTCCTCTGACACCTTCCCCATGATTGTGCCAAACAGAAAGAGTGCCCACCAACAGCCAGCCATGCCGAGGTGTCAGGAAAGGACTGGAACGGACATTCTGGCCGAACCCTGAGCAATGGGGATGCCAGCAGGAAATGCCAGTGGCCATGGGGAAGCGGGAGGCGGATCAGCCCGGGGAGTGGATGGGCAAATGCCCTGGCAGGCAGGCTGGAGCCGCAGACTGCCGGTGGTGGGTGGGAACTGTGCCCGCAGCATGGGGCACGGCAGAGTTGAGGGAGGGAGGACAATCTTGGAGTAGCAGACGGAAGAAGGAAAGGGGCGGAAGGAGAGGATACCAGATTGAAACATGGCCTCCCTCGTCCTGTGAGCAGAGCGGGCCGTTCTCTCTTACTTCAAGGGGGGATTCTGGGAAGCCCAGCAATAGCAGGTTGGCCTTAACCAAGCGAAGTTTTTCTACCGAGCCAGGTTCCAGGCTGAGAGAACTCTGTCTCTCACTGGGCACACGAATTGGTGGGCAAGACTGGAGTCCCGCTGCCCCCTTGGCCAGAGGCACACACCCATGCCAAACATGCTCCTTCTCAGCCCAGGAAGCCTCTTTTGGCTTGCAGGGTTCCTGTATATACCCCTCTACCCCCTGCCTCTGCCATGTTCTTCCTCTGGGGTGGTGTCTCCTGAGGACAGGCCCCTGCCATGCCTGTCAAGACAGGGTCCCAGAAAGCATGCCCTGATGTTGCAGGGGTGAGGGGCTTGGACTCTAGAGAACAAGTGCTGGTGCTGCTGTTTGGTGTGCTATGTACATGGTTAGTTTCCCCCCCCCCCCCCGCCACCGCTGTCTGTGGCCCTTCAGTGCTAGACAAACCTTCACTAGCTGCAGGGGCTGTATGTGATGGGAAATTGGCTGGCATTGCCTTTCTCTCCTTGCTGTGTCTCCATTGCTTAATGTTCCCTGTGCATGCGGTGGGACCAAGAGAAAGGTCTCTCCTGATGATCTTAACACCTGGACAGGCATATAAAGGGAGACTCAGTCCTTGAGATAGCTCAGGCCCAAACCATTGAAAGCTTTAAAGGTTAAAACCAGCACTTTGAATTGTGTCCAAAAACAGATTGGCAGCGAGTGGAGCTGCTGTAACCGGGGGGGGGGGGGTGTTTGATGTCATGTGACCAGCTGCAACACTCTGACTGCGGTTTTGGACCTGCTGAGGTTTCCAAGCACTTTGCAAAGGGAGCCCCAACAAGAGGCTGTTACAACAGTTCGGCTGGGATATAACTAAGACATGTGTCACCATGGCCAGGACAGACTTGCCACCTTTCTGGACCACTCCATTATATTAGGTATGCGTGCGTCTTCCATGTCTTGCAAAACAGCCTGAGCTAAGAGTGTGCAGCATACACTCATCCATCCACCTGTTCATCTTCCCAGGCTGTAGGGCTGCCATCACGTTTGCACCATTGCGTGTGACGGGCAGGCCTTGCCTTTCTGTCGCTAGACTCCGCTGCCGCCGCCTGTCTCCCAGAGCTTCTTGAATGCTGTGAGCTGTGTGACTGCCCTCCATCACAGCCACATTCAAGAGGGCCCACCTGTATCCTGCCCTTATGTGTTGCCCTGTGCCTGAGGCCTGCACCTTCCACCAGTGTCCTGTCAGATGGACAGACAGACAGACAGACAGAAAGAGAGAGAGAAATTTTCCAACCTGGCTGCCCCAGGTGTCACTTGTCAAATGGAGTATTTCCAAATATGGACTGCTAGGGATTCCCCCCCCCCCATGTTTGACTGCATGCTCCTAACTGGGATGGCTAACGTGTCATCACCACTAATTCTGGCTGCTGGTGGGGCAAGTGCAGCTGGGAGGGGGTCAGAGGTGATTTCAGGGCCACCTGCTTGTGAAATAGTAAGTCCCTTCGGCCCCTTCCTCCATCAAGTCAGATGTATATGCACTTGAAGGGGAGTCCCCACCACCCACAGGGCTGCTTTGTACAGGAGAGATTTGCTGGGAATCCTTCCCGGAATATGATAGAGCCGTGTGGTTTGGAGATGAAAGGCAATGTCTGCTGCTCTTCACAAATCTCTTATTCAACTGCAAAAGCAGCAGCACTGCTGGCACCCAAGCTGACAGTGTCAGTCTGAGTGCCGACGCACATGGGGCATTATTCGGTGAATTCTGAGTATTTCTGAATCCGAATGCACACCCTTACACATGGGCTCCCTTGTACTGGCTGGGGACATCCTTTCAAACCACTAAGTGTTGTATTCCCACTCGGTGGAACTATAGCTGTAGCAGAACATCAATGTACTTAGACAATCAGCCGTGAAGGCTGGTGGTGACTCTAATTTCATCGGAGCAGTAAATCCATCCTGGGTTTTAGTTTCAACTTTAAAGGAAATGTCCAAAGCACTGAACTTAGACAACAGTGTCCAACAGTTTGAATACCTCCTGTAAAGTTCAGAGCACAACCCAGAGTGGATTCCCCAACCTTAGGAGAACAGAGATCACTAGAGGCAGCAAAAGTTACTTTTTTGGACTTCATATAGTCAGCACAGCTGTTGGCCTTTGGGGGGGGGGAAAGAACTGAAGTCCATAGAGAGGAATCTCTCTATGCTCCCCTGGAAACTGACTAGAGCTATGCCGTGTGTGACATGAATCATACCAACTCTGGAAGTAGAGGAACCCTTTAGCGCAGATATGGCCTAAAAGACAGAAAGCTGTCTATGCCTTGATTCGGAAGAAACCATCTGGATCCAATGGATACCCCTCTCGCCATGATGGTGCCTGAGGAGGTGGCGGGCAGCTCAGCAGCATTCCAGAAAAGGAAGAGATCAAGATGGAGAACTTGTTAAAGATAGGGAAGTACAGATCAGACAATTCAGCACAAAATGAGGGGTGCTTAAGCCATGGGTGCAGTGGGATATTTTGAGGTCTACGCATTTGCCACAACCCAAGCTGAGAAATGGTCCTTTGCTGGCATATAATCTCCAGGATATCCAGAGAGAGAGAGAGAGAGAGAGAGAGAGAGATATTATTCTAGGAGTAGTAGGTTTAAAAATGGGGGGGATCTTATATTTGATCAGAGAATCCCCAGTGTGTGTGTGCGCGCACACACACACACATATACAGAGAGAGAGAGCAATCCAAAATACAGACAACTATGCATATCTGTTTCAAGAAACCATTTCTCCCAGTTTTCAACCCCACAAGCACCAAGTCTCTCTCTCCTTTTTAACTTCCTTGGTCCTTTTGAACTCGATCACTGCACAATGTTTTACTGATCAAGAGGGAAAGTTCACAATACTACCCTGTTCTCAAAAAAAAAAAAATTCCATTCCATTTCCACCTCCACCCCATTCCCCAGCTGCCCTGAGGATTGAAGGTGCAGTCAGAGAGGATGATGCTGTGCCGACCGATGAGGTCAGCCATGCCACTAATCAAAAAGTCCAGCGCCCCAACCCAGTGACCCCACCTGGACCTAGTGGACTGCTGTGCTTCAAGGCTGACATGGGAGTAAGCCTCCTGAGACGTAGTGGGTCTAACTGGTGAGGAAACCACCTGAATAGCTGAATGTAAAACCCTTGATTTTTGTTGGGCTGCACCACGTTTTCCTCTGTGTTTTACTGCAGCCAGTGTGTCTCCCCCATCTAAGCTAATGTCAGGATATATTGAAAATTTGCAAGGGCATGCAATCAAAATCGCACTAGTCAATCAGACTCATCTCAAAATCATTTTCAGTTGTGTTCTGCCAATTCTCCATTCATTCGGGGTCTATTTATGATCATACCAATCATAGGGGAACTCATTTAGTGTTATAAAGATGACAGCTCAACTTCGGATGACATTCCAAAGTAATTCAGCATCAGTGTGCTATATAAAAAAAAGTCACAGGGTAGTACATTCATTCCTTCACCATTATGAAACAGCCTTGCTTTCTCCCTTTTCTTGGCGGGGGGGGGGGCCTCAATTCCCAGTGTTTATTTTGCTTAGACATTTATGAGGGTTTTAAAACGTAATGTTCTATTTGAAATTCTCCTTATGCTACATTAGCCCTGGTGACTTTGACAGCATCAAGATATGCAAATAAATGAGGGGGCTTAATGGCGATTTTTCATTTTGTTGCGGTCATTACAGTGTGGGAGACAAAGGCGGCTGCTTCAGCTTTTCACGTACCATCGCGAACTTATTGAACTAATATTTATGTTGGGAGCAGATGACACAGAAGCAAATATATATAAAATGCCATCTGTGCGTTATGTTCCACTCCCACTCCAGCTCTTTTCTCTTTTATGGCTATGATATATTTTCACCGCCAAAGTCATTTAGAAAGTAAAATCATACTGGGATTATTTAAAAACAAGGAGAGAGAGAAAGAGAGAGAGAGAGAGAGAGAGCGTCATTATGCTAAGCATTGAAGGACAGCATTAAATTTGGAAAAGTGTGGGTTTAAAATTCAGCCAAGGAATGAAATTATCCTGGTTGTGCTTGACGTGAAAATGTGGGTAAAAGAAAAGACCCTTTCCCCTGTAAATCAAGTGTGGGAGTGCTCTAAAAACTCACACGTAAACTGAGAGTGACGAAGGGATTAGAAGGAACAGGAAAGTTTATGGATACACACATTTATGCAAGCAATGGTTCTTCATTATATGGTTGTCCACTTGAAGAGTTAAGGTTTCGAGAGGGAGTCTTTTAGTATGACAGGCCAAGAACCAAGGAAAATGGTTGCTTGCTGCTTTGCCCTCCTCAGATTCGTGACTGAAAGCACTCTGGGGTCAACCAGGTTAGTCCATGTGATTTCCTGTCTGCCATTATGTGCTCTGTGTGATGTTGTATATTGTAGCATAATATATTTTACCTCTGGAGATCTCAGTATTCCATGGTGTATGCTTTGCATTAGCAGCGCCAGGGTTTCCAGTTGTGCAAATACATTATTATTGTTTAAATTGTCAGAGTTTTCGATGGCAGTATCCTGCACCATCTTCATCAGGGAAGGGAAAGGACAATTTAGATTAGGGTGGGCAACATTTAGCCTTCAGTGTCCATCTCGGCATCCCGCCACCTTCCCCAACTCTCTCAGGAGGGGCAAACTGAACCTCTTGAAAGCTTCCCAAAATGGTGGTTCATCTTTTTAAGAAAGCCACAGGCTCCTCCATGCACTTTTGAACACCCTTTTTTCATTTAAGGTCTCAGTCTTTCATGATGTACACTTTGCATAAACAGCTCACAGGTTTCCAGTCGTGTCAGTTGGTGGGCTTGGTGGCAGCTGGAATGCAGCAACTTTCTGGAAGGTCCAAGCTTTCCATGGCAATATCCTGTGTCATCTTTGTCAGGGAAGGCAAGATGTCAGCTCAAATAAATCTACCTTAAATACAAGGCACAATCAAAACTGGCTGGGTGGACATTCAGACCAAACTGGGGCAGATTCACATTAAAGAGCCCGTCCCCTACACTGGCCAGCATTGTATAAGGGCAACCTGCCAAGTCTATCCAGTTTACAAAACAAAGGCTTCCAGCAAGCTCACACTCTCTGTTGATGGAATATGGCTCAAGTTTTATCAAGAGAACCTCAGTAATAATTCTGTCCCAAAATTGACTGGTTTTGGCCAAGACATGTACCCCATTCCATAAGGTTGATGACCATATGTAATACAATGCTCAGCCAGTCAAGCTTTTTCAAGTTGTTGTGATCTAACATATCGTGAATGTTCTGATATTCTCACTGGACGATCTGTTGCTGGTACGTTATCCAATCTCTGATACAGGTTGTGGGGGGGGGTCCTTTCACTTCAGAAAAAAAACCTCAGCAACACTTCAGACAAAACCACTTCTGACAAAGCCCGGTAGCCCTGCCAGTTGGGGGATTCTAGGACTATGGATACACAAGTAATACAGTATTGTCATGCTCCGACAAAACCTACATGCTAATTTGGAGCAGGTTATTAGGCATTTGAACTTGTTCCGAAGTGAAATAAGTCACATCTAGAATACGAACACAAATATCCCCACACAGCTGCACCTAACGAGGGTCCAGCCCCCGGGACCGGACCATCCACTCACACATACTGCTATGGCATCAGTTCTGCTCATCTTTCCAATGGTGCCTGGAGATCCACTCTCTTCCTGCTCAGCTGGCCGCTCCAGGCAAGGGGCAGGAGGACAGGTCTCCCCACACAGCTGCCGAGTGGATGGTCCGGTCCCAGGGGCCGGACACTCATTGGGTCCAGCTGTGCAGAGATATTTGTATTCTTAAACGAATATAAATATCTCCATCTCTAGCCACATCCAAAGAACTGAGAAACAAAGGGCAAAATCTAGTCGTGGCACAGTGGTTAAAACGCTGTACTGCAGCTAAAACTGTGCTCACGACCTGGGGTTCAAATCCCAGGTAGCCGGCTCAAGGTTGACTCAGCCTTCCATCCTTCCGAGGTCGGTAAAATGAGTACCCAGCTTGCTGGGGGGGGGGGCAATGTGTAGCCTGTATAATTAAAATTGTAAACCGCCCGGAGAGTGCTTGTAGTGCTATGGGGCGGTATATAAGTCCAATAAATAAATAAATAAATAAATAAACTAATAAGTTGACTCATTAACTCAACGGGGCTTAGGTAAGTGTTGAATTAGCAAGGCCTATTTGTTCAATGGATCTGTTCGATTTGGGACTAACAACTGGATTTACCCCAAGGCAGGTTGTTCTTGAAGTTTGCAAGTCAGTTTTGAAAGCTGTTCTCACAGACATGCTTTCCTAGCAAGTCTTATCCTTTTTTTATTGCTAAAGAAATGAAGGTTCTCAGAAAAGCTTTCTTTAAATCAGGGGTTTTAAACTCAATTTACCTGGGGGCCGCTAGAGGCAGAGTCTGGGTGAGGCTGGGCCACATCCGATTCTCCGCCAAGCGGAGCAAGAGCCCAAGGAAGCCGCCCAGGAGTTTCCTTAGCCGGCAGACAGGCGGGTTGGCTGGCAGGCTACAGTTCTGGATGGAGGGTGCAAGAGGTGCTGTCTTGGGAGAGAGCGGCGAACGAGGCAAGGCTTTTTTTAACTCTTGACAGCAGAGGATGTGTGGGCACTTGGGGGGGCAGGCAAGGTGAGGGCCACAAACTATCATCTGGGGGGCCGCAAATGGCCCCTGGGCTGCATGTTTGAGACCCCTGCTTTAAATGGACAGTACAAGATGGAGGTAGCAGCTGCCGGAGCAGAGGAGTGCAATTTTGTGATGGGCAGATGTAGCATCTAACAAGAGAATAACTTTACGAAGGATCTCCAATCACAGTGTTTTGGGGGAGTAACCAATCAGAAGCTGCCCCATGAGTTGCAGCAACATGGGGCAGCTTCGGCAACATGGCTTCCCAAGGAAAAGCAGCGTTGAAAGATCTACTCGTATGAACTGGGCAGCTTTTTTTGCTTATGTGGGACCTTGTTCCAGTGCAGACTAGTCCTTTCCTAGAAACCAGTCACCTACATTCCAATGATTACATATGTTTTGTATCTCTACTGAGTGTTTGTTATTAGGGTAAGTCACTACAGACAGGACTTTGGGGGAAAAAATTGGACTGGAACTCCCAGTATTTGCCCAGAATTCTCCCAAAAAGAAACCTAGAAACTGTAGCTTAAAAACAAACAAACAAAACAGGCCACCACAGAACAACATTCAGTGCCTATATGCCAGCCTCCAATACTTTTTTTTCATTTCAAGAAGAAGGAAACTGTCCCACTGAGACAGAGGGAGCTGCAAGAGTTTATGGGTAGGTGGTTCTAAGAGGTACCCTCTAAACCCGTCCCATGAACTTTTGCAGCTCCCATGGAGTTTTTGCCACTTCTAGCTACCACTTGAGCAGTTATTTTCTTCTTGGAATAAAAAGAAATGACAAATTCCCATGTGTAGGTAATGAAAGCTACTACTTCTAGCCCGTACCTGTACCTCCCAGAACACTGACTAGGCAAATTCTGGAAGCTTCAGTCCAAAAGAAAATCTGAAAAAACCCATCACTATGAGTCAATTCCTTTCACCTCCACCCCAGTCTAGTTCCATTTGGATTACGTTAAGGCTTAAATATGTGTAGGATGCTGCAACTCTGGTTTGTAGGTTGATGTGTCTCTGAGAATGTGTCGGCTCTAATGGTCAATTTTTTTCCCATAGATATGCACCTCCAAGACAAAGTAAATTAGATGTTGAATGCACCTTCGCATTAAATGACCAAATATCGGTTTGTGGGTGGTGGTTGTTAATGCAAAGATCAGCTCCTAAGAGGTCAATACATAACTCGGCAGGCTGACTGAGAAGGAACTCTTGCCATTATGCACATGTTGGGGTACGTATGGGACACTGAAAAAGTGGTGATATTGATTTGGTGAATCCACTCTGGGTTCCAGTCTACACCTTGCAGGAGATCTCCAAGGTGCTGGGATCCCTATCTCCCAAAGAGGCTCAATGAATAGGATAGCTTCCAGACATTTCAGGCTAAAATCCAGAACGGATTCACTGCCTCAGCAAAACTGGAAGCATTTGGGCCTGTCAGAGCACTGCATTTATAGTCCTCTCATTCTGCTGCCAAGCCCAACCGGGGAGTGGGATTTGAACCCCTTCCTGCAGTTGCTCTGGCTCTGATGAAAAACCTGTTTGTATCACAAGGAAATTTCTCCTGGTGTCCCTCAGGGAGGGATGCTTGCCTCCAATGTCTAAGAAAGACTTCAGTGGCTAAAGAGCACCTTGAATGAAGCTGGTACTTAATATATACACAGCCGGGGCTACTACTTGCATTTTCTTTTGTTATCAACATTTTATTTAATTCTTATTATTTTATACATAGAGGAACAATTCCATTTTACCGGCTTCATCTCTCCCCTTCCCAGTTACCTCTCCTGTTTAACCCCTCTTTTACGTCCATTTGGCACATTCACACCAAGAGACACACACGCACACAGACCAACAACCTTGATAAATAAAATAAAATCTGAAGCCAAATGAAGGAGGAGGAAATGCAAACGGGTTTACTTTTTAAAATCTTTGCCTGCTGGGTGCCAAAGGCGTGTTGAAAAAGCAAGTCATTCATGCTGACAAATACTGTGGTTCTGATACTACGTGTCCTAAATAAAGCCTATTTAAACACATGTTGGGGATCAGAAAAGGCCCTATTCAAACCTTACAAATGTCATCATCATGAGCATACCTAAGAGTGGACTGCCTCGCCTCAGCCCTTCCATTACGATCTTCTTGGCACTTTTAGCCCCCAGTGTGAAGAGCGGAGGAGCTTGCTCGTGTGTAGATCCTACATCATGGAAAAAGTCCTGGAAAATATGGGTTTTCAGCGATGCATGAATATGGATTAAGAGACAGGTCAGGTACATGCAACAAGAAAAGCAAACAAAAAACCAAAGCAAGGAAGCCCCAGTACATCTTTCATCTTTTTTTTTTTTTTATCGACCTCTTCTTTTACCTCTCCTTTCCAGAGCCTCCCCAAAAAGGCAATCAACCCTATGAAAGGGCTTATTTTTCATTCATTTGCTCTCTCGATCTCGCCCTCATCCCTCCCTCCATTTTGTTTCACTGTGCCCAAGTTATAAATGCTGCAATTACTAGGGCAGATTGTCACCATGAATCATGCTGATCCTGTGCACACTGACTAAGAGGAAAGTCCAGTTTTTCTCAATACATTAAGAAATGAGCCCAATGGCATTCATTCCCAGGTAAGTGTCTGTAGGCTTGTAACCTGCATAACAAATAAAGTAAGCGTGGGATTGCCGCTCTAATTCCCTAACCCTAATGTTGAATTTTTGCAGCGTAAACACGCATGCATGCACATATGAAGAACACAGCCAAGGTTCAGTGAAAAAAAGAAATAATCAACTCACTCTTGGATAACTACCTGTGCCAATGGCTTCCTGCCAAGAGAGCCAGGTGCTGCTGTTGTCTGTTGAAAGAGAAATTAGCCAGCTAGCAAAAGTTACTTGAGTGTTTCTCTTGCGTTTAACCGTTGCTATACAGAACTATTCCAGAAAGCAGAGGAAATCCAAGGAATCGTTAACTTCTGACATTTCATAAATGTGGGCAGGATGTGTTCTCCTGAAAATTGGGCCACTTTCATGAGATTTTAGACCGAGATGCCCAGCAGACCTTGGAGAAGGTGAGAGAGAGAGCAGAGACCATATACTGCAGATAATGTTGCTTTTGGAATGAAGGAAGATGAGAGAAAGGCAGGAAGAGAGCAAGCTACATCTTCAACGTAATCCTTTTTATATATGCAACTTGTGAGGGAGTGCCACCCGTTCCCCCAAGGCCAGCGTGAACTGAAATCTCCAGCATGCGCAGTCCATGAGCCAGTCCTATCTAATCATGTGTTATTAGAAATGGAAACTTGGAACATTCGCCACATCCATAGGAAGAAGAGTCGTGCCAAGGAATCCTGCACCACAGCTATGCGTGTCATGTAGTCTCACTTGTAACATCTGCATGAACAGCTGGAAGGAGGAGGAGGAGGCCTTAGTGCAAGCTAATACAACTTTCAGAAATCCTGGCCAGCACAGCTAGTGGTGAAGGCTTCTGGAAGTTGTAGTCCAAGAACATCTGGGAACCCAAGGTTGGGAACAACTGTCCTAAGGCATCTAAGAGTTGAGCTGAGGGGGAGCATAACACATTTTATTTATTTATTTATTTATTTATTTATTCAATTTCTACCCCGCCCCTCTAGACAAGGTCTACTCGGGGCGGCTTACAAAAATTAAAACACATTAAAACAATATAGAAGAATAACTAACATAATGCAATTATTATAATTAATATTATCCAAGATGGCAACATTAAGAACCAGAAAAAGGGGGAAGGAACTTAGGTGACTGGGGGGAAGGCCTGTCTGAATAACCATGTTTTTAGTTGGTTTTTGAACACACCCAGCGAGGGTGCCAGCCGAATTTCAGTGGGAAGTGTGTTCCACAGCCGAGGGGCAACTGCCGAGAAGGCCCGGTTTCTTGTTTTCTCCTTCCGGGCCTCCCTCGGCGTCAGTCCCCTCAGCCGTCCCTGCTGGCTATGTCGGGTGACTCGGGTAGATCTGGGTGGGAGGAGGCGATCTGCCAAATTTTGCCCAATGAGATGGAAAGTGCTTTGGTAAGTAGAAGGTGGAGGGATGTGGAACAAAACACCAGTCAGATAGTAACAGATGTTCACATGTAGAGAAGGAAAAACAATGTGAAACTGCAAGGAGACACAGTAAACGCACTGTTTTTCACACCCCCTCCTGCTCTATTGTTGGGAGGCCCGTTTTGCCAACTATGAGTAGAGACGGGAAAGTGTCAGTTTGACATCCTCCCACATTTAAACATTGAGCATTTTGGTAAATTCTAATTCTAAAAAAAATGAATTAAACAAAATCCTTTTCACCACCACCCTGCTGCTAAATGCAGAGTGAACGCATCAGACTGAAGCAATCTCAAATCTGTCTGGAAAATGAACCAGAAAAACAATAACAAAATACAGTGGTGCCTTGCTTAGCGAGTGCTTCGCTATACGATGAATTCGCATAGCGAGGGGGTCCGGGCCATCGCTGGAGCGTTTGCTCAGCGATGGCCCCTATGGCGATTTTTCGCTTTGCGAAACTTCGCAGAACGAAGCGGGGGAGAACAGCTGATCGGCGGTTCCAAATGGCCGCCGGAAGGTCCACGCCGCATTTTCGCGCCCTGCCCTCGCTTACCGAGGGCGCGAAAATGGCGGCGCTATGGAGAAACATCGCTTAACGGTGAGTTTTCAAGCCATAGGAACACATTGAACAAAGTTCAATGCGTTTCTATGGCTTTTTTATTCCCGTTTAGCGATGTTTTCGCATAGCGAAGGTTAATCCGGAACGGATTAACCTCGCTATGCGAGGCACCACTGTATTAATTTCTGGTTATTCATCTTTTACTATTCAGTATTAATCTTGAACTATTTGGGGCATTTTAATTTGGAGTTATTTATTTCAAGTTAGTGTTAATGTTTATTTCCATTAAATTTTGAATTGAGTTTTGAGTTTAGGCAGCAGTTTTAACTGTTAAATAATGTTTTTGTTTTGTTTTATTTCATCTCAACATCCTTCTTTCATATTGAGAAATGAGCGTCTGTACCAGAACCTCATACAGTATTTCAGTCTACACAGAGATTGTGCAGTGATTCCTACGCAGAAGTACCGGTACTTCAAATACCGAAGCATGTGGAGCAGCTAAGGGTGCTTAGCTTTCAGGTTGTGAAAATTTTTCAATAATAATAATAATAATAAAGCCAGGAATTTGGTGACATTACTTCCAGACTTCTCAGACATCTCTTCTAATTAAAATAAAACCATCACAGGACTTCTGCAATGAAGATTATTATAGATTCCGAAGGTGATGAACATGTTTTCATTAAACAGAGAGAGAAAGGGAGAGACCCTTCAGGCATGGCATTTCATCTCAACCCTCTAATAACATTAATAAACTCTTTAATCTCTGCCATGTTTATGACTTAATAGGGATCCTTAAAGAGATGACAGGCTGGGACAAGCCGCCAGGTCCCTTCAATCTCTATTCAAGTAGCTTTTCCATTCATCTGGAGCAGAAAACTGCTCCACAGCCACCCTTATTTCCCTGTGTCAGATCTGGGAAATCTAGGCCACTGAATTCGGAAAAGCTGCCCCATATATTATCAACAATGGGGAGGACATTGGTTCCATTGCCTTCTCCTTTCTGAGGTAAATTTTTAGACTGCTTAACTGAAATGAAGACTAAGAGTCAAACTAGACATAAAGGAGAAAGCATATTCCCTATGATTAATCCATTTTCGCCTCCCACAGACTGTATCGTCATCGTTCAGTCATTCAGTTCGTGACCCCATGGACCAGAGCATGCCAGGCCCTCCTGTCTTCCACTGCCTCCCAGAGTTTGGTCAGATTCATGTAGGTTGCTTCGCTGACACTGTCCAACCATGTATGCAGACAGTATACATCTCAGCAAATTATACATCCAAGTTAAGCTGATATTTATTTGGCAGGACCAAATGCAAAACAAAGAGTGTAATCAGATGGCTGTTTGGTCCGCTGCAGGGCTAGGTTGTTTCACTCCTTTTCCCAGTGATCACATCATGTAATTTCTGGAGCGAACCAAATCATCTCCAAGGCATGGCTAACAGCATCTTTCTGAGCCCTATCAGGTGCGTCTACTTTTTTGGTGTGGGTAGGATCACTCTGGTTTGTTCAGTTTCCAGAACATGTGATCATTGGGAATGGACCAAAACTGAGCCAAGATTTTACCTGTGGGCAGTTTCTCGACTGTCCCTTCAGAAAAGAAAAAGAAAATATTTAAAAAGTAAGTGATGCAGGGCATTAGCAATGATCTGTTACAGTCTTTAAAAATTTCATTTCCTTTGCCTCTCTGCTAAGGAGAAGAGGAAGTGTTCAGTTTGCCAATAACCTCAAGTGGCTTGCTTATTAAGCCACATCACGATATCAGAAATTCAAACAGAAAAGAACCAGACCAAAGAGGGTTGCTTGAGCTCCAATATCCCATTTGGATGCACGGATTGCACCTCTAACTGACCCCAAGTTACCCTATTTAGCCCATACCAGCCCACTCCAACTGGACCCATGCAGACAAGCCCAAAACACAATAAATGCAAGACACCTGAATGAGGAAAGTCACATGCTGTGACAAACAGATCTCTTTTTCCACTTTGAGGAGCACCTCTGCAAAATAAAAAATAAAAAATGCATGATATTGTTTTCTTTGAACCAAAGTTTCTATAATCAGGTGGATACCTGTCGGAAGTAGACTATGTTTTTATATATACAGTGGTGCCTCGCTTAGCGATGTTAATGCATGCAGAAAAAATTGCTGCAAAGCGATAACATCGCTAAGCGAAATAAAAAAGCCCATAGAAACGCATTGAAACCCCTTCAATGCGTTCCTATGGGCTTAAAACTCACCTTAAAGTGAAGATCCTCCATAGCGCCGCCATTTTCGGTGCCTCTAAAGCGAGTAATCCATCCCTAAACACAGCGGGTGGCCATTTTGTTTACCCGGTGGCCATTTTGAAACCGCTGATCAGCTGGCCGAAAATGGGCGCTTTGCGATGATCGCTTCCTCGCGATCATCGCAAAGCGAAAATAGCCCATAGGGACCATTGCAAAGCGATTGCTTTTGCGATGGCAAAAAGTCCATCACAAAGCGATTTCTTCGCTAAGCGGAGCAATCGCTATGTGAGGCACCACTGTATAAAGGAGACTCATTCCAGCTAATATATATACAGTATATTATATATATTGGATGGGCTCTTCTACATCAGACTGGCTATGGAAGAAGACTCACCCCACTTCACACCTTTATTTATTTATTTATTTTTGTCATTCATTCAATTTCTGTACCGCCCATCTGGCCACAAGGCCACTCTGAGTGGTTCACAAAATAATAAACCAACAAAAAACAGTATTATTGGGCTCAGAGGTGGATTGCCCACTGCCTCCACACATGATGTACAGTCCACAGCTTCAAAAAGCTGTCTTTCTGGATTATGAATCCCAGAACCCCCTCAAAAGACTTCCCAGATGATTTGGGAAATTAGAATCCAAAAAGTGCTCTCTTTCCCAAGCTCTGATACAAAGGCAAGAAAGAATTAATCACCTTGTATGACAAAATGCCTGGAGAAGATTTTGAAAGGAAACCACACAGAGATCACATCAAATCAAAAGGAACGATATATTTCTGCATAAACTGAAATCCATTCTTTCATGTTTTGTACCTCACAATTACATTTGCAAGGCAAGTAGTTGTTTTTTTAGGAAAGGTGGGGGAGGGAATCAAAGTTCAGTTTGTTAATTTATTCAGAGCTGCCACTTTGGTCACAAAGATATTTTAGCTCTTAATACAAGTTAATTTAAAACCTTTTAAAGCATTTCCTGATAGACAACGGCAGAGCAATGTTGCACAGAAGCCTTTAAAAGTTTATTGACCTTAAATAATTTAAATCCATGCATTTGTAGATTAATTGCAAGCAAAAAGTGAAGATTACACTTCACAAATGCACCTTTATGAGCTTAGTACAGGATGCAACTATCCTTCTTTGTTACCTAGCAACAGCCATACCATCCCTTAGGAGGAAATCGGTCTAAACCGAAACGTATCATTCAGGATGCCTATATTCACTTCCTGCCCTACAATGCCACTAGTCCCTTATAACTAAGAGCTTCTCTTTCCCCAGACCCTCTGCATGTTTGCTGGGATTCTCAGGCCAGCAGCATTTGACTCCCGGGGATTTCCTGGCCAAATCCTGCGCTCTCGGGATGGGCCATGGTGATGTCACAAAGGAGGGAGCAAGCAGAGGGGAAGAGTCTGGGGATGTGTCCCTATTGGGAAAATTCAATCTCCCATGCTGCTTCTTCAACACAGAGGAACTGAACCCTTTTTGGTGCAATTAGACACAATCCTTTCTTGCCATCTGATCACACCCGTTGCGTGTTTTAAACACATCTCAGAGTCTCTAAGACCACCCCTCCCATCTTGTTGGTTGTTTTTGGTCAGCTGGATCCTCCATTACCTGCTCTCCAAAGTTAGACATGTGGAGATGTAACTCCACACTGTATATACTCACAGTTCATGGCTTTGTTCTTATATAAATACAAAGTCATGAACTATATACATAAGAATGTGTTCTTTGTTTTCTTTAGTGAAGAAGCATTCAATGATCAGAGCAGGGGTATATCTAGCCAGGCCTTATTTTACACTAAAAAGGGAATAGCCAAATTTCAGACCCTTCCAACAGCTCCATGAAGTTCCATGAGTCACAGTGCTGATGCTCCATTCCCTGCCTTACTCCAAATGATTCAGCAGGGCCAATGTTGGTATATCAAAAAGCCAAGAGCAAGGAGAAGAGAGTAGAAAGGGAGAGAGAGGGTGTGACCCCCTGATGCAAGCTGGGAATGTATGGTACTGGTACTCAAGCAGGACAGCCCCCTTGCACACAAATTATCTCCTCCTCAGTGAAACATTTCACATTTCAGCTGGCCACGAAATGTGGAGAAGTAGAGCAGTTCCTGAAGACTTTGCTGGCACCCTGGACTCTGGTGACCCTAAGCTGGAAGTCCATTTTCAAGGGTTCAAAATTATTCTTTTTTTTAAGCCTTAGAATTCTTTTTTTTTAAGCCTTAGACTAGAACCATGTGGAAATAACTGCTTATACACACACACACATGTACACACATGGATGACTGAATCGCTCAATGGTTTCCTCGTGGGAGAGGAGCCAGCCTGGGTGGCCTTGGGCAAGCTGCACAATCTCAGAGCTGCCCCTAGAAGAAGGGAGTGGTGAACAACTTCTTCGTATTCTCTAGCTGGAAAATCCTGAAAAAGGGCCACCATGGATGAGAATGGACTTGACAGCACATTATATATATTCATTGCATATATAGATTACATACTGTATATTCAGAATCCAGAACGTGCATGCAAGTTGGAACTGCTACTGCCTCAACAGTGCACTCTGGAGATTACAAAAAATAGCGCACACACACACACACACAAAAAAAAACACAGAGGGAGAGAGAATGAACTTCACAGCTCTGAAGCTTTAGATTAGAAAGAAAGAGAGAAAAGAATATTACATGAGGAATAGCCTTGAGCTTTCTGGGGGCCGTTTATTCTTTTTCAAGCCTGCGGTAGGCCCCACAGCCAAAAAGTTGTCATCTTTCATCTAATTCCCCACTCCTAGACCATGTGGGAGCCATTAGCCTTTCTAGTTACTCACACCTTCCCGGGTCTGCCCATTAACATGGCTGCTTCCTCCCTGTCGCTCTTTGGCTGCCAGGAAAGTATTGGAAGCGCTGCTCTTCTTCAACCATTACCAGTCGTCACCAGCCAGCTGCTTTCCCGCTTCCAACAAAATGGCAGGCAAATATGCTAACGAAATGCGTTAGCTCTCATTCTGACAGACAGCTCTGAGGAGGGAAGAAGCAGGGGGGCTATGGACTTTGTGCCGGTTCTGTCTCATCTGAATGCACAGCTAATTCCACAAAAGGCCGATGACAAGCACTCACACAATCAGGAGAAATGAAGATGCTCAGCCAATGGTGCAGAAAGCAGAACAGGCCAGGCCGCTGCCAGCAAACCTTGATTCAGCTCCTGGCTCTGATGGTCAGCTTGGCATATACAATTGCCGTGAGGGGAATTGGAACACCAGGCCACAGGGCAGCTCTTTGAAGTAATTATCCTCCATGACAACCCAAAACAAGATGAAAAGATTTCCGAGGGACGTGAGGCAGTGGATGAGCCTTGGATAAAGTTGGCATTCCTGAAGCATGAATTCAGTTGCCTCAATGGAGGTGTGCTGTGGCCGTAGGGGAGGAATAGAGGGCAGAGAGGGAGGGAACTGAGGTTTTAAAAAGAAGACACTTGCAACCAAATATATTAGACAGCAAGGATATCGTTAGGCGGATTTGTAACTCTGTTACAATTAAGCGTTCTTCAATATTCAAAGACAATGTTCTCAGGACCATTGATGTGTATTAGGGTTGCCAGAATGGCAGGCTGCCATCTTCTGAGATTTCAGGGCCAAAATCTAGGACTTTGCATCCCTGATGCATATATGTGTATACTTGTGCAGTTCTTTATTCAAATGCATATCATGTTTTGATGATGCTGGTTCCTCCCAAGGCAGGCTGTCAAAACAAAAGCAAGGCCACATTTAAAAAACAAAACAAAGCAAAAAAAAAAAAAACCTATGAATGCAGGGGAATGATGGGAAGAGTTGCATGCTGGGGGTGGGGGGAATGCCACGGTTTTCCCATAATCTCTCTGCTTTCTTGACCAGAAAGCTCATGAAACACCTTGCATGATCTGGGCGTCTAGTAAAAGTTTAACAGGGCAGTGCTGGGGTCTCTCTTTGGCATGAATGAATTCGGTGAAGCTTTTGTGTTGACCACAAGCATGCAGAAGAGCAAAGGGAGTGTATTTGTGGGAGCCTGGAAGCAGAAGTGGTGAGAAACTCAACAGAGACAAGATGGGAGTCAAGAGTGAAGCGGTTCAATGTGCTCTGGGTGGGATTTCCACTCTGCTTAAAAAGGAGCAGAGGGCTAGCACGAGGTATTTCTTAAGCCACCCTTGCAGTTACCAGCACAGAACTCCTTTCTAACAGCTTCAGCTAATGCAGCAGCTGCAGCCTTTCCTACAAAAGATGAACTTGGTGTCAGTCATCTGGCATTTGGTTGCTTCAAGGCTGGGTTGTTTTAATGCACTCTGTGTAGGGCTGCCTTAGAAGACCGTCTGGAAGCTTCAAGCAGTCCAAAATGCTACAGACAGATTTTTGTCTGGCACCCACAGGCTATAGCCTATTACTTCTACTGCCTTCTTTCTAGGCTCAGTATAAAGAGGTGGTTCTGTCCAGCTTAGAACCAGCTGAACTGCTTAAGTCCAGTTATCTTTGGGACCTTTTGATTCCCAACCAGGAATTAAATTCAGATTCACAGGCCATAGCTCTTTGTGCTATCTCAAAATGCTTGGTGGGTGAACCAGAGAAAGACAGGGGCTCTTCTGTGGTGGTGCCACCAGTCTGGAACGATCTCTGATCCAGTTCCACCAGGCTCTTTCTATATACAGTACTTCTTTTCCCAAAAATGAAATATATTACTATTCTCATAGGCTTTTAGTATGTAATAGTATTACTACATCTACTTCTAATGTGGCAGGGGGGTAGCAGTGTTAGTTCGTTGCAACAAAACCAACTACAAATTTTGTGAGAACCTAATGACAAGGGTGTGTCCAGACAGCAAAGAAAGTATTGGGTCTGATCTCATTTGAAAAGGTTACTACGTGATCTCTCTTAAAGTGACCTTTCTGTCCATCTGGGAATCACACCAGCCTGCCCACACTCCCCCAAAAAAGGTCCAGCTTCGGCTGAAAAACATAGGGGCATATTGAAGCCATCTGTCACGGAGCAGTTGTAGGATGATGCTCTGGCAGTTGGGGGCCTTCATTCATTCATTCATTCATTCATTCATTCATTCATTCATTCATTCATTTCCAGCTGGAATGAGCTGCTTGCACCTCAACAAAAAGCCAAGACAGCCCCTGCCTTCAGGATTAGAGTCTAAAATATGTGTGTCATCAAAGGAAAGGAGAATGAGGAGGGAGAAGGAAAACAAGAAACCCAGGCATATGTTATGAGATTCTTCAGCTTGGTGAAATGGAGGCTGGATAACAGAAAAAGAGAAAGCCTGAGGAAGCAGGCTTTTCAGGAAGGCTGATGGTTTTTCTTCGTTTCCTCTTCTACAGTCTGCATTGTATTCTCAAAAGGTGACTAGAAAGTATGAAGCTTAGAGTGACGACTGGTTGCACAAGGGTCTTTGGAGAGAGTTTTTACAAAACAGTCTATCATGTAAAGTAGAGGTGGGCACAGTCTTGTCCTCCAGATGTTACTGGGCTACAACTCCCAGTGTTCCTCAATAACATCAGTTAGAACTGATGGGAGTTGTACTCTAAGGATATCCGGAGAGCCATGCTTGGCTCAGCCCTAACATAAAGTGATATTGCAATGTTTATCATGCTATTCCAGCAAACCTCAGTCTTTACATATCGCTGGATTTGATGAAATGCACATGAAGTTACAATGCAGCTTCAGAAACCTGTTCAATCCAAACCTTCAGACCATCCTGCTCTATCAGCTCAAAGCCCCTGTTTCTTTTTGTCTTGTTTCATCATTCTGCAGTGAGGGGGCACAGTTAGCCAATGGCATGGCTTATTTGTTTGCTTATTTCAAGTTTACAAAAGGGAGCAGAAAGTTGGCATAAGACTGCTTTCTAGAATAGGGGTGGACAGAGGATATCTGAGTACCAATAAACCCTATCCCCTCTGATGATCAGGCACGCCATACAATCAATGGGGAAAAGTCAAGTGCAAGGATGACACAACTGGCTGGCCGAGAGGGGTTTTTCAAATAGATTGTTGTGCTTTATAGCTTTGAATGTGTTTTCGGTGTTCCTTATGGGTTTTTTTTTAGTATGGTATTTGTTTCATCCTATTTAGTATTTGATTATTCACCATTGTTAGCTTTAAATACTGTATTTTAATGATGTAAGCTGCCTTGGGCCCTTTTTAAGGAGAAAGGCAGGGTAGAAATATTTTAAATGAAATAAAATGAAATGAAATAAACAAACCACCTCATGTTCCATCGCCTGCACTGGGGGGTTCAGGCAGTAGTTACCACCAGTCCTACCGGGAGATATCGTAGATCAAATGTCAAACAATTAGCTCTGATAACATGCGCTTTTCCCCAGTTAGTGAAAGTCCTTTCCACAGCTTGGTGATAATTTTGTTTCAATCAGATTTTCGTAACAATTTAATGATCCAATATTCAAATTGGGGCAGGGGGAGGCGAAGAGAACTGGGGGGGGATGAGAAAGCAGCATTGACAGATTTTCCCATTTCTTCACCCCCATTTTACTTCTTTTATTATCAGTCATGGTTTTTTTCCTGTGTTTTCTTCACAGGATATTTCCCTTTTTTAAAAAATTAAGTAAACCAGATGACAAGGTAAGGAGCACAAAGGGACTGTCTTACCCGCTCGGCAGCAGGACTGTTGCCTTCCACGCTGAGCACCTACAGGCATCGCAAGTGACTACAGAGAAGTAGGCACCGAAAAATCCCAGCTAAAAGGGAGCTTTAGCCCCTAGCTTTGCCTAAATGGAGCCTGCCACTCACACCAGATTAAGCACTGAGGGTTTTGAGATGTGAACTATTAGGTTATGACTTTGGAAACAATTTCACTTAAGACTTCACATTTAGACAAGAGTCAAGAACCCCCAAGGGTAAAATGCCAGAGCTGATCTGTTTTAGTAGGTTGCCAGGGGACTCAGAAGAGTAAGTGGTTAAGCACTTATTAACACTATCTTTCATTTCATGTTCTTCTTTGCATCTGTAGAGCTTTCAAAAAAAAAAGCTGTTTTTTTTTTTTTAAAGTATTACTTGCTTCTGGTATTGTGAGCTGAAACCCAGTTCCCACTAGGGCTGGTCTAAAAATGCCCTCCACCCCACTTTTGAAAGTCCGTTCTCAACTGGCAAACGTGCATGTGTGAAAGGGACAGAATGTGGTTATTTTGGGAGAAGGCAGGAGAAATTTTATGAGCTGGATCGAGATTTAGGCATGCACCATTAGCTGTGGAGGTGGGCTGTGTGCCTCCGTGCCATGGCAGCTCCTTCTGCATGTTGAGCCGGCAGCCTCAAAGCGTTGCCTCTTAGCACCTCCCCAGTCCAAATGACCACAAGGGGATTGGGGAGTAAAGCCACCAGGGAGGCTTTCCTGATCTTCTGACTCTCTTAGCCCTCAGCTTCCTCTTCTACTTTCGTTAAGTTCAGAGACAGAGGCCGGGCATTCGATTCCCCACTGGGCCTCCTGACAGGGGGTGGACTCAATGAGTACGTACTTCCAGCTCTGCACTTCTAAGATGATTATTTCTTCCTCTTTTTCCGTCTCAGGTCACTTTCTGTTTCTTCCTCCTCATAACTTAAGAGAGGCAGCTTTTCTACAATGACTTGACAGATTTGCACACCTGACCTTCAAGGTCTTTTATAGCCGGGTCAAGGGCTCCTTCTCTTAGACTTTCTCTGTGTGGATTTTCTGAAACTATAAACACAAGCTTTCTCTATTTTTACCCAGTAACTGCTTTCCAGAGTAACACCATTTTAGTAGCAGTACAACAGATGTACTTCCTGCACAAAATGTAAAGCAGGCTTCACTGCCTAGCCTTGGGGAAAGCCTCACGTCTCAGTTTAAGCCACCTCACTGAGTCACTGTGAGTTACAGGGAAAGCCACGCCACCGTGAAGGCAGGGTAAAATGCAGATACATTGGGGGGGGGGGGGAACACAAGTGCTTGAATCCTGCCTTATTTATCTGAAGAAAGAGTGCACATTTGCATTCTTTCCCAAAGCAGGAAGAGGCTTTATTTTACCAATACACAGAATCGGAATATTTAGAGTGATATATGGACAACCCAATGGATTACCTGATGAACCACCGATATAAATATCCACAGGAAAATTCATGCTAGAGCAAGGGCAGCAGGTGGACCAAACAGAGGAGGAACATCACTCCAGTATTCCAGTAGACGCCTGTGTGCTGAATCCATAGGTCTCCGAATTTGCCAGCCCTCCTCCTCCCATTCTCCAGTTGATCACCTTGACTGCCTTAAATCCTCCCTCCTCTGCCCTATCATTTGTTTCCCTGGCAACAGGGCACCACCCATCGCATTACCCTCCCATTCGACCACTCCCACATCAAGTTCACGAGAGCAGGTTGCAACCAACATGTACGGACATCCCTTGGTTGCTTGTTGGGCTCCTGCGCATTTGATGGCTGACAGTTGAATGCATGAAACACCTTCTGTTCAAAAACATTGCTTTGGATGACATGAGAGTTTTATCTGTGAGGCCAGGATCTGAGAAGGACCATTCCCGCAAAACAAGCCATTAATGCCATCTTGTCTTGTCATTGAAATTATAAGCATGCATGTGTGAATGAGCCTCAAAATTCTTTGAATACACAAATAAATCAATAATAATTTGTCACATGGATCCACGAAGATGTCAGAGGGGTAAGAGGTATAATATCATAGATCAGAAGAATTACATGGACCAAAAGTTTGACACCATCTAAGTCCGCTTCTTCTGCACATTCTCCCAGCAGTGTGTTCAACGGAGTCTTCCTTTCTTATACGAATCAGGCAGAGTAGAAAGATCTGTCGCTATTCATAGATTTCTTGCCAGCCCCACATCCAGTGACAGCCGAGCCCCTTGTGAGGTGCAAAGCTTATGGACACTTTTAGGACTTTGCTTCCCGTCTGAAAACCAGAAGCATCAAAACCAAGGCCTGGCAATCTCCATGTGAGCAAAACTTAAAGATCCACTGTCTCAGGAGCTAGTTCCATACCAAAAGAAATCAATAGGAACTCCACCCCATTGACTTTAAAGACAGTGGTCATCCCAGGAGAGGAAAATTTCTGCATGGAGAAAATAAACAGGCTGCGCTAGCGGAAGCACATCAATTCAACCAAGGGTATTACCGACGCTGAAAAAGCAATGAGGAGGAAAAAATGAGCTAAAAGATCGCCTTGCTGATTTTGACATTTTAGGGGAGTAAGCCAAGAAACTATTTCCTGAAGCTGATTCCCTCCTATACATTTTCAGCAGCTTACAAAGGCTGCTGAATGTATGTTTAAAACATCCATGGTCTATTGCAGACCTTCTAAAATCCCTGGAACAGGCATTTCTTTTTTGCTGATGCAGATGTAGGAAATTCAGACTAAATCCTAAGTGAAACCCAGAAAAATAGATAAGCAGACTTAATCCTCCAGCCTATCAGACCCTTTGCTCTTGCAGGGTCTGTAGTTCAAGGCCCTCACATTGCCACCTAGGTCAGCAGTTTTGTCCCCCTTTATCTCAGTCCACCGCTGCTCCCGGGACAGAGGAAGGTGGGGCCAGGTGGGAAAACATTTGTATTTCCCTCAAAGCAGAGAGAATCTTAACAACAGCTCAGCCACCAACATTGGCAACAGAGGCAGAAGGGGCCTTTAGTGTCCCTGCATCTTCTATGGGTCTGTCCACAGTGTGAAATTTGGTGGGATCCAGATGGTGCTTAAATAATCCATATCTTCAGTGCAATTTATTTTGACTCTTGGTACCATCCGCAAAGGCCGAACAATCCCAATTTAAAAACAGAAAATTATACCTCGTTCAATAAGTCAGAGACAACTTGACTGTCCACAACAACTTCAGCATTTAAATATAAATAATACTGGCATCATAAATGTGTTATTCAGTTTAATATGTAATTCCCAGGTTATTCCCAAGTCTAGGTACCATGTTTAGAAGCTTTCCCCCTTCTTTCTTATTTAGCGCTAGAATAAGCCTTTTTTGGGGGGAACCACAGATGTGAACATCTAGGTAGCTATCTCCCTAGAGACACACTTTTGAGATATGACCCAAGAACAATACTTTTTTGAATCAACCACTACCAGCATCAATAAGACAATAATTACACACACAGTTTCTGATACAATTGGCCCAAGCAGCCAGACAAAAATCTAGAAGTTACCAAATTACCCCCCAAATGTTGTTGGATTCCATTTCACATCATTTCTCAGTAATTGGCTATGTTTGGTGAGCCTGGTGGCAGCTGGAATGCAGCAACATGTGAAAAGTAACAAGCTGCCCCCTGTGGCCTAGAGCAGTGGTCCCCAACCTTGGGCCTCCAGAGGTTCTGGAACTTCAGCTCCCAGAAGTCTTGGCCAGCAGAGGTGGTGGTGAAGGCTTCTGGGAGTTGTAGTCCAAGAACATCTGGAGGCCCAAGGTTGGGGACCACCGGCCTAGAGCACTGGTTCTTAACCTTTGTTACTCAGATGTTTTTGGACTGCAACTCCCAGAAGCCTTCACCATCAGCTCTGCTGGCTGGGGTTTCTGGGAGTTGCAGTTCAAAAACACCTGAGTAATAAAGGTTAAGAACCACTGGCCTAGAGCATGTTGAAACCTGCTTAATCATTCGGAAATTGTTTACAAAGCATCCATTCCCTACATCAAGTTTTTAAAAAAAAAGGAGAGGGAGGTGGAGATATGTCAATTGACAAAGTAGGGATCTCCATTCCATAGCAAAGGTCCAGGGCAATCTAGATTAGGGTGGGCAACATTTAGCCTCCAGTGTCCATCTCAGCATCCCACCGCCTTCCCCAACTCTCTCCTTTCTTTGCAAAAAAGGGGCAAACTGAACCTCTTGAAAGCTTCCCAAAATGGTGATTCATCTTTTTAAGAAAGCCACAGGCTCCTCCCTGCACTTTTGAACACCCTTTTTTTCATTTAAGGTCTCAGTCTTTCATGATGTACACTTTGCATAAACAGCTCACAGGTTTCCAGTCGTGTCAGTTGGTGGGCTTGGTGGCAGCTGGAATGCAGCAACTTTCTGCTTTCCATAGCAATATCCTGTGTCATCTTTGTCAGGGTAGGCAAGATGTCAGCTCAAATAAATCTACCTTAAATACAACAAGGCACAATCAAACCCGGCTGGGTGGACTTTCAGACCAAACCGGGGCAGATTCACATTAAAGAGCCCGTCCCCTACACTGGCCAGCATTGTATAAGGGCAACCTGCCAAGTCTATCCAGTTTACAAAACAAAGGCTTCCAGCAAGCATTAAAAGTAACACCATGATCTCTGTTGATGGAATGTGGCTCGAGTTTTATCAAGAGAACCTCAATAATAATTCTGTCCCAGAACTGACTACTGTACTTTTGGCCAATGCATGTTCCCCATTCCATTGTGGCTGATGATCATACTTAATGCAATGTTCAGCCAGTCCAGATGTTTCAGGCTGTTGTAATCTAATGTATCATGAATGTTCAGATATTCTCTCTGTAACAAATCTTCCAGTCTGCCCAATGTAATTTTTTTTTCAATTTCAAAATGGCTTCTAAGGCCACTTCCATCTTCCTTCCTTTCTGAGAGGCCTCTGTACTTCCCAAAAGGAACTAGGACATAAAATTGACCCCTGGAGCCCCCAACATTGTCCATCCTCACAGTCTAGATGGGGCTCTTGGTCTACTTTGAAACACCAGGATTGTTTGCAGCCCAAGAGGCTATTTACAATGTCATTATGAAATGGAAGGAGGAAGGAATAGCCCTTGTTAGTAGCTTTATTGCCTTGTGCATCATCTTTGCAACCCTCTCCATTTGGAACGCAGCCCACACAAGAACAAAAATAAATGAATGAATAAAAGGCAAAGTGTTGCAAAAATAAAAGTGGGGGGGGGGAATTAATGTAAACAGGCAGGCAGATGTTCACACCATTCCCTTGAATGAGAGCACGTTGATCTGGAAGGGATGTATATGCACTATCTTCGGACAAACGTGTGAAAACAAATGGAATTGGGGTGTGGGTGTGGGTGTGTGTACATTTCTAAGGTGACCTCAAAGATGGAGCAAAGTGCTCCAAAACAGCACACTCTTGTGTGTTAAAACCAGCATTCACACACTGTGATTAGAAGTGGAGAAAGAGAAATAAAAGCACAAGTGAGAAAGGGGACAAAGAATATGCCCTTTACTTTAGGAACGAGCCTTCATTGCCTTCTCTGAAATGATCTAATAATTGACTGAAAAATCAACCTCTGTCCTTTGGCTTTGGCGCCGCTCGCTTCAGATCCAGGGAAGAGGAGGAGGGGAGAGAAGGCACAGCAAGTGCAGAGAGGTATGCGGGGTGCTTTGCATTGCTGTGGCCACTTTAAAGACATTCATTCTTTTTTGCTTCCTGGTGGTAGCCTCAAGAAACTGGTGAAGACTTTCTCTTGGCATTTGGAGGAAAAGAGAGGAAAGGAAAAATAAAAGCAAGTTGAAGCTCCCGGTTCTGTCATGAGCTGCCGCCTTCAGTCCTGGTGGCATTATCCTGGTGGCTTTACAACTTATGTTTCCCCATTAATGGGAACAAGGTTTTCCTGGAGAATCAGAAATGCACAAATACTGGCAAAGACCGAGACAAGAATTTGCTCAGAGTTGGTCCAGTTTGGTCCAAAACAGTACAGTGTGGGTTGGGCACCAATCTCTGGATACAGATACATATACTGTATTTGGATACAATCAGTGGAACAACACACATGTATGATTGAGAATATTTGCCAGGGTGTGTGAAGTTTGCTGTTGATATCATGTCCATAGGATCCCCCAACTCTTTGCACAAGGGCCTAAGTTCATACTCCTGCATATGCACGAGCCCTCTTTCACATTACTAACTATTTCATTGCAGAGTTTTTGAATTTTGGTTAAAAATCTCTTGCTCTGCAGCAGAACTGCAGGAACTTACAAAGAATTAGCTTCAAGTCTCCCCAGAGTACAGTAGACCACCCCTTTGTTCTCATCAACTGGCACTTACAGTCTCAATAATTCACTAAGAGACGTCAGAAAAAGAGGGGGGGAAAGGGTTTCATTCATTCACAGTTGGGTAGATCAGACAGCATGCTGTACAAAAATTACAGGCTTCAACAGACTCATAGTCCACTTCCAGCAGACTCCTGCAGACTTCATTCACATAACTGGATTAACTGCTAACTGACAGCACACTAATTGCCAACAGACTGAAAAGAGATGGAAAAAGAGACACTTAAGAAGAGGGGTGAGGCTCTCTTTGACATCAGAGGCTAGATTGGTTGACACTCACCCCAGCCCAGAAAGGTCCCTTCCAGCCACATCTACTGAAGGGAGCATACAAGCTTGAAATAACTCCAACATACTCAGCATAATATAACATATTTAAATTAAAAATCAATTAAAATGACCAAGTATAACAATATAACCACAATTTCAGGAGCAATTTCATTAACCTCAAAATAATTGAAAAACTGATAACTAAGCTTGTTTCAAACATTTTATTTAGCAACGATATTTGTGTGTTAAACGATTTATTGGGACTATCATCAATATTACCTCGTACTTTCACAAGACTGATAAATGGACTCTCATAAAAAGTGCCTGTTCTTTTATTTTCCTTTCTGGCAGGCCAGAAATACTAGAGACAGCCCATGATCAGAAAGTCAGATTGAAATCATCTGTCATGTTTGGGTGCATGCAAAACAGCTTGCTTTCCCTTGTAATTGGTCTTTGGGACTAAAGCATGAGATTTCTTTGATGTCTGATTGCCCAACCTCAAAATCCTGCTTCTATTACCTCTTTGCAACCTTAGCATACTTTCTGTTCTATCTGCAGTCTCTCTGTAATGTCTGGTTCTAGTCTTATTCTCATATTGTGCCCATGATCCTGTTGGTTTGTTATGCCAGTATAACTGCAGTGGCGTAAACTGCAGTAACAAGTTGCTGCTCATTAACAAAATGTCATATGTCATGCTCACAGAACTGGCACACAAAGAAGGATACAAGCAACAACTTGCCCATTAATGCAAACCACAGCTGCTATTTCTACCATTGCACTGAATGCTGGCATAACTGAACAATAGGATTCAGTTACTATTACAGTTTGTAGAGTGTAATTCAGAAGTGAGTCAACATGATTTACAAAATAAAAGCGTAGTTTTTTGCTACCTCTTTTAAATACAGTGGGGTCTTGACTTGAGAACTTAATCCGTATTGGAAGGCGGTTCTCAAGTCAAAAAGTTCTCAGGTCAAATCTGCATTTCCCATAGGAATGCATTGAAAACCACTGGATACATAAATTCAGATATGCAGTGCTTGAATGGTCTATGTTTCCATTCCAGACTTCCATAAAACCAACTCAAGATCAGTCAAAAAAAAAGAAAGAAAGATGCTACCACCAACACAATGGAACCCATCAGAGAACCCTCAAGATCTGTTCGCACTTCTGATGCCCCCTAGAGGCAATAGTCATTTGTGCAGACATGGTTGCCCATTCCATCATATAAATATTTTAAAGAAAGAAAATAAATCATCTCTAAGAAGGAAGGCTGGATGACCTGATGTCATTAGGGCTTATTTTCAGGGGATTTTTTTTCATGTACAACAATCTATTTATTCATACACAATCATTACATCTTCTTCTAGTTACTGCACAATGGTGGAGGGTGGGGTTTCACTCAACTGGGGCTTATTTTGGGGGTAGGGCTTATATTACGAGCATCCTGAAAAATCATACTAGGTCTTATTTTCAGGTTAGGTCTTAATTTTGGGGAAACAGGGTACATACATACATACATACATACATACATACATACATACATACATACATACATACATACATACATACATACATACATACATACATACATACATACATACATACATACATACATACATACATACATACATACGATGGGAAATATTTTGTAGCAATGCCAAAATGCCCAGAGATAACATGTCACTCACATAGCTACACAGAGTACTTCGACAAAAGGGGAAAAGATGTAGTCAGAGTGGGTTGGCATTAGGGAAATGAGATGAACAGGACAGAGCAATGTCTAAAGAGGGACCATTACTTTGCACTCCGTATCTTGAGCTAGCAAATTCCACTCTCTGTTGAGCCCATGGCTAATAGAGTCACATGCCCTCCAACTCCAAAACGTCTTTGCATTTTGTGCTCTATGTAATAATATGCTGTTAGGGCACAGAGGTGAAAGAGCCCTCAGTGTGTGGGTGATAAATTGCTGTATCCATTAGACGTGTTTGTATACAAAGAGGAATTAAGTACTGTATATAGCTCAGTGGTTTAGGCATCTGGCTGTGGAGTCCGAGGTTGGGAGTTTGATTCCACCCACTCTACCTCCTTGACAGGGGCTGGACCTGATGATCCACAGGGTCTCTTCCAGCTCTGCAGTTCTAAGATGATGATGATGATGATGATGATTGTATAATTATTTTAACTGTATTGTTGTTGTTTTATTGTTGTAAGCCGCCTAGAGTAATCTTAATTGATTAAATAGGCGGGATATTAAATAAATAAATAAATAAATAAATAAATAAATAAATAAATAAATAAATAAAATGAGAAATTCTGCATTTGGACTTTTGCCATTCTTCTAGTGTTTTTGCATTTTTAGACCAGCTCTGAAGGTCAATATTCAGAAGTGTATTGTCTGTTCCCAAGACTATCCCTCAAGGCAAAAGCAAATGGAGAAACTTTGTTGACATTGTTCTATCAATAACCAGCACAAGAACAGGCACAACTGAAAAATTCTCATTTTTTTACAACTACAACTTCCAGAATCCCAGGAAATCGCAAAAGCTCTGTGAGCCAGAAATGCAACTCACTGTGCATATTTCTCATTATACAACTTGGAGCTTGAGAAGTTACTTTTAAAAGGACAATTTGTTCTGTTCCTCATTACAAAAAAAAACAAACCCTGATGTAACATGTAACTTAACTTTAAAAAAAAATGCTTTTCCATTTTTTAAAAAAAGTTTTTTAAAACTAGTAAAAGAATTGCATAAATCCTGGAAAGGCAAAAAGTTCTGCTCAGAAAGTCTCTAAAACACTCTCCCAAACAATAAACTCAAAACCATTGCTGTAAACACACACACAGTTTGTGTGGCATCATTCTCACTTGTTGTTTTGAAATGAAACACAGTTATGCCATTGCATCCTTCCCTCAAAGGAAAAGAAAGGAAAAGAAAGGAAAGGGAGTGCCTTACAGATATCTGTGTTACATGCAGCCTTCTCCTACTTCTAAGTTCTGTCCTAGCATGCCCACACATGGTATGCAAATTGCTAGACAAGTAGTGCTGTATTTGCCCCCATAACTGTTTATTCCCATGTTACATGTAGCACACGGAGACAGAAAGGCCTCTGTCCAGTAAGCCATGGGCACCTTGGACTTAATTCTCTCTTTCCAAGTTTCTGTCTGGGTGTTCTTACACAGCAAGAATAATCTGACTTAGCCCCTGGGAAATCATTTTCCTGGGTGAAAGTGCTTTAGCCAACCACACAGTAGACAGCAAAGAAGATGAGAGGAAATGAGAAATCAGCCTTGTTTACATCTTGTTAAGGTAGGTTTTCTGTAACCATCTAGATATGCAGGAAGCACATGGAAAACAAAGTTACCTAAACAAGTTGCAAAGAACTGCTAATGAGCATTTTCCTCCTCGGTTTTTTTTCTCTCCTTGGTGCCTTTTTTGAAAAAAAGGAAACAGAATGGGAAAAGAAGAAGAAAATAATCAATATGAAAGAAACTTTTATTATGGAGAGGGCCGATATTCTTGCTTTAAAAACAGAACAACAGCAATTTTAAAAAACAACAACCATGCTGTCTATTTAATTTAAGAATTGCTCCCTCTTTCATATTTGGCAATGGCATATGCTTTGTGCATGAGCACAAACAGTCACACCATCTGAACTGATGTGAATGCATTCACTGGTTAAAAAAAAATTAGAAGCCCAGTGGCAGAAGAAAAAACTATGGGGAAGGGGAGGAACTCCCTACTGAGTCATATTGGCTTGTACTTGTGCAGTCAACAGAAAAATAATGTCAACCTGAACATTCCAATCCTGGAGCACTTACATTATTTCTCAATGTAGTCACTTCCTGTACCTGGAAGACCGCTCCGAGGGGCATGGTTCACAGCAATTGTGAACGAATTGAGGCTCTGAGTTCTGAATTCTCCTTTCCTGAATCTGAAACTCTGATCCATGCTTTGATCACGAGGCCAAAGGAATGGCTGTCTGGACTTCAGCATTTCTTGGGAAACTGCGCTCAATGTGGCAGCAACACTACCTGGTTTGTTTTAACTTTGGAGACAGGAAGAAAATGAGCAAACAAAAAAAGGAAAGTGGAAAGAGTGTGTCTTAAGATTCAGGCCAGTGAAGTTTGGGCCAGAGAATGAGAGGGCTAGATATCCCGGACTACTGCCCTGCCTCCAAGGAGTGCAGGTGGGCCCAGCTACGTTATCAATAGAACATCATTTGAAAGTGACTTCAGTGTCATAGTTTCCCCTCAAAACAGGAAGAAAATCTGCCACCGGTCCACAGAGTTGCAACTTGGCGGGGGCAAATCTTTGTGAGACATTTTCATTTCACTATCATTTACACATAATCCCACAGTTACCAAAGCATTCAACATCAGACTCAATAAAGAACTACTCACTCATATGCAGTCTCTCTCTGGCTGTCTCTCTCTTTCACATAACACACACGCACCACACATTACATTTCCAAACAGCATGCACTGATGCTGCAGAGACTGATCCTCCCTGCAGGAACATGAGCCGCCTATTGTGTCGCTTGTACTGACTCACTGCCGCAGGCTCCACCATAAAGAGCTGAGAATACCCAGCCCTCCATTGTGCCGTGCACAGTTTCTCTAAGTAGCAGAACAGCTTCTGTGCCAGAACGCTGGTCTCTCTCTGTTCATGTGCCAGCAAAGAATCAAAGAGAAGTGTTTATGTCAATAGACCACAAGCTTTCTTTAGCTTAAGTCCAGGGAGAAGAGAGAGATAACAGAAATCGACATGTTTCGACACTCTTACAGCAGATTTTGGGTTAAAGAAGATACAACCAGATTTGCACAAATGTACGAGTGATCTCTGGGCTGATTGAATTGTGGAGTGAAAGACTGAGTGATGTAAATCCTTACCTCATTCCCATGCATGAAAACAAGAAGGCACAACACTTAACTTCTTACGTATGAGAGGGCAAGATATTGGTGGTTGGTCTCAATTAGTTTTTGCATTTGCAAAAAATGAAATTTGTGCATTGTACAATTGAGCAAAACCATCACATTTGCCTTCTTGTTGCATGGACTCACTTAATTTTATTTATTTAAACTATTTTTAACCTGCCTTTCTCCTTAAGGAGAACCAAAGTGGCTTACAACTATTAAAATATAATATTTTAGCTAATAAAAGTGATTATACAATGCTAAAAGGATCAATGAATACAATACCAAAAACATAAGCAACATCAAAACTCATTCCATGCAGTAAAGTACAACATTCAGTTGAAAAAAACTCCACTCAGCAGCCAGTCACTCAGGGAAAGGTTGCCTGAAGAGAAAAGTCTTTGCCTGCTTGCAAAAGGGAAGCAAAGATGGGGCCAGGCTGGCCTCCTGTGGGAGGGAGTTCCAGCGTCTGGGAGGAGGAAAAGCCCTCTCCTGTGTCCCCACCAAATGTGACTCTGAAAGTGGCAGGACTGAAAGGAAGACCTCTCCTGAAGATCTTTACACCTGAGCAGGCTCATAAAAGAAGATGCAGTCCTTGATATACCTTGGAACCAAGGGCTTTATAGGTTAGAGTCAACACTTTGAATTCTGCCTGTAAGTGGATCAGCAGTCAGTGGAGCTGCTGCAGCAGAAGGTTGTGTGACCCCCCTTTGTCCGACCCCAGTCAGCAATCTGGCTGCTGCATTTTGGACCCACCGAAGTTTCCAGAAATTTTCCATAGGCAGCCCTATCTAGAAGAATTGGATGGTTTGTTTGTCTCTTCAGTGGGTCTTGGCAACTTCTCCCACAATGCCTCATTCTGATTCTGATGAAGGTCAGTTACCTCAGAGCCAGGCATTTGAGAATCACAGCTCTCCAGTCTCCTCAGAAACAGATACTGGGTGGGTGAGCAGCTTGGTGAAACAGGAGAGCAAGACAGGTAAAGACTATCTGGATAAGCAGTTACGGCTCCTCTCTGAAGAGGTGAGGGCTGGTACACAATCTGCTGCCCCTCTTCCTCTGCCTGAGATGGGGGCTCCACCCTCCATTATGAACCAAGCTGCAGCCTCCAAATATAGGAATTGACCTCTGCGAAGCAAACAGGTGGACAGCCTAAGTGGACAGCACTGTAGTTGTCTTGTTACACTATAATATTAGCTGGTTTTAAAGCTCAGTATATTTAAAAATGACATATTTTGCAATATGTTACTTTAATTTTTTTAAATGAGGGATTTAAACATTAATTATATTTTTAATTAATGTTAAATGTTGTAATGACGTACTTTTGTTTTTGTTTTTTCAGTCCATGAGCTGCTATTCTTCTACATACAATTTGGACTTTTGCTGGTAGAATGCAGCAGCCTGCTAAGAAGTCGTCCGTCTGGAGAACTAGTATTAAGGAATGGGTAAAACATGCCCCTGTTCATTGCATTCTAGAAAATCATTTTATGGATATCCCAGGAGAATAAATACCCTAAATGTAAACACGGAGGCCTCCAGTACTGGCTTCTAGGCATGCAGGACTGATGGCAGTCTTTTCTAAGACCCAGTGAAGCAGGCAATATTCTCTTTGTAAGCATAGGCCAAGGAGGATTTTATATAAGAGAAACTGAACTGGGGTCAGACTCCATACAGCCCCTCTCTATAACAGTAAAGCAACATCTTTCTTTCTTTCTTTCTTTCAGATTATGACACCTCACACACACACAGGGCATCTGTGAACGAAGACAGAACAGACTTTGTCTCAAGCGCTGACAGTTCTGAAGGTTTTCTTCAGGCACAGTTTCTTCAGATATATTTTCTGACAGAGAGTTGGTTTTCTTGAAGTATGTAGGCGTGGGGGGGTTGTTTCCTTGTGAAACTTTTGTCGCAAAAGAGAACTTGAAGACGTTCACTCTCAAAAACTCAGAAAATATTACTCGGAGAGACAAGGCAATAGAAAAAGCATCAGGGCCTCACCCGTGTGGCATTAACCACATCCCTCTGAAAGGTGAGGTTTTTGCATCCAGAGAACTGACGAAGGCACTCTGAGAGGGCAAAAGTTAAAGCCAGAATTATATCACCCATTATATCATTTTAGACCTGCAGAGCTGGAAGGGACCCTATGGATCATGGAATCCAGCCCCTATCAAGGAGGCACAGTGGAGAATCAAACTCCCAGCCACTGGCTCCAGAGACCTAAACTGCTGAACTATACAGCAGTTATGAGGGTAAGATCTTCAAGAAACCACCTCCTTCTTCAGCCTTCAGCTCCCAGCATCTCCCAGCTACATGACCAATAGACATAGTGGCTAAGAGAGTCTGCAAGTTTCTGCCAAAAACAACAAATGTTGCCAAGATTTGTCAGCTTGCGATTGCAAAGCCTTAGAGGTGTTGCTGATGATCGCATCTACTGACAGAAATGGAATACATGTTGAAATCTTCTCCACATCCAAGTCAAGGCTCACGAGACTATGAATGAGAACATGTATGTATATTTTCATTTTGTGCCATTAGAGGAAACTGTTAGTCACCATATTGTTTTTCCATTCCACACACAAATGTGACTAAAAATGTGCAAATCGGAGATATATGCACAAGAATGCTTTACATGATGGGGGGAAATGCATTCGTGAAAGAAAATGCATTAAGATGCATACATTAGAAAAGCTCCCATCAAAACACACATGAATTTCCAAGCAGACCATAGGGGTGATGATGGGCAGAAGGCACTCATACAGTGACTAAGGGAGAGCAAAGGACAAGTACAAATAGCAACATCACTAGTAAAGCAGTTAGATTCAAACCAAAAAAGACATCTAGTGGCTGATGAGCACAGAAGCAAAAGGAAAGTAAGACACTTCATGATAAATACATTGGAACATGGAACATGAGAAGTATGAGCCACGGTAAACTGGAAACTCTAAAGTAAGAACGGAATTCTATATTTAAAAAAACACTAAAAGAACTGCATAGTTTTAATAAAATTTCTGGTGAACTGAAAACCCACATAAAGAATAGATTTGTATTACCAAACTCAGTCAACTGTGAACCAGAAGAACTGTGGATTGAAACCAAAAATATTATCCTGGAAGAATGCAAAAAGACAGTTCCATTGGCCAAAGAAAACCCTAGATAGATGACTGAAGAAAAACCTGAAATTGTTAAGGACAGCTGAGAAGCAAAAGCTAAAGGTGACAGAAAAAGGGTCAGAATTTTGAATGCAACTTTTCTGCAACCATCATATAGCAATAGAGAGAACTATTACAATAGTCAGTTGAAAGGAAGAAGAGAACAGAAAAAGAGGAAAGCAAGATATCTCTTCCAGAATGTTAAAGAAATCAAAGTGATATTTAAAACCAGATTATGGATGCTGAAAGACCAAAAAGGGAACATATATCTGACCAGGATAAAATAAAGAGAAGGTGGAAACAACAGATTGAAGTACTATGCCAAAGAAATGCAAGGATTATAGATTCCTCTGTAGTAGAGCCCTTTGATGAAGGACCTGTTTAGGACATGGTTTAGAACATGAAGTGTTTTCAAAGTGCTTGGAAGAAATAAATCACTACGGGTAGATGGGATACCACTAAAATTATTACAAGCTAGAGAGACTGAAGCTTTCCAAATCCTAACAAGAATATGCAACCAACTTTGAAAAACAAAAGCTTAAGCTAGCAAGACAAAAAGTTCTCCTGGTCATTCATAAAGCAGATCATGGAACAGGGATTTAATCCTGTGTTAGCTGGGGTTACTCTCCCCATGAAACCTCAGGTCTACAGTATGGGTGTACTCCTGAATTCATCCCTAAGTCTGGAAGCCCAAGAATCAGTAGTGGCAAGGAGTGCATTTGCATAGTTAAAATTCAATTAACTATGTGCCAGTTGCACCCATTCCTGGAAATGTCTGGTTATGGCTACAGTGACACATTCCTTTGTTGCATCTCATTTGGACTACTGTAACATATTCTACTTGAGGCTTCCTTTGAAGATGATTCAGAAACATCCCTGGTTCAAAATATAGGCAACTGGGGCTAGTTATAGGAACAAGATGGAAAGTTCTTGTTACAAGAGCTTCACTGGTGGCCAATCTATTTCTGGGTTCCATTCAAAGTGTTAGTTATAACCTATGAAGCCTTATATGTCTTGGGTCCAGGCTATTTGAAGGACTGTATTTTCCCATATAATCCCCCTGCCCTCTGTCTCTGAGATCTTCCAAGAGGGCTTTCTCTCAGCTCTGCCACCATCACAGGCACATTTGGTATGGACTCAAGAGAGGACATTTTCCATGGCTGGTCTCAGTCTGTGGAATTCCCTTACACCAAGGCTATGTTGACACACACACACACACCCTTACAGTCTTTCCACTGACAGATGAAAACTCTCCTTAGGTATCTGGCTACAGAGCCAGAGGTTGGGAGTTATATTCTCCACTGTGCCTCCTTGACAAGGGTTGGACTCGATAATCCCTTCCCGCTCTGCATTTCTAAGGCTATTATTATGATTCTGGCTTTTAATCTGTGAATGCCCTGGAGTTTTTAATAAGAGACGCAACATATTTTTACCACGCTGTTTTTCATCTGTTTTAATTGTTTTAAATTAGTAGTTTTTAAACATTATTTAGATTTAATTGTATTTTAATATTAATATCTTAATTTATTTTGATTTTTAATATGTATTGTTTTAGCTCTAATTCACCCAAGTCCCTTCACTGGTAGAAAAGTGATATTTAAATGTAGTAAACAAACAAGCAAACGAACAAAGCAACAGCCCACAGACTGGAAACATTCAATACACTTTCCACTCCCCGAGAAAGGAGATGCCAAGGAGTACAACAAATATAGGACATTAAATTAATTGAGCAAAATTATGCTCAAGGTGTTACAGTGATGAATGTATGGGATATGAAATGTCCAATGTTCAAGTTGGTTTCCAAGAAGAAGATACATTAGAGATTGTTGTAAAAATTGAAGGACTGTATGTTCCCATACAGTATGTTCCTCTGGCAGGTCCAACTTTTTGCAACCCCTGAAAGAGGAAGAGAAATATACTCCATGCACATGCAACTATAGAATATAATTAAGAGTCCGGTTTATTTAACCTACAGGTTAGGAGACAGATGAACAGGGGTGGCAACCAAAATCAATTCATCTCTCTGAGTCTAGTTTTCAGAGAGCTTACAAAGACTGATAGTCAAGGTACATGAAGTGTCAATCACAATGAGCACACTGTTTATTCTTGGGTTATCTTTACAAAGATGTTCCTGCTTGGTTTTGAAACCCCTCCTTTGTGTTTGTCCTGCTCATCATCAAGGCTAAATAAGCATTTTGACATTGTCTAATTGTTTATATTACATTATGTCTCTATATTTTCTCCTGGTGTCCCATGGTCACAACCTAGCCTTTGGAATGTCAGCTGTTCTTCTTATGTTGCCTTGTTTACTGACTAATTCACTCATGGTTATGAGGGCTGAAATCAACCAGCAGCCAGGGAATACTTAACTCAAGAATATAGCACATTTTTTAGCATGTGGAGGCATTTACGTTACAAAAGATGCAAAGTACTATTTAGTTAGACATGTAAGCCTATAAAATTCTGTAGCAAGATCATATTGCAAATATACCTTGGCTACTGGAGGTATCAAAGAATTTTAGAAGATCAGTCAATATTTTTATAGATTACAGCAAAACCTTTGGCTGTGTCGATCATGAGAAACTACGGGCTGTTCTCAAAGAAATGGGTGTGCCTCAATACTTGATTGTCCTGATGCATAACCTGTACTGTAGACAAGAAGCTACTGTTACAACACTATATGGAGAGACAAAACAGTTTCCTATCAGCAACAGTATCAGACAGGGTGTTATTTTATCCCCTTGTCTGTTCAATCTGTACAGAGAACATACCATATGGAAAGCAGCACTAGGAGGAGTGAAAACTGGTGGAGGAAACATCAATAAAATTTGCAGTTGACTCTATCATACTGGCAGAAAGCAGCAATGCTTGGAAACGACTTTTAGTGAAAGTAGAAAGTGCCAAAACAAGACTGCAGCTAGATATTAAGAAGACAAAAATCACGATTACAGAAGAACTACACAACTTTAATTCTGACAGAGAAGGATTTGAAATTGTTAAAGATTTTGTATACCTTGGTTAAGTCATCAATCCTAATGGAGACTGCAGCCAACATAAGAGAAGAATACTGATGTTTGGAAAGGCAACCTTGAAGATAGTAGAAAAGGTTATCAAGTATAAAGACCTGTCACTAGAGACCAAGACCAAGGCCAAGGCCATCAACTTGATTGTCTTTTTGATTACTATATATGGGTGTGAAAGCTGTACAGTGGAGAAAGCTGACAGGAATGAATGCAATATTTATTCCTTTGAAATATGGTGCTAAAGAAGAACTCAAAAGATAAACCAGTGGGTTCTAGGTCAAATCAAGCCCAACTTCATTTTACAGCAAAAATGACAAAACTGAAGCTCTCATACTTTGGTACATCATGAGAAGACAAAACTTTATGGAAAAGACAATAATGCTAGGAAAAGTTGAAGGCACCAAGGAAACAGGAAAACCAAATATGATAGAATTTTATCCTACTTCATTTAACTTTTGCTATTTTGTCATTGTTGCCACGGAGGGTTGTGGTAATCAATCACGTTATATTACAGTGGCAAATTGCAACTAATTAACAAGGTCCCATTACCAGTTACAAAGCACTTGTACAACCAGTCATGCAGCTGGCAGCGTGTTAATTAGCTGGCATCCATTGTGAATTTTGAAATTTCACTTACTTACTTACTTACTTACTTACTTACTTACTTACTTACTTACTTACTTACTTACTTACTTACTTACTTTTATTTATTTGTTTGTTTTTTGTTTGTTTGTTTGTTTTTACCCTGCTCCTCTCTTTGAAAAGGACTCAAGGCAGCTTACAACACAGAAATGACAGGATGTGTTCCTTTAAGTGAACAAGGGGTTAAATTTAATATTGGAGTAGAGAATGCAAAGTCATGTGTGTAACATCAAACCAATGGATGACTGATAGCATACAGGAGGGACAAGCTATGTAATTTTTGTTAACTATGTTCACCTACCATGTGTGCAGTGATAGGCTGCTCTGACTATATAAGCAAGTGTATGGGAGCAGCATTCTTGCCACTCAGTTGTGAGTCTTGTGGTCATTTGCTTTACTTGAATGTGAATTTAATGTTGCTCTGAGAAATCTACGCTAATGTGCATGTTGCCATGTATTTATGTCTAACCAAGCCTCATATATTATGATATAAGTTGTATCAGAACTCTCCATGCATTTTCTTACAGCTGTGTCCCTACTTTGCTAATGTAGGGGAGGATGTGAAGCAGCTAGATAAGAGGGTCTGTGTAACTTGTCGTTAGCTCCAATGTTTGTTTTTCCCAAACAGAGTGCTCTTACAAGCTTCATATCCAATCTAGCTCCAAGTTTTTGGAGAGGCAATAGCCATATAAAGCCTCTGCAGCTGGCCCCACGCCAACAAGAAAGATAATATTTAAAGTTGAAAACAATGAGTATACAACTGTGGTTAACAACATTAAAAGATGATATTTAAAACCAAGAACAATGAGTATAAATAGGTATCTTACATAATTAAAAGGCAATATTAAAGCTAAGACTAATCTATAGAAGTATATATATGCCATTCTGAGAAATGGAAAACACAAAAATGGAGAATGCATGTTGTACTAAGAATCCAGTCAAAGCAGTAATACATAACAATCCATCTAAAAAAATCTCATAAAGGTAAAAGTTCCCCCTGACATTTAGTCCAGTTATGTCCGACTCTAGAGGGCGTTGCTCATTCCCCATTTCCAAGCCGTAGAGCCAGCGTTTGTCTGTAGACAGTTTCTGTGGTCATGTGGCCAGCGCGACTAGACACGGAACACCATTACTTTCCCACCATAGTGGTACCTATTTATCTACTCGCATTTTTACATGCTTTCAAAGTGCTAGGTTGGTAGGAGCTGGGATAAGCAACAGGAGCTCACTCTGTCACGTGGATTCGATCTTACGACTGCTGGTCTTCTGCCCCTGCAGCACAGAGGCTTCTGCGGTTTAATCCGCAGCTCCACCACATACCTTTTCTCATACAGGTCGCTAATTACTAAGGGAAGGCTTGCCTGAAGAGAAAGGTCTTCACCTGCTTGTGGAAGGACAGCAAAGATGAGGCCAGCCTGGCTTCCAGTGGGAGGGAGTTCCAGAGTGTGTGTGCAGCGATAGAGAAGGCTCTGTCCCATGTCCCCACCCAATGCTCCTGTGAAAATGGTGGGGCTGAGAGGAAGGCCTCTCCTGATGATCTCAATATCTGAGACGGCTCACAGTGGGAGACACAGTCTTTGAGAATAGCTTGGACCCAGGCTATTTAGGACTCCATAGGTTAAAACCAGTACTTTGAACTGTGCCCAGAAATTGAGCAGCAACCAGTGGGGCTGTTGTAACAGGTGGGTTATGTGATCCCTGTAAGCAGCCCCAGTCAGCAATATGGCTGCTGCATTTTGGACCCACTGAAGTTTCTTGACACATTCCATCAGCCACCTCACGTAGAGGGAGTTACAGTAATCCAGCCAAGAAGTAACTAGGGTGTGTGTCACAGTGACTAGATCAGATCTCATCAGAAACCGACATAGCTGGTACACTAGTTTTAATTGTGCAAAGGCACTCCTGGCCACCACTGAAACCTGGGCATCCAGGCTCAGAGATGACTCCAGGAGGACCCCCCCCCAACCTGTACACCTGTTTTTTCAATGGGTGTGTAATCCCATCCAGTATTGACTGTATCCCTTTTTCTTGGACTGCCTTTCAACTGACCAGGAGCACCTCTGCCTTGTCTGGATTAAATTTCAGTTTATTCGCCCTCATCCAGTCCATTCCTGTTACCAAACACTGATTAGAACCGAAATTAGATGGGAAGGAGAGAGAAGAGTCGGGTGTCATCCATACACTGGTGACATCAAACCCCCAAACTCCGGATAATCTCTCCCAGCAGTTTCATGCAGATGTTAAAGAACACATGCCACGGTGAATTCCTGGCAGGATTCTGGCCAATGGGTGATAAGCAGAGAGTAGGTGTGCTGCAAAAGATGTTTCAAATGGGACGCTCAGCCCAGGTGGCACGTGCAGATGGATTCGATGTTTGCAGAAGTTGGAAGCAAAACCCTACAAATAGTCAGTACCTTTCAGTTAGTATCTTTTGCCAGTAACAAAGGGATAGCTAAGTTATGTTCTGCATGCCTATAACTTAATGAGGACTAAAATCATTCTTTCTGTGTCGTAAATCTAATTTTTCAATTGCTTTAATGCCTTCATAAAAGGTCAGAGGAGCCATGTATGAATTTCCAGCACATAGGCTATGGCTTGGAGCTGCCTTGGGTACTTTCCTGCATGCAGAGGCAACAACAACATGGTCTGGATGAGAGTGTGTCTGCTAGTTGTTGTTGTATATAGTGCCGGCAACTAAAATGAACTGATTTAGCTATTTTTGAGAAAATAGCTCACAATCCTACTTGCCAGCGATGGGGATTCAAGTCAGGGGACTCAGTCTCAAGTTGGTAATGGTAGCTTACTGCTTTTGAAACTTCTGGATTAACTAGCTTTAAAAAGTAATTGTCTAAATTCTGACCTGATCCTTTGTAGGCTGCATCACAAATCTTGTCTTCTTTGCTAATCCCTTTTCATGCCCTCCTATACCAGTCTTGGCATCTTTCCTAATCAGCAAGTACTAATTCAATGTTGCCATTAGTCCCACTAGAGATGCACAGTTATTGAATGATACAAGGATGAGTCTAAATACCAGCTTTTCAGCAATACTTACTCCACCAGGAGCAAGTATTGTTCGGAGCACCCCATGTCAGATTTATAACGCTTCGGTGTTCTTTACACTTGATGATGTCCTCCGATGTCAGCTTCAGGTTGCAAAACAGTGTTACACAATGTGACGGATGCCTTGAAATGGAAAAAAATGTCCATAGCCACTATCCACTGAATCAATTCCGGAATAACAGGCAGTAACAAAGAGGACATATTAAGATGCCAGCTGCTGAAAGTCAAGCTGAAACATGCCAAAGTTGCAGTGCTGATCAAGGTTCATGTTTTGTTTAATCACTTTTCCTTGCTGTCATCTTTGGTTAGATTAAATTTCCCCTCCCGTAGTCACTAGATGAAAATCCTGACATTCTGGTGTGGGTAAAGATTGGCGCTTAAAACAGGGGTTGGCGAAGTCCCAAAGGGCTATTTTTTCAATACTCAGATGCCCCAATAAAAAAAGATTCTGCAAAAAAAAAAAAAAAACACCCTTCTTGTTTTCTATTCCTAAAAATCTCCAGAAACAAGGATTTTGCAATGAAGAGGGGTACAGGGGCCCCCAAGACCCTAAGCGCACAAAAATGAAACCAGCATGGGCTTTTGGCAATATTTAATTTTGAACTCTTGTAAGTTTTGCCTTGAAGTAATCATATATGCTCTGAGGGATGCAGCCCTTATTATTTTACATTTTATCAGGAGCTGCTGCAGTGTAAAATCCACCTTAATTGCTCAGCAAGTTGCCAGTGAGTTGATTATTCATTCAAAGTAGTTTTTACCCTGATTTCCCATCAGCACGTTTATACAAAGCACCATACAGGCAACTAGCCAAATATTTATTTATTTATTTATTTATTTATTTATTCATTCATTCATTCATTCATTCATTCATTCATTCATTCATTCATTCATTCATTCATTGTAATTTTACCCCACCTATCTGGTCAGATGACCACTCTAGGCGGCTTCCAGCATGCATACGATACATAACAAAATATAAAAAATATATAAATATATAAAATATGACACCTCTGCCTATAGGCATGCGATCTGAAAGACACCGCACAAAAGGAAAAAGGGACAGGGAGGGAAGATGGAAAAAGCAAAGCAAGGCAGTCATTCTTTTCAGTCAAAGCATTCAGGGAATGCAGGAACCTAATGAAACTGGTTGCTAAACAGAGCTGATAAAGCAGCCTGCCTACCCTCTCTTCGATAGGTTGGTGGATGGCTGCATGGAGACAGCTGAGGGAGGCGTGAAACAGACCTGGTCTCCCAGAGAGCTGATGGAGGGAGCCTTGCTTTCTACCTCCGTTTGGTGCAGCCTCACAGAAGGGCTGCTGCTTCGCAAAAACCAAAGATCATGCAGAGAGTTCAGGCAGAGGCACCCGTTTCTCTTTCATATTCTCTTTGGGGCAAACTAGAGATTGAAAGGCAGGTGTGTTCCCTGTGATTAATCTGCCTTGCCCCCCCTCCTTTACAATAGGACTTCCTCAGAGAAACATAACCTCACAATCCTACTTGCCAGCGATGGGCATTCAAGTCAGGGGACTCACTCTCAAGTCGGACTTAAGTCGCACCAGTGGCTCAACTCAGAGTTGACTCAGGTTTTGGTGTTTTTTTCAATGGTAAAAGATAAATTCCCCTTGACAATTTTGTCCAGTCGTGTTCGACTCTAGGGGGCGGTGCTCATCTCCGTTTCCAACCCATAGAGCTAGCGTTTGTCCGAAGACAATTTTCCGTGGTCATGTGGCCAGCGTGACTAGACACGGAACACCATTTACCTTCCCACCGAGGTGGCACCAATTTATCTACTCGCATTTTTGCATTTTGCATGCTTTGGGACCGCTAGGTTTGTGGGAGGTGGGACAAGCAATGGGAGCTCACTCCGTCATGTGGATTTGATCTTATGACTGCATGTCTTCTCACCTTGCAGCACAGAGGTTTATGTGGTTTAACCCACATCCCTACAATGACTTGGACTCAACTCGTGACTCAGAACCCACCCCTCCCTTTTTTTTTCCTGGGGAAAATTTGTGTTTGATGGAATCTTGGACTTGGGGCTTGGGACCAAAGCAAAAGACTTGGACTTGGGACTCTGACCCAAAGACTTGCCGACATCTCTGCTACTTGCAAATTAAGCTTGTGTTTACCTTGCAAGGCCCAGTCACAATATAAATGCAAAAATACTGATGAGAAAAATTTATGTGCTGTGACAAAGAGATGTTGTTCAACACTTGGGGGAGTCCATCTGTAAAAAGAGCATATATGATTAAATCTGCCTTGACTTTGTAGCCTTGCAATTTCCCTGGGCCTGCTGTTACTTTCTGTCCCCTGTAAATGGTTGGCCTTTGGAGCAACCATTATTAAAATGCTGTTAATGTGATTTGGGGAGCTAAGTGCAAACCAATCAAGGCAGCAGACCCCCCCCCCAGCAAAAGAACAGACCAGAAGGCTAGCCAACATGTTCCTTCTACATTGTCAATTTTCTTGTTGTTTAGTTGTGTCTGACTCTTTGTCGCCCCATGGACCAGAGCACGCCAGGCCCTCCTGTCTTCCACCGCCTCCCGGAGTTTGGTCAAATTCATCTTGGTCGCTTCGGTGACACTGTCCAACCATCTCGTCCTCTATCGTCCCCTTCTCCTCTTGCCTTCACACTTTCCCAACATCAGGGTCTTTTCCAGGGAGTCTTCTCTTCTCATGAGATGGCCAAAGTATTGGAGCCTCAGCTCCAGGATCTGTCCTTCCAGTGAGCACTCAGGCTTGAGTTCCTTTAGAATTGATAGGTTTGTTCTCCTTGCAGTCCAGGGGACTCTCAAGAGCCTCCTCCAGCACCACAATTCAAAGGCATCAATTCTTTGGCGGTCAGCCTTCTTTATGGTCCAGCGCTCACTTCTATACATTGCTAACATTGTTAATAGACTTTATTTTTCAAGTCATCATTAGACACAGTTGATAATTTGAAAGAGGCTTTGTTTGTACTGTCTGCCTTTGCACCAGTCAAGCAGGTGATAAGAGATTAGATATAATCCAGGCAATGGAAACTGAATACAGACAAGATGGAGCTACCACGTATTCCAAGCTCCTGAGTAGAGACAGGCCCAGGTGACTTTGGTAGCCAGCAAGGCCAGCTCTCAATATTTGATGGTTTAGCAGCAGCAACAGTCTTTCTACACACAGATAGCTTAGTCACTGAGACCACTGTTCTGTCAGCCTGCAAACTGGACTACTGCAATGTGATCTATGTGGAGCTGCCCTTGATGATGGCCCAGAAGTAGCAAGGGGTGCAGAATGCAGCCGCCTGAATCCTGATGGGTAGCACCGGTAAAACTCAGAGTACTCTCATCCTGCAGTGGTTGCCAGTTTGCTTCCGAGCCCAATACAAGATGGAATTTTTCATATATAAGGCCTTATGCTTACATGCTTTCCATGGGCAATTCAAAGTGACTTGTCTTTCTATCCAGGGCTGACCCCATACAATTTGCTTCTTCAGACAAAGAAAACAACACTGCTGCCCTCCGAATTCCATATATAGAAGGCAACCAGACCAGCATCTGCAATTTCAATGCTAGTGATAGAACATCCCACTAGAAGGCAGAAGGAAAGCCACTGGGTGGGCATATTTTTATCCTTCAATATTTTCTCTTGGAAATATTGCTTTTTGCCAGTCTCATCTGCCTCACTCTGCCCAATATTAGGACTGGATGTCCTACTTTTGGAAATGGATGTAAGATAAGGTCATGTTTTGTCCCCAGAGTGAAACTGTGTGCTGTTCTCATGCTTTTCGTTTCAGGTGGTGGTGTATAGCAGCCTTGTAGGGCAGTGGTTAAACTGCAGTACCACCATTAAGACTCTGCTCACAACCTGAATTTGATCCTGACAGGCTCAGGTAGCTGGCTCGAAGTTGACTCAGCCTTTCACCCTTCCAAGGTCAATAAACTGAGTACCCAGCTTGCTGGAGGTGGGAGGGGGATGCATAATAAAATTTTAAATCACACAGAGAGTGATTTGAGCACTATGAAGCACTATATAAGCAGCACACTTCTTGTTGACAATGTCTTATTATAGCTTTATCAATCCTGACATTACCTCAACCAGAGCCAGAATTAGGTATTTTGCTGCTGCTGGCTTTTGTTGCCCTATTGGTTCAACTTGGGTCATGTGAGATTGATATGGGCAGGGAGAGGGAGAGGAATGGGAAGGAACATCCGGATCAGAGAGTCCAAGGGACCTTTTGGTTCTGCACTGCTCTTGCCTGCTTTGGGTCTCCTTCTGGCTGAGAAGGAGTGGCCAGCAGTGGTATAAATGCTGAGCATGAACCAGTTCACACCCTACCCTTCCAGTGGGAAATTTTTCCCCCATCAAAGCCTCGGCAGCCCCACCTTATTTATGGCTTTGACTCCACCCTAGAACCATAAAGTGAACACCGGGTTACAATTTTAAATAATAAATACTGTATAGTTAAACCCCACAGTGTCTTTTGCACGTCTCCCGTTGTCAAGCGCATTCTCTCTAGAGGGACGAGATTAGATTCCTCTTTTATATTTTTGTCATGGAGTTTTCATCTTATTTCATTTCTTTCTAAATGAAAAATGGGTTTTATTATTGCATCCTTCAAATGTGAGAGAAAATAAATGAGAAATATATATATTGTAGTGTTGTTTAGTTGTTAAGTCGTGTCTGACTCTTCATGACCCCATGGACCAGAGCACGCCAGGCCCTCCTATCTTCCACTGGTTGCTTCAATGACACTGTCCAACCATCTCATCCTCTGTCGTCCCCTTCTCCTCTTGCCTTCACATTTCCCCAACATCAGGGTCTTTTCCAGGGAGTATTCTCTTCTCATGAAATGGCCAAAGTTTTGGAGCCTTAGCTTCAGGATCTGTCCTTCCAGTGAGCACTCAGGGTTGATTTCCTTCAAAATGGGTAGGTTTTTTCTCCTTGCAGTCCAGGGGACTCTCCAGAGTCTCCTCCAGCACCACAATTTAAAACCATCAATTCTTCGGCGGTCAGCCTTCTTTATGGTCCAGCTCTCACTTCCATACATCGCTACTGGAAAAAACATAGCTTTGACTATGTGGAACTTTGTTGGCAAGGTGATGTCTCTGCTTTTTAAGATGCTGTTTAGGTTTGTCATCTCTCTCCTCCCAAGAAGAAGGCGTCTTTTGATTTTGTGGCTGCTGTCACCATCTGCAGTGATCATGGAGCCCAAGAAAGTAAAATCTGTCACTGCCTCCATATCTTCCCCTTTTATTTGCCAGGAGGTGATGGGACCAGTGACCATGATCTTAGTTTTTTTGATGTTGAGCTTCAGACCATTTTTGCTCTCTCGTCTTTCACCCTCATTAAGAGGTTCTTTAAGTCCTCCTCACTATCTGCCATCAGAGTGGTATCATCTGCATATCGGAGGTGGTTGATATTTCTTACGGCAATCTTAATTCCAGCTTGAGATTCCTCCAGTCCAGCCTTTCACATGATGTATTCTGCATATAAGTTAAATAAGACGGGGGACAATATACAGCCTTGTCATATTCCTTTCCAAATTTTGAACCAATCAGTTGTTCCATATCCAATTCTAACTGTTTCTTTCTGTCCCACATATAGGTTTCTCAGTAGATAGATAAGGTGGTCAGGCACTCCCATTTAAGGACTTGCCATAGTTTGTTGTGGTCCACAATGTCAAAGGCTTTTGCGTAGTCAATGAAGCAGAAGTAGATGTTTTTTCTGGAACTCTCTGGCTTTCTCCATAATCCAGTGCATGTTAGCAATTTAGTCTCTAGTTCCTCTGCCCCTTCGAAATCCAGCTTGTACTTCTGGGAGTTCTTAGTCCACATATTGCTGAAGCCTACCTTGGAGGATTTTGAGCATAACCTTGCTAGCGTGTGAAATGAGTGCAATTGTACGATAGTTGGAGCATTCTTTGGCACTGCCCTTCTTTGGGATTGGGATGTAGACTGATCTTTTCCAGTCCTCTGGCCACTGCTGAGTTTTCCATACTTGCTGGCTGGCATATTGAGTGTAAGCACCTTAACAATGTCATCTTTTAAGATTTTTAATAGTTCTACTGGAATGCCATCACCTCCACCGGCCTTGTTGTTTGCCATGCTTTCTAAAGGCCACTTGACTTCACTCTCTAGGATGTCTGTCTCAAGGTCAGCAACCACAAATCTGGGTTGTCCAGGGCATCCAGATCTTTCTGGTATCATTCCTCTGTGTATTATTAACACCTCTTCTTGATGTCTTCTGCTTCTGTAAGGTCCCTACTATTCTTGTCCTTTACCATGTCCATCCTTGCACAAAATGTTCCTTTAGTATCTCCAATTTTCTTGAACAGATCTCTGGTTTTTCCTTTTCTATTATTTTCCTCTATATCTTTGCACTTTTCATTTAAGAAGGTTCTCTTGTCTCTCCTTGCTATTCTATAGAAGTCAGCATTCAATTTTCTTTAACTTTCCCTATCTCCCTTGCATTTTGTTTCCCTTCTCTTCTCTGCTATTTGTAAGACCTCATTGGACAGCCACATTGCTTTCTTGCATTTCCTTGTCTTTGGGATGGTTTTTCTTGTTGCCTCCCGTACAATGTTACGAGCCTCTATCCAAAGTTCTTCAGGCACTCTGTCCACCAAATCTAGTTCCTTAAATCTGTTCTTCACTTCCACTGTGTACTCATAGGGGATGTGGTTTAGATTATACCTGACTAGCCCAGTGTTTTTTCCTACTGTCTTCAGTTTAAGCTTGAATTTTGCTATGAGAAGCTGATGATCAGAGCCACAATCAGCTCCAGGTCTTGTTTTTCCAGACTGTATAGAGCTTCTCCATCTTTGGCTGCAGAGAATATAGTCAATCTGATTTCGGTATTGCCCATCTGGTGATTTCCATGTATAGAGTCGCCTCTTGTGTTGTTGGAAAAGAGATTCTGTGATGACTAGCTTGTTCTCTTGACAAAACTCTATTAGCCTTTGCCCTGCTTCTTTTTGAGCTCTAAGGCCAAACTTACCTGTTTTTCCTTTTATCTCTTGACTCCCTACTTTAGCATTCCAGTCCCCTAGAATGAGAAGAACATCTTTCTTTGGTGTCAGTTCTTGAAGGTGTTGTAAATCTTCATAGAAAGGATCAGTTTCAGCCTCTTCAGCATTTGTGGTTGGTGCATAAACTTGGATTACTGTGATGTTGAAAGGTCGCCCTTGGATTAGTATTGAAATCATTCTATCATTTTTGAGATTATATCCCATTACAGCTTTTCCCACTCTTTTGTTGACTATGAGGGCGATTCCATTCCTTCTACGGGCTTCTTGCCCACAATAGTAGATATGATAATCTTCTGAATTGAATTCACCCATTCCCGTCCATTTTAGTTCACTGACGCCCATGATGTCAATGTTTATTCTTGCCATCTCCTGTTTGACCACATCCAGCTTACCAAGGTTCATAGATCTTGCATTCCAGGTTCCTATGCAGTATTTTTGCTTTCCAGCATTGGACTTTCCTTTCACTTCCAGGCATGTCCACAGCTGAGCGTCCTTTCGGCTTTGGCCCAACCACTTCATTAGCTCTGGAGCTACTTGTCCTTGTCCTCCGCTCTTCTTCAGTAACATGTTGGATGCCTTCCAACCTGAGGGTCCCATCTTCCAGCGTCATATCTTTTAGCCTTTAGTTTCTGTTCATGGAATTTTCTTCGCAAAGATACTGGAGTGGCTTGCCAGTTCCTGCTCCAGGTGGATCACATTTAGTCAGAACTCTCCACTATGACCTGTCCATTTTGGGTGTCCCTGCACGGTACAGCCCGTAGCTTCTCTGAATTACTCAAGCCCCTTTGCCATGACAAGGCAGCAATCCGTGAAGGGGAAAATATATACAGTGGTGCCCTGCATAACGAGCGATTCGTTTAACAACGAATCCGCATAGCAATGTGTTTTCTAATGGTAAAACATCGCTTTGCGATGATCGGCATTTCGCTTTCCGATTTTCGTATAGCGATTTTTAAACAGCTGATCGGCGGTTCCAAAATGGTCACCGGGTAAAGAAAATGGTTGCCCGCTGTGTTTTCGCACCCTTTCCTTGCTTACCGGGCAGTGAAAATGGTGGCCGCATGGAGGATTTCCGCAGAACGGTGAGTTTTTTTGCCCATAGGAACGCATTAAATGTGTTTTAATGCGTTCCTATGGTCTTTTTTTCCCCGCATAGCGATGAATCCACATAGCGACAATTTTTTCATCAGATTATCATCACTATGCGGGGCACTACTGTATGTATGGGGTTATTGGGGGGAAAGGGAAACAGTTTTTTAAAAAAAGGTCTCCAGTGCTATTCTGAATTATTATTATTTGGTATAAAGCAAAAGATAGTTCTCCTGTGGGCTGACTGCGTGATTTAGGCTGTCTGATAAAATAGAATTGCATTGCTTCTTTGAATATTAACACCTCAATATCAGGCTTACTGGAGAATGAAACTGTAGTTTCCCACCCTTTGAACAGCGCATATATTTCATGTCAAACAAGGCCTATCTCTTTTGTTTTAAAGTTTTCCATTTCCCCACAGTGGGGAGTCCTACTGTATTAGCGCTGTTTGTTCTTTTTTCAAAAGGTATCTTTTGCATAATGCAGCATGGCCAAGAAGACCGTATGGGTTTTATCATCTATCCGTTTTGCAATTCTGAATCATTTCCAAAGTCCATAGCATACGCACCAGATTGGTTCACGTTAGAGATGGGCATGGATCAGCTCATCCCAGTTTGTCCCAGTTCGTAAAGGAGGCAGCACAGGCGCTGCTAGTCCCCTTCCCCACCTCCTCCAGCTGATCTAGCCACTCACCAGGCCCAGCTTGCTTGCTTTTTTCCACCTCCTCGGCTGATCTCCCAGTCAGGAGCAAGAGCACAGACTTCTCTGCCCCACCCTTTTATCTGAGTGGGAGATTAGCCACGAGGGCTGGGCAGAGAAGCCTGAGCTGTTGACGGGACTGGAAGATCAGCCGAGGAGGTGCAGGAAGCTAGCATGCTGGGCCAGGTGAGTAGCTGATTCAGGCAGGGGAGGGAAGCAGCAGCACTGCTGCTGCCATCTACTGGGACAACCATTTCATGCCCATCTCTAGTTCACATCCTAAGGCCCACCTTTTGCATTGTATTTATTAGACAGAACACATTCAGCTTTTTAAATCCGTACACAATGTCTGGGAAATGGCAGGTGTAATGGACGGTATCAGTCCCTCTACTAGGGAGTTTTTGGAAAAAAGAGTAATGGGACGGTGAAAGGGAGAGTAAAGAGTGAACTGGCACACTAGAACCATTAACCTTCGGGAATATTAGACTGCCTGGAATCCCAAGCAGAAACATTACAAGAATATATAGTGAGAATACGCTACAGAGGCACATACTTTGCAGAGCTCTTTTTAATAGCTATTATTGCTATTCATTGGCCAGCTATGAATTAATCAGTTCACACATTTGCCAGATTCCTCAAGCCACAACAATGTAGTGTTGAGAGGGTCGGACGGGGACCAGGGAAATCCAGGCTCATGTGACTTTCAACTAGAGATGGGCATGAAGCAAAAACAAATCAGAAAATTCATCAAAATTGTTAATTTGTCGATTTGTGTTCATCAAAGGCAAGGACCCTGGCGAATACAAATGGACTATTTTTTTAGCTATTTTTGAGTCCTCGGTTTGTCTTTCTTGAGAGGCACCTCCTTCCCACTGCCCCATCACCTCACTGTCTTTTGCTGCTTCCCATTGCCTCCTACCCCATTGCTGCTGCCATCTTGAAAGACAGCCTGGCTGGCTTCTGCAGACCACCTGTCTCAGCTGAGAAGGGGGGTCAGCTAAGGCAGCCAGGCTTAAAAAAAAAAAGAGGCAGCTGCCAGTCTAACTAAAAAAAAAGAGGCGGGTGCATATGCAGAGGCAGCCCCCCACTGCCTCTAATTTTTTTTGCTTTAAAAGATTTTTTAATTAAAAACATTTTTAGAGGCACCCTGCGGCTGCCTCTGCATATGTGCCCCCCTCTCAGTTGAGCACATGGCTCTCAAAAAAGTTTTTTTTAAAAAAAAAAATGTGTAATTGTTTAAAAAAATCAGCTGAGAGGCAGATGCAGTGAGAGTCAGCCTGTGGGATCCAACCGGGCTGCCTTGCAAGATGGCCACAGCAGTGGAGGATGAGGAAGAAGCAGCAAAAACGTAGGGAGGCGATGGGGCTAGTGGGAAGGGGCTGGGAGGCAGAGGGTGTCTCTAGGTGCCTGGGAACCCCTTTATTGGGCTGACAAACCAACAAACCGATTCGTGATTTGTTGAGGAAAAATTGTAAATTCGTTGTTCGTCAACTTTGATGAACCACAAATCAACAAAAAACCGCTATTTTGCCAGTTTGTGCCCATCTCAACTTTCAACATTTAGAAGGGGGCAGAATCATACCTGTTAGTCCTACCTCACCAATTGCACATATTCATATACATCTTCTGCTTGGGTAAATCTCCTATGCATAACATGCACAGCCCCTGAGTATAAAATCAGATGAATGCATATAGGTTAGGGATGGGCCGGTCTGTCAGTTGCTGCTTCTCTCAAATTGAGATCAAACATTAAGGCAAATGCCTTTTTATCTCCTCTTCTAATATTATCCCTCCAGGTAGATGGATCTTTTAAAGCTGTATGCCTGGGATATCAGACATTCAAGCAAAGCTATGCTGTCTCCCAACTGGCCAGTTACAAAACAATAGCAAGTCAATTTGCTGTTGTCTTTTGAGACAAGCTCATGTTGGAATAAACAGACACTCTCTTATTCTAAAGCACACACTGCTTCTGGATATGGAATCTAGACAGAGTTTTATCTGGAAAAAAAAACTTAGTTTCCCTTTTTTTATAAACATCTGTTCTTTTCATACCAACATTTGATAATTTTTCTAACCCTAACCTAAAACTAATAATTCATCCTTCACATTGAGGATGAATTTTTTTTCTACATTCACATGAAAACGTGTATGCATGTTTGAGTGCATGTCTCCTAATAATGCACATTTATGTATTTGGTCTACTAAACACATACTTAAGAATCTGGTTGAATGAACAGAGGGATCATAACCTTGCAATGAAAGTCAGAACCAGACATCTCCCAGAACAGCTACCTTATAAAGAAAAATGTTAATATGCCACAAAAATACACATTGGGTTTGAGAATGTACATTGCACTCTGCTATGTGTTCCTGGCTGCTACACACTCATGGACTTTAACACAGGTTACTACTAAAAAGGAAAAGATAGAAGCACATGAAAAACCCATGAGAAAGATGGATAAGTTTTTGTACGTGATGCCTACCATTTCCCCCCGAAAATTATATTAATTTTTGCTCCAAAAATACATTAGGGTTTATTTTAAGGGGATGTTTTATATTTTTCATGTACAACAATCTACATTTATTCAAATACAGTCCTGTCACCTTCTTCTGGATGCTGCACAGGGGTGGAGGGCGGGGTTTCACTTAACTGGGGATTATTTTTGTGGTAGGGCTTATATTACAAGCATCCTGAAAAATCGTACTAGGGCTTATTTTCAGGGAAACAGGGTAACAGTCTCCATTTGGTTGCAGGAAAAGGAGAATCCGGCAGAAAAGGGAGAGGCAATGACCCCACTCCTCCCTGCATTTACACTGCCCACAGGTCCATCACAGAGAGATCTAACGCACAGTATTAGAGGAATCACATAGCCTTTTTATGTGAAGTAGGTCAGGTCCTTGTGCTTGGACCACTCCACATGCCCAGAAATGGCCAGCTATATGGAGAGTGGCTGGCTTCAGGGGTCCTCAGGACTGAGGCTATTGTGGCAAGGGGGGGGCTATCCCAAAATCGCCTTGGTCACCCATCTCACAATGCCTTGGCACTCAGGTCCCTGAAGGCAGGCCTTATCCCTATAGCCAGCCCGAATGCAGTTATGCAATGGAGACAGGCAGTGGGAGAAGCAAGGGGAGGAAGACCACCCACCTTCCTGCCCCTTCCTCTTCTTCCCTCTCCCTCTCCGCCAAGTGTTGCAGCAGGAAATGGAGGCCTTCTGGCTTGTGGAAGGCCCCATGCTTGTAAGTAGGATCCTGGACACTATTTTGAGGTGTCTGATTGTGCATTGCTTTGGGAACCCTGGTGAGCAAGAAAGGAATGAATACATCCTTCACATTATTCATTCAATTAATTAGTATTATAAGAGTCCAGTTCCTGGCCTTGCTAGAGTCTTGTTCAGCATTTTTCTGCTCCTTGCGCCTGTCAGCCCCCTTGCATTAGTTCTCTTCCAGCCTTGAGTGAACATCGGGGTAGCTGGCTGCAAAGACAATCGTTGAAGAAGTGACCTTGTCCTCTACCCGCCAGCATTCGTGGACACCGTGTGTGCCTGTTCTGTCTGAACTGACTTACAGTGACCCTAACAGGACTTTCAAGGGAAGTGAGATACCATACATTCACTGCATGGTATGCATGAATACCGTACACGGACTATACTATCAGTCTAGCAGCTTCCAGTCAGAGGTAAGTCCAAAGCTGAATCCCAGATTTCTCTCGTCAAGCTTTGTGGCTCTTTTTATTGTAGTGGTTTTCTTCCCCTGTGGGTCCTTGACAGGAGTGGCTCGGTAGTCTGAATATACACAGCCGAAACGTTTATGGGATTTTCATGGTGCCAAGAAGGCCCAGCCCACCTTGTTCATTTTAGTGGAACTTTACCTGCAAAGTTAATTCACCCGTACTTTCATTGCCAACTCTCAGACAAATGGAAGGGACAGCAGAGGCACCATTTATCTCTTCGTTGCTCTGGAGAGACTAACCTGCTGGTGAATGATGGCTTTTTCTCCCCACTCTGTACATGTGTATTTTTTTATCTCTCTTTTGTCTTAGCTATAGGCCCCTGACCTAAATATTTTTGAGAGAGAAAATTATTACGCCATGATCCGCCCTCTGCCCAAAGCCAGACATTAACCACCATGACGAATGGAGAAGCTTTTACTGTTGTTGTTGTTTATTTGGACTCCACACAGCTTCGATAAGTCACCTGAATATGACTTGGATGTACACCACATGTCTGCCTCCTGATTTTCTTACGGGCAGTAAGAGCTTTAAGCTCAAATACGATGGTGTCCTTGGTCCCCTCCTTTGACCCCTCCCACCCACCTACACTGCCATCAAGATGTGGCCTCAGAGAACTTCCCTGAAATCAAATTTGAGCTGAAAAGCATCCCCACACCTTGTCTCACATGTTGGTCCCCTGCAACCAAATCTGAGTCCATTCCCCATTGTACCAGGTACAACTTTTCAGAAAGAATAAATTTAAATGACAGATCATCCACCTCCCATCTAGTTCTGTTCTGAAAATAACCATGTTAAAGGTCTTACCCACACCCCTAGTGGGAAGCCCTGGAGTGGTGCCAACATGAAACCTGAACTAGGGCTAGGGCAGCCCCTCAGACATTCAGCCAAAGTTTTGTGCTGTTTGATGTTGACGATTTACTGCGGATAATCTATATAAACTCTGCTCTAATCCAGAAACCAAAAGCAAGCTTCATGTTGTACTCCTGATGAAATGTGTTGTTACAAATACTGTTGTTGCTTGCTATTGCCATAATCGTTATATTAGGACATCAGAGCATCAGAGGAACCAAGAGATTAGATGGAAATGTCACAGATTCAAAACATTATTGTTTTTTTTTCCCTTTACAAAAGTTCAAAACTGCCACCCTCGTCCCGAAACAAAGGCAGTATTTGAAAGTGAATGACAGATTGGTGGCGTTCTGTGTATTTCTGTCATCTGCGTAGTTCCTCCTACTAAAGATGAGATCAAAGGCAAAACAACATCATCTGAGATGCATTGTCACAATGTTGAGTAGAGAAACTGAGTCATCCCAGGGCAACAAAACTTGAGACATGTTCTGGCAGATAGAAGTTCTAGATGAGTAGCTGTACGTATCACTCCCCAGTCCTTTTTTTGTTGCCTCCTACTGGCTATAGGAGACCCAGCTGAGCCAGTGACCACAAGAGGGAAGGATGAAGGGCTGTGCCATCTCCAGTGGCCCAAGTTGTCCAGAGGGGTTAAGAGCAGCCCATCCGGTGATGCCTCCCATTAACCTTCACTGGCCAAGCTGGCTGGGAATTAGAGTTCAACACCTCCAGTGTGGGGGAAAGCTGCTGTGCAATGCTGTGTTCTTTTCTGTTAAGTCAACTTGGGGATCCTTCTAGATAAAAAAAGCAGGATCAAAATCTGATCAAATCGATCCACAAGGCAAGGGCAGGACATTTATGCTGTGATGGCTGTTTTCTCGTTAAACCTCTTTGTGTTGCTCTTTTGAACTTTCAGCATCAAAGGCCTCTTCTTTGAAGCTTTTAGGAGTCCACATCAAGGGCATTGCCTCAATATTTGGAAGAAAGGACCAGCAATTGTCAGGTCGCCAAGTTTACCACCTCAACAGTTATGTGAAGCACTTGGTGGATCATTAGCTGCACTAACAGCAAACCTTTTGAAAGGCGGTCCATGTTAATATTCCTGTACGGCAGGAAGGAGGAGAGGAACCTCTCGCGTGGGAGTCCTGATGTGACCTGGAGAAAGTCCTCATATAGCCCATCAGCTTTCTGCTCACCTTGTCTCTGAGTGGTATACAGCAAGTCACTCATCCAGGTATTTTGCCCAAAGTCTAACTAATTAAAAGGAAGATAATGTTGTTGTTGTTGTTGCTGCTGCTGCTGCTGCTATTACTAATCTTGCACTCTACGCCAGAGTGTATTCCAGTAAAATCAAAAAAACATGCAAAACATGCAAACACAACATTTAACAACATTTATATAATATATATCAATGTACCTCAACACAAAACACCTTGGAACAGGCATCCATCCAGGAAAAGTTCAACTACAAACAAATCAATTAAAGAGTTCAAATCAACACACACCAGTTGCTCTCCTCTTCCTACACTTGACCTTTTTGGCTCCAAGTTGAACTAATAGGTATTCAATCCTTGTCTAGATTTGTCCAACTCAGGTTCCATACCAGGTTCCAGAAGAAGAGGTTCTTCAGTTATGGAGTTAAATGGGAGAATGCCCCAAAGCCTGAGATTGGCCACCTGAGTCCAAGGGGGGCCAAACAAAGTCCAGAATCTGTGGACCAAGTCCTCTTAAGAGGCATATGCCATGCTACCAACTCCACTAAATAATTAGGGCTGGAAAAATGTAGGGCTTTAAACATCAAGACAAGGAATTTAAAATATGTCATTGACCTTACAGGCAGCCAATGCAATTCTCCATGATGACTGGAAACATGAGAATAATGTTGTAAATCTAAAGCCTCTTGCACTGCACTCTTCTGTACAAGAGTAAGAGGATAAAGAAGAAGGATGATCTGCAGAAAGGTTACTGTAGTAATCCAGGTGAGAAACCACCAAGGCATGATGAACAAGGAGCTCCTTGGTCAGGAAGAGATGAATCCATTGGACATTAGCAAGATGGAAATTACATACCTTGGCTCTTGCATCCACTAAATCAACAAGATCCATAGCCTCCAGGGATCCCCTGACAACCTTGGCAGAAGGGAGGAGGAACAGTTAAGGGAGGGGCAATGCAATCCAGATGGAAGACCAAGACTTCAGTCTTATCCATGTTCAGCTTCAAATGATGAAAGAACATCCATGATGAGATTCCTATAGACAGCTCATCAAGAAAGTCCAAAGCTCAGAAGAAGATGCCGGCTGACATGGCCTCCCCTTCACTTCCTGAGAATGGAGGCAAGATAACACTTCTGCCCTCTGTCTTCTCCCACACAGGATTAAAAGTGAAGTTTGAGATGGCAAGGACATCCACAACCCTAAGAATATCACCCACATTTACAAGAAGGTGAAAGGTGAAAGCAAGGAAAGGACAGCCAGGGAATTCCCGGGAGGTCCCTCCCTCTCTGTATGTCTCTTTTTCAGTAAATCAGAGGAAAATGCATACAGAGAAACCCTACAGGAACTAACACATGGATTCAATTGTCTGGGGTGGCAAAACAGCAGAACGTTGTGTATGTATTTTCCATGCTCACAGCCTTTGGAAGCAAATGTATGGTTAGTAGATGAATCTATAAACCCCTTACAATCATTTTTCCTTCCCCTTTTACTGTTCCTCAGACCCCCATCCTGTTATTTTACTTCTTACTCAGGGCCTCATAAATTATCGGTAATGCTCTCACATAAAACATTTATTAGCCCAAGCATCATGTGATTAAGTAAGCTGCAAATTTTCTGTCGATATAAATCTATGTGCATTGATTTCTCATGCAAACCGCCCCCGATTTGTATTCTGGGATCTACAGTACATGTTAATAGACAGTACCCCACAGTTAGTCTCCACCCGAGTAGACTCACTGACTGAGTGGGATCTATGTAGGCTTGACCTTACCCTTCAGCAATTGATGCCATGGGCCTGCCCTCCCCTTAAAACTAGCAATAAGACAGTGAATGACATATTCAAAGCTGGCCTTGTTTATTTGCTTCTCTTCATCTGAAAAAGAACACAGACACTCCTTGTTGTGCCTGTCACACCCAGCCTTCTGACATTATATGTACCTGGGCTGACGGCAACACCTGGCACAACCAGCACCCATCCAGATCCCTTAGCCATCAGCAGGGTGAGCTCCTCACCACCACTACAACCTATGCATTCCATTCATTTTATTTATACATTGCCTTCTTTCCAACAAAAGGACTCAAGGCAGTTGACAGAATATTTAAAAAATTAGCACGGTCAAAAATAAAAATGGCCAGAATCCTGTTGGTTAGCTTCGCGCACATAAGTGCCGTGGAGTAACTCATAGGGGTGAATTGCTGCCAATTAATAAGTTGCTGCTTATATTGCTTGATGCACACTAACTCCCACAACTGGTACAAAAAGTGGCAACATGTTCACTAGCAGATATTTACCACTGCATTCACGCTATTGCACTTACATGGGTGTAACAAAGAAAGGAATAGGATTTAGGCCAGTAAATTGCAATATAAGAAACCTGTCACAGATTAAAACAAGGACTGAATGCCAAGTAAAACGAATTAAAAGCACATAATGAAAGATTTAAAAGTACAACACATGCCATTAAAACCACCTCCTTGATGTTGCAAGTGGCCGGGTACAACATATCTTGTACTCAAGAAGATGCCCATCTGCATGGTGGACAAAGCTGCAAATTTGCCGGTCCAGGATAATACTCTGAATGGTGCCTGGAAATAGACCAGCAGGGAGTGGATCGTTCATGACAAGGGCTTTGGGCCCTCTTTATAACCAGTCTCCTTACCCACTGATGCGCATGAACTACTGGTGACCAAAACAAGGAGCAGCTGCTGTTCTCACATTTACCTGCCCTTTATCTCTGCCCTTCTGCGACACCTCAAATCTGTTGCCTAAGGCAGCCACTTCACTCTAACAGTAGGGCTGACCCCACAGAGACTGTCCTCTGCCACGCGTCTGTCTTTACCCACTCTACATTGGACTGGGCAACATGAATCCCATGGTCCACGTACTTCTCCTGGGCCCCTGATATGGTTTCCCAGCAGTCTAATAATCCACTGCATGCTATCAAGTCAACTCTGACTTATGCTGTCCCTTTCCAGGGTTTTTGAGGGTAGAGAGTATTCAGAACTAGTTTACCATTTGTTTCTTCTGAGGGTTTCCTGGGACTGTGCAGCTTCCCCAAGGTTACACAGGCTGGTTCTTCTCCTGACCTTGGACTCAACTCAGACAGGGACCCAGCCTACTAAGCTATCAAGCCTGCCCATGGTAACCCAACAACAGCATCGTTTTCTAGGCAGGGAGCACTCAGAAAAGGTTTAGCACTCCCTTCTTCTGGGGACATTCTGGGACTGTGCAGCTTGCCCAAGGCTGCACAGACTAGCTCTTCTGGGACATACCTCTCCATATAATTAAAATGGTTTTTAAAATGGATAAGTCATGGGTAAGTCATAAAGTCCCCTTGTGTCCTCTACAGCAGTGGTTCTTAACCTTGGGTTACTCAAGTGTTTTTGGTCTGCAACTCCCAGAAGCCTTCAGCACCAGCTATGCTGGCTGGGGTTTCTGGGAGTTGCAGTTCAAAAACACCTGAGTCACCCAAGGTTAAGAACCACTGCTCTACAGGATTCTGAGGGCATTTTACCATCTTTTAGAAAACGCCCAGCAATCCCCAAATTTGAAAAAAAAAAAATTAAAATATTGTTGGCCACTAGAGGGCAAAAGAGGGCTTTTCAATAAAATAAAAACAATTACTGTACAGTAATTCGTGGGGAGGTGCAGCACTCCAGGGCCCAGGAATTTGTACATGCTGCTCCTGGACCTCTAAAGCTGAAGCCACTCCTGCTCCACAAGCTTTATTTCTATAGGTGTTTTCACACTTGGTCAAAACACATTGGCATACAATGAATTAAGCGTGAAGTAGTCTCTTCAAAGCCCTGCTGCTTTTCAGTGGAAGCAGAAGTGAAGCAGAAGCATAATCCCTACATCTCTTCCCATGAAAATGCTCAGCTTGGGCAAGAGTTTGCCTTCTGGTGAGACCAAGAATATCAGAAATAGGGGCAACGAGAACACAGCAGGAGGCTTCGTGGGCTGAGAGGTTAGGGGTACGAGAGGTTAGATGATCAAGCAGCACAAAAACGGTCACCTTGTAAAGGAGACAGAGCAGAAAGATATGAGAGTGACAGCGGATAGGAGGAGGAAGCCATTAGCACCAAAGGGGCCATAAGGTGAGCCAGCAAAGTGAAAGGGACACATTCTCGACAAAGACATGGATCCAGGGGAACGGTCTAGAAGAGGCTTGGACTATAAGCTGACACCATGACGTTCTCTGGCCCAGCAGAAAGAAATCCCCCCCCCCCCCAGCCCTTCTCTGTTTTTTGGGAGCAGAGGAAAGTTGGCTGCGTCAGTCTGGAAATTACAGGCAGGCAAAGAAAGGAAACATTGCCAAGCTCTGACATGACTCTCTCTGGTCAAAGAGATGGATAGTATTTTAAAGGCTTTTTAAAACCTGTGGAGCAAAAGAACTCAATGTGGACAGGATGCGTAACCATTCACTTTCCCACTTTCAGTTCTCTTAAAAGAAGTTGAAATCATGGAATTAAGTGTCTACTTTCCTGTCTCTCTTTAAATTATGTTTCAGGCACTTTAAAACTGGAATGTTTGCATTTACTGTAAATGTTTTTAATATTTAGGTCTTACAGTTCTTAGTGTTTTGATATTTACATGTTCCATGTTGGGGGGGGGGTTATAATATGCCTCGAGCCTTAGTATTTTTGTTGTTGTTGTTAAATGAACCACAGTTGTTTCACAAGAAACCTCATGCATCCATGCACATGCACACACATTGCTATTTCTCACAACAATGTAAGGGCTGGACTAAAACGTCATGTTTTTCTTGACAGAGTATGGAATTTTGGGGGTTAAAATGCCTAACTATGCAGCAGGGGCCTACAGAGGAGAATTAATTTCAGGTCTCCCCAAAGTAGATCACCCCTTATTATTTGTGCTCATCAAGTGGCATTTATTATCTCGATAAATCACTCAGACACTTGGAAAGTAGGCCTTGGAAATAAAATATAAAATCTTTCATAACATTAGTCCAAACCTGTGGGTATATAAATTAAAATTACACCAGCAAACACCTGTGTGCAAGTCAGTAGGAGAAAAATAACTACAAGTAATTAGTTAAAAGGAATTTAATAACATGTAGTGAGTTACTAGTTGTACAACTACTTTTACTAGAATTTTCTTGCTATTTTCAAATGTTGCTTTTTAGTGGAATGTTTTCTTTTTCTCTACATATTTCAGGAGTATTGATGTCAAGTTATATACCATTCTTTGGCATATCTTAAGTGGCAAAGAGGAGGTGTAGGCTTCTGTTGAAAGCTAACATTGCACATTAGCCAGGAACTGTGGATGCATATGTTTAAATCAAACCAGCGAACACCTCTGTGCAAGTTGGTAGGAGAGGATAACTACAAGTAACTACTTAGACATAACTATATGTAGCAAATTCCTACTTACACAACGGATTTTTACAAGAATTTGTGAGGAACACCAGTTGTGGGACATAAAAGAGGAAAGGTATGAGGAAATAATTATGTTGTATGCCGCCCAGAGACCTTTGGGTAGTGTGGGCGACATATAAATTAAAAAAAAAAACAAATACACTTTCGTCTTCGTATGTATTTTGCCCTGTACTGCCAGTCTCCCATCCTAACCCACATTGGTTCATATTTGTGCTGCTTCTCCTACTCCTTTCCTCTTCCCTCAAAAGAGCAATCACCCCAACTCTGTGACGCATTAGTCGCCTTCGTGCACCCAGGTCAAAGAACACTCTGTAGGGTGGGCCATGCTCTCATCCCCTGAACATGGGCACACTGTTAAATGTTCATGTGCAGGGAAATTGCAAAGGGGAATCCTTTGCTGGCACCACAGGGTGAAGATCGCCCCCAAACACATGTGTGATAAATGGGCAGCATAAGCAATGCCAGGAATGCTGGGAATGGCCTACCAGAATAAGACTTCTCATGCAACCTTGCATGTGGAGCAGAGAAAATAAGGAATGTTCACTATTTGAAACATTACTGTTATCTGTTGGTTAACCTGATGTTTGGAAACATTCTTCCATGGGCCAGGGGGAAGAAAAAAAAAAAGACAACTTATACTCACTCAGGCTTCCATCTCTCATAAAAATATGCCCACTCCTTTCTTGGTTTGCATATTTGAAAATCTCTGCATATTTTTCACAGGTTTGGCAGGTTTGGCAGATCCAGCAAATTCCTTAAGAAGGGTATTTTTACAAGTTCTCAACATCTCTCTCTGATGGGCAGTTTTGCCTGAGACACAGAGTTTGTGGGCACCAGCATGAAGTGAGCAGATGTTTACATTTTAAAAACAAAATAACATACTAAACCCTTATTTTTAGGAAACAGCAACAATAAAAAGACTCCAATTCATTTCCATCTTCATTTTTCATTCATATAGATTACAATCCAGATCTTAGGACAGCTTGCAGTTTTGACCAAATAATAGAAATTGGAAGTAACTAATTGCAAACAAGCAGTTATTTGTAATTAAATATTTTGTGCAATAATTAAAGCATCACAAAGTTAAATCATTGTTACAGCTTAGGCTGTAACTACAATGACAAGCTGAATTAAAGCAGCCTATCTTATGGTTTGCAGCCTATCTGATTTGCAGCCTATCTTATGAGACTGCGGATTGATTCTGAGTCAGTGTCCACACCAGTGCCCCAGTGTGATCTGTATTTCAAGCACATAGTTCCTTCCTTCCTTCCTTCCTTCCTTCCTTCCTTCCTTCCTTCCTTCCTTCCTTCCTTCCTTCCTTCCTTCCTTCTATGGTTCACTGTCAAGCTGCATGGTTTTTGAAGGGCTACACAGCATTAGGGAAAAGACAGCAGCTTTCCAAAATTATTCATAACATACAAAGAAATATAGAAATGGAACAAATATAGTCTTCTGTATTTTGTAGGGGTTTCTATTTTGTAGCAGATTTCTTATTTTATTATTTTTTGTGTGCAGCACTGATGTGGTGCTAAACTAGTGTATTACTGTAATGATACACTCAGCACTACACTTGTTTATTCCAAGGAAACTGGGGGGGGGGATCAGAGATACTGTATTCGAGGGATAGATTGTGGGGGCAGATGTTCCCATGGACCCTAAACATCACACTGCAACTGCCTATGTCATCACACTCACACCCACAGATACACTTTCCATCCTTTTGAGAAGGAAACAATTGATCATGTGGGGGAAAGTCTATTCAAATCATTCCAACATTTTTTTTAAAAAAAGTAGAAGACCTCTGTGACAAAGGAAAAAAACTCTGCTTTGGGAGCAAAAACAACCATATTGATTTGAATTGGCCTTTGCCTCATGTAATCATTTTAAAAAATTGAATTCATCTATTTTATAACCAGAGCAAATTCCACTGTATTTGACCATGTACTAATATCTTTAATAAGGATGGTGCCCTTTCTTTCACAGTGCAACTGTAACTGGTTTTAGTTACTTCAACCGTTATGGGCAATGTGGCCTGACTACTTACATGTGTTTTGTAACATATGCCATCTGCTTGTAGCGTGTTGATGTGTGTTTCTCAAAGGAACACAATTATACTATTGCAGTTGCTATTTTTGTTACATTTAAATGACAGCAAAATAATAACTTTTAAATGGCAATAAATTACTTTTCTGCAACCCCATAGTTACTTTTAAAGTAACTTCACCAGCTCTGCCAAAAAAAAGTCATTCTGCAAATACGTCTCCTCTGTACTACTGTACCTCACAAAGCTGTATGGTTTGTTCACAAGAAGAGACTAATATCTGAATGGGTACCAATCTTGTATTTGCACATATGAGAATCCACCATTTGTTTTCACTCCAGATTATACTGTAAGGTGTGATGTTAGGACACTTCTCATTCACCAAACTTACACTCCATCACCAGGGAACAACTTTAATTGCATAGCCCTTTCTTTAAAACTGCCATTTCCCCACCCACAATCCAACCTTCCTGATGAGGAATTCTGGGGAATTCAAAAGCTTGCACACTCTTATGGCATAGCAGCTGGTCTCCGTTGGTGTCCATCAAAATACCACCAACATGAAAAATAACTACAGTAGGAGCCCCATATCCACTGGGGATTGGTTCCAAGCCCAATGCAGATACTGAAAACTAGATGATAGTGAACATGAGAGGGAGAAAGGGAGAGTGAGAGAGCATGGTAAAAGGGGGGAAATCAGAAAAAAAAATATTTTCACCTGCATTAGCATAACTAGCCAGTGAGGGGCACCAGAGACCACACTATGTAGTCTTCACTAGCAAAGTGTTCATAGCATAGTCTCTGGCTCCCTTTAGTGGCCAATTCTGGGAATATATGTGAAAATAGTTTTATTTTTTCTGGAGGGTTTACTTTTAATCTTAATATTTTCAGACCGTGGATCAGTGAATCAGTGGATGCTGATTCCATGGATAAGGGGGTCCTACTGGGTATGAAATGTACAGAAAGAGGGTGGGTGCATTCTCCTATCACTGTAAATCCCCAAACTGATGCTTTTGACCAGTTGAATCTCCTACGTCTGACACTGTAGAGCTGGAAGGGACCCTATGGATCATTGTTGTTTAGTCGTTCAGTCGCGTCCAATTCTTCGTGACCCCATGGACCAGAGCACGCCAGGCTCTCCTGTCTTTCACCGCCTCCTGGAGTTTGGTCAAATTCATGTTGGTTGCTTTGCAGACACTGTCCATCCATCTCATCCTCTGTCATCCCCTTCTCCTCTTGCCCTCACACTTTCCCAACATCAGGGTCTTTTCCAGGGAGTCTTCTCTTCTCATGAGGCGCAGTGGGGGGAATCAAGCTCCCAACCTCTGGCTCTGCCGCCAGAGACCTAAACCACTGAGATATTCAGCAGCTTCACATCATCCCCCCCCCCCACCCACCCAGTGTGCTTCACTCTGTCCCTTCTGGGTAGAGTGTGTATATTTTGTGATTCTCAGTAGCCTTTTATTTTATTTTATTTTTAATCCAGTGACTGTGTTAAAAAGAAAGCTTCTATATCAGGAGAGCTTCTATTTAAGGTTTGTACAGATTGCCCTGATATAGAAAACACATTGCGTAAAAAAACAAAATAAAAAACTGAAAACAAAACATTCCCATGGAGCTCTGATCAACTGGGCAGCAAAGACGATAAGCGTGATTGAGGTTTTCTTGTTTTCAGTGGTCCTAAGTAATACCTTTAAAATGTGGTTATCTCATTTGGCCAGTCTTGGATAGTAACTGGCTGAACTCCAGCTCTGAAAGGTTGCATAATGTTACAACTGTTTTCCCCGATTATGCTCTGGAAATAAAGGCCACCGTTTCTTCTTCTCAGGTGCCACGAATCCATTTAATGCAATTTATGATACTGAATTAATTTCCATGACATGGACAATTAATCTTGCAGCCAGGTTACCCAGCATCAGTCCAATATTGTTTTAAGACTTACCTTAACCTCCCAGATTAGCCAGGGGAGTGTACAGTGGAAGAGTTCAACACAGATCCATACTCATAAATAACTTTCCCCAGGCATCAACAAGAATATGTGGCACTCTGGGTGAATCATATTTTCCTAACATTGAGCAGAAAGAGAAACACAGACTTTGCATCTCATCTCTAGCTAAATTCAGCGGTATCTCCTGCCATCTACTGAAAGTGCAGAAGGAAGCGGACAAGCTATCATTCCTCCCCTCCTTTTTTTATAGCAACAGGATTAGTTCAGTGGTGATTAGATTTTGGTACAATACCGTAAACAACCTCATCAAGCAGAAATCCATTTGTTTTCTACTGTTCCAGCTGGCATCCAGTGGTAAATTTCTGCAAGTCACACTCAGTCAAGCAATACAGTGTGTGTACTTTATCCCTCCCCCTTCCCACAAAAAAACATAAACAATCCAAAACACCACAACAACCCAGTTTGAGAATTATGGGCTTCGGTATGATGATGCATAACTTAATGTGAGGTCCCTGTGCATACTTCCATGGAAGTAAACTCCATTGAGATCAGTGGCTGCATTACTCTTAGTCAAGGGTATCAGGGCAGAAATGCAGACAGAATACAACTTTCAAAAAGAAGGCTAGCCAGGAATAATAACACATAACTGCCCAGTCAGAGCTAATAGGAAGCTATTTTATTGCCTAATACAAAGGTATTGGACCATTTCCTATTTTGACATTGCTGATTTTCCTATTTTAACACTGATGATGTTTTCTAGATCAGGACAAAACCTACATAATCACCTGCCAGATATGCTTTGATTGTTTTCCTGCACTAAGCAGGGGGTTGGACTTGATGGCCTTGTAGGCCACTTCCAACCTTACTTTTCTATGATTCTGTGCTCCATTGGTAAAGTTATCTTAGTGGGAAGAAATTGGTAATTATAGCCTCTGCCCTTCTCGCCCCTCGTACTCCAATAACTTATGAGAAGAACTCCAAGGGTCTTGGGACAGTCAGGGATGGATTGGAAATGTAGCAGATAGATATACAAAAGCTTATGAAATAAAAACCACAGTAGTTAGTCCTATAGGTCAGTGGTCCCCAACCTTCGACTTCCACTCCCAGAAATCCTGGCCAGCAGAGGTGGTGGTGGAGGCTTCTGGGAGTTTGAGTCCAACAACATCTGGAGGCCCAAGGTTGGGGACCACTACTATAGATGCTACATGACTATTTCTTGCATAAATTATTACACAGTTTAATTTCACAACAAGATACCAACCTTTATGTTTTAAAATAGTATTCCTAACTGCTAGAGCAGTAAGACAGTGTAACCAATTACCTCGAGAGGTGGTGAATGTTCTAACACTGGAGGCATTCAAGTGAAATTTAGACAACCACCAGGCAGATATCCTTTGATTTGGATTCTGCCTTGAGCAGGGGGTTAGACTCGATGGCCTTAGAGGCCCCTTCCAACTTCATGTTTCTATGATTTAATGACCCGGCATCTCACTACGGATGGCAAGCTTGCTTAGGAGGCATAGGACAAAGCATAGGGTCCATAGAGCTCCTTATTCCTGCACCCGAGTGGCTGCCTCAGTTTGCCTAATGGTAGATCCCATCCTGAGACCAATCCTAGGCACATTTACCAGGAAATGGATCTCATCCAGTAAAACTCAATACTCCAAGTAGTGGGTAGGCATATGGCCATTGTGTGATCTACAACTCTAAGCATTGTTTACCAGAATCCTACTGAAATCAGTGGGACTGATTTCTGAGTCAGGATGTGAATCCCACAGCCTCTCGCTTTCAGAAAGAAGCAGAGCAGCAGGGGAAGGTGGAGCTATTTTATTCTTGCAGCAACATTTCTCTATCCAAGATTTTAATTTCTTGAGCAATCTCATGGGATTTCTTTGAAGTTTCATGGGCATTCTTCTGAAAGAAATGGCAAGTTCTGCGGCATTGTTGCAATTCCTATTCAGAAGGCAATTTTTCCTGTGCAGGATTCCCCTTAAGAAGGCAGAAGGAACACAAAGCTGTTCAGGATTGTTACTATACATGTCCAAAATGGCTTTTTCCCCCCAGCACAGGATTCACCTGCAAAGGGCAGAAAGTTACAATTACTGCAAAGAATGGCATTTTTCCTGGACAGGATTTATTTGGAAGGGGCAGAAGCACCAAGCTGCACATGATTGTTAGAATGCCTGCACAGAGTGGCATTTTTCCTGCGCAGAAAAGGCATTAGGCCGAACAGAATCTGGCAGTTTCCTATGCAAAACAGCAGTCCAAAACTGGGGGGAAGGAAAGCCAGGAAATCTTTGATATAGAGAGAAGTCTCAGCATGGTGAGACTCAGAAAAGCACTTGAAAAATACATTTTGCAAGCACCCGTCACATCTCTAATTCCAGTTATTTGTAGTAGATGCATGTCCAAACAGAATGTGGATGCTCACAAGGAATGATGATAGACACGAGGGTGTGACTACACTGTTGAATTAAATCAGGAGCTGGTTCTGTTTTTTTTTTAGAAATTGATATAATGTGACATTGTTTTATGTCTGTGTTCTCGTGGGAGCTGGCTTTCTCCAGTCTCCTCACACTTTTAATATTGAATTTTTTAATATGTAAGTTATATATTGGCATAGCGATAGATGGATATAGCGCTAAAACAGAGCTAATATAGGGGAAAGGGGAGAGTTCGGACTAGAGATGGGCACAAATCTTGGTAGTTTAAGAACTACTAGCGTAGAACTACATTAATGAGAGTTCTGTTTAAGGCTTGTAGGGCTGGCCTCAGATCTAAAATAATAATATTAAAATAAAAGATTGCCATGGACCCCTAAGCAATTGCGTGCAATAGCAGACTTTCATGTCCCCAGAGACACTTCATTCATAGATGCTTTTCAGAAGAAATTTTGTTTGCTATGGACATTTTACTGCATGGATATAGCGAGTTTAGTGCTAGAATCAAGAGCTGCATTTGAAAATTAGAGAGCTTTCCATTTTCTTACTTTTATTTATTGTTTATTTTGTTTATTTCTGTTTAAATATGCACCCTGCCATTGTTCATGCCACAGGATTTCAGGGCAGCATTTTACAGTTCAGTTTAACAGCCGACTTTCATCCTCGACTTTTTTCAAGCCATTGTTTCCTTCCGATAAAAATAACCTCTTGCTTATTTTCAAACACACTTCTGCCAAGCATGTTATTCAAAATCTGAACGATCGCAACTGAAAACAAATCAAAGCCTTTTATCTAAATGAAATTTTAAAACATTAGTTAAACATTTATCCAACTGGCTGGAGAGCTCGGTGAATTAGATATCTGGCTGTGGAGCCAGAGGTCGGAAATTCAATTCCCCCCCCCCCACTGTACCGCTTGGTAGAACCAGCCTGGGTGGCCTTGGGCAAGCTGCAGAGTCCCAGGGCTCCCCCCAGAGGAAGGGAATGGTAAAGCACCTGTCAGTATTCTCTATCTAGAAAACTCTGAGAATTCATGAGAATTGACTTGACAGTACATGGTTATTATTATTGCTAAACATCTATTCCATGGACCATGACTTTTACATCATCACATAATGCAGAGAATTTTTAAAAAGTCACAAAGGGAAGATAGTTGGTGCACTATCCTGATTTGCAGGGTGATGCAATAAATAATATACTAAGGAAATGATCAGTATAAATGTTTTTCTCTCTTCCTGAAATAATATAATACTGAATATGTTCTTTTCAATGTACACATGTCCTTCTGAGTTGGTTCAGAATCTTAGGAAACACAAAGTATAGGGAGAAAATTCTCAGGAAAGAAAAAGAGAGAAGAGGCACATAGGAGTTTTGGTTTTTTTTTTTTTGTTTTTTTTTTGTTTGTTTTTTTTTTTTTTTGAGGGGCTATTATATATCCTTTCCCCATGTGGTCTGCCTTCACTCTGGGATTCTGTCTGGACTCTGGAGGAATCGGTGTGTGTGTAGATCCGTAGCACATGAAGGTCCTGAAAGACAGAAGGAGGGAGAGTTCTAACACTGAAACCTCACTTGAGGAAAGGCAAAATGTAAATGTAACTAATAAACAAATAACCAATCCTGTAAAATTGCCCTAATATGGATATTCCACATTCAGTTGCACCCTCATTCATAGGCACACATTTGTGTCCAGCCACCATTATGCAAGCCATTGCAGCGGCTCTGTTTTGAGAAAGACTCTCCCGAGTCCATTTCTCCAGGGAAAGGGCTTTTCTAGGACAGATTTTATTATGAGGAGAAGGGAGGTCTTAGAACACACACACACACACACACACACACACACACACACACACACACACACACACACACACATGCAATGATGGTGAGAGCAGGAGCAGAGCAAACTCATGAATGTCTGCAGTGACACCTGGGGAAGGATGTGACCTACTCTCTTGGGGTCAAAGAACATTACTCGTTGTAAGCAATGACTCACATCCCATGCATCCTGATTTCTTTTTTTTTAAATACTATGAAATGATAAAACACTGGAGATGAGGTGAAAAAAGGAGATGCTGGTTTTGCAAACATGGTTGACAGCTGTGAAAAATGTTGTCAGTTTGGACAGTGATTTACTGGGGTCATCATAAAATGGGGATCAAAGTGCTCAACCATGAAGTTGTGTCAAGAGGAAAAGCCGCTGACTGGCTGCACAACATGACCTGGGCAGGAATCCCTGCCTTCGCTCTCCATTGACTTTGTTTCCTCTCAGAAACATTGCCAGATGGTCTGACATGATTGACTGCCTCATGCCATGAGGTGATGGGAAACAAACCCTAAATTATGAGGAGGAGGAATGGCCCTCAATCAGAAAAAAGTACAGGGAAAGGAAATGATGACTATTTGGAGAGACATGGATTAAAAAAAAACATAAATCACAATTTTTTTGCACAAAATGTTAATGCAAAGTCTTTCAGCAGTGTCCTACATGATGTTTATTTCTTATTTGTTTATTTATTTTATTTCTATCCTGCCTTTCTCCCAATATATATCACAACAAAAGAGACTATTAATACTAAATATTAAACCATAATTAAAATCCCACTTGGCCCTCTTATTTGCTTTAAAGGCAGGTTTCTATTGGCTTGCTTGAACATGTCATACATTTATTTGGTCATGACATATAACCCTGAGTTTTAAGGGTTTGGAAAAACCTTCCTAGTTAGGCAGCCTCCAGTCCTATGACCCATTTACAAGCCAATCCCTACTAGGGAGTAAAAGGGATCTATATTGCACAAGAAACAGGGCCAGGACTTCTTCACCCAATCGTTTCCTTGGGCAATCTGGGCCATACTGGTGAACTGGCAGCTGCAGGTCATTCTCTAAGGTGCTAAAGGAGGCAGAAAATGACTGGCATGGAACACAAGCACCAAGCGTTCGGGGAAAATAAGAGAGGAAGAAAGGATGAGAAGAAAGCTAAGAGGAAGGGGAAAAACTAAACCACATCCAAGTATCCATTGACAACTATAGAGAGATGTAAGGTGTACATCTTATTCCATCAAAGTTAGGGTTGGGGGATACAGCAGGATGGAATCAGGTCAGTAAGGGGTGCAGCCTGGAAAGAAGGGATATTTTGTGAATTGTAATCTTCCTGGGCTACCATTCTCTGCTGGATCACTGTTTTTATTATTATTATTATTATTATTATTATTATTATTATTATTATTATTATTATTATTATTATTATTATTATTATTATTATTATTATTATTATTATTATTATTATTAGTTAGGCATCCTTCAGTCTCAAAAGACTATGGTACCGTGCTCTGTATGGAGGACTTGGAACAGCGCCTAGTGTGGCTGAGGAGGCCGATTCGAGAGTGACAGTCTCTTCCACACTGAAGACAAATCCAATCTGTCCCCTGTCCAGCTCCCTGGTTTTGCTGCTTTTGTGACTTCCTCTTTGCCTCAGCCTGCTGGGCAAGGGTCTCTTCAAATTGGGAGAGGCCGTGATGCAATGCATGCCTCCAGGCTGAACGCTCAGATGTCAGGGTTTCCCATCTGTTGAGGTCCATTCCTAAGGCCTTCAGATCTCGCTTGCAGATATCCTTGTATCGCAGCTGTGGTCTCCCTCTGGGGCGATTTCCCTGCACTAATTCTCCATATAGGAGATCCTTTGGAATCCGACCATCAGCCATTCTCACAACGTGCCCAAGCCAGCGTAGACGTCGCTGTTTCAGTAATGTGTTCATGCTGAAAATTCCAGCTCGTTCTAGGACTACTCTGTTTGGAACTTTGTCCTGCCAGGTGATACCAAAAATCCGTCGGAGGCAACGCATATGGAAGGTGTTCAGCTTCCTCTCCTGCCGTGCACAAATGGTCCAGGGCTCACTACAGTACAGGAGTGTGCTTAGGACACAGGCTCTATAGACCTGGATCTTCGTATGTGTCGTCAGCTTCTTATTGAGCCATACTCTCTTTGTGAGTCTAGAGAACATGGTAGCTGCTTTGCCAATGCATTTATTCAGCTCGACATCCAGAGACAGGGTGTCAGAGATGGTTGAGCCCAGGTACACAAAGTCATGAACAACCTCCAATTCTTGTGTGGAGATGGTAATAGAGGGAGGTGAGTCCACACCCTGGCCCATGACTTGTGTTTTCTTCAGGCTGATTGTTAGTCCAAAGTCTTGGCAGGCCTTGCTGAATCGATTTATGAGTTGTTGGAGGTCTTCAGCAGAGTGGGCAACAATGGCTGCATCATCTGCGAAGAGGAAGTCCCGCATGCATTTCAGTTGGACTTTGGTCTTCGCTCTCAATCTAGAGAGATTAAAGAGCTTTCCATCTGATCTAGTCCGGAGATAGACAGCCTCGGTTGCAATTCCAAAGGCACGCTTCAGCATGACAGCAAAAAAGATCCCAAAAAGTGTTGGTGCGAGGACACAGCCCTGTTTCACTCCGCTTCGGATGTCAAAGGGGTCTGATGTTGAGCCGTCAAAAACTACAGTGCCTTTCATTCCCTCATGGAAGGATCTGATGATGTTAAGGAGACGGGGTGGACATCCAATCTTGGGAAGTATTTTAAAAAGGCCATCCCTGCTAACCAGATCAAATGCTTTTGTAAGGTCTATGAAGGCCACTAAGAGTGGCTGTTGTTGTTCCCTGCATTTCTCCTACAGCTGTCGGAGGGAGAATACCATGTCAGTGGTGGATCTATTAGCTCGGAATCCACACTGTGATTCTGGATAGACTCTGTCTGCAAGAACCTGGAGCCTCTTCAGCACAACACGGGCAAGCAGCTTCCCTACAACGCTAAGAAGAGAGATGCCACGGTAGTTATTGCAGTCACCCCTGTCGCTTTTGTTCTTGTACAATGTGAGGATGTTTGCGTCCTTCATGTCCTGTGGGACTCCACCTTCCCTCCAGCAGAGACAAAAGACTTCATACAGTTCGGTGGTGATGATCTCCTTACAGCACTTCAGCACCTCAGCAGGGATGTTATCCTTTCCAGGTGCCTTGCCGGAGGCGAGGGAATCCAAAGCCGCTTTTATTTCTGCTAAGGTTGGTTCACTGTCCAGCTCTTCCAAGACAGGCAGGCACTCAATGTTATTTAATGCTTCTTCGGTTACTACATTCTCTCTGGAATATAGCTCAGAGTAGTGCTGTACCCAGCGTTCCATCTGCTGTGCTCGGTCCTGGATGGGCACACCTGTAGCAGACTTCAAGGGAGCAGATTTCTTCTGCATTGGACCTAAGGCCTGCTTGATACCGTCATACATTCCTTTGATGTTACCTGTGTCCGCTGCTATCTGTATCTGGGAGCAGAGCTGGAGCCAATAATCATTGGAGCATCTTCTGGCAGCCTGTTGGACTTGGGTACGAGCAGCTCGAAGAGCTTGCAAGTTGTACTCGCTAGGACAGGCTTTGTATGCTGCTAGAGCTCTTCTCTTAGCCTCGATGACTGGCATTAACTCCTCTGAATGGGCTTTGAACCAGTCAGCCATCTTTTTGGTCTTCTTGCCAAAGGTGGACAAGGCGATGTTATAGACAGCGTTCTTGAAGTGTTCCCATCGTTCAGGTGCATTTACATTAGCCGGACCTGGGAGGGCTTCCTCGAGTGCTTGGGCGAATTCCTTCACTTTTCTTTGATCACGAGTCTTGCTGATGTCAATACGTGGTCTTCCTTCCTTTTTCGTGTGGTATACTGTCTTTGTTTGCAGTTTTACTCTACTACACACCAGGGAGTGATCAGTATCACAATCAGCACTCTGGTAACTGTGTGTGATCGTAATACTAGGGAGGCTAGAACGTCTAGTGAGGATCAGATCAAGCTGATGCCAATGCTTGGATCTTGGATGTCTCCAGGAAACTCTGTGTTGCAGCTTCGTATTAAAGAATGTGTTGCTGACACAGAGACCAAAATAACAGCAGAACTCCAGCAAGCGTTGGCCATTTTCATTCATCTTTCCAATGCCAAAACGGCCTAGACAGGTGGGCCAAGAATTGTGATCAGCACCAACTCTAGCGTTAAAGTCTCCAAGAATGAACAGTGCCTCTCTTTCGGGGACTTTTTTGATAGCAGCTGCCAGATCGTCATAGAATTTGTCTTTCACTTCTGGAGTGGATGACAGTGTTGGTGCATATGCGGTAATGAGGGTTACTGGTCCTGCTGATGAGTGGAGCTGCAGAGACAGGATTCTTTCACTCCCCACAGTAGGTGGAACAATGCACCTCAGAAGAGTATTTCTGACTGCAAAGCCAACACCATATTCCCTGGTCTCATTCGATGGTTTTCCCTGCCAGAAAAATTATTATTATTATTATTATTATTATTATTATTATTATTATTATTATTATTATTATTATTATTATTATTATTATTATTATTATTTCCCACATTAATGCCCCATAGAAAGTGCTGAAGAGGCAGGACCAGAGGAAGGGAGGAAAGAAGGTAAGCTTTGGGCTGGAATGCAAATCACACCATATCCCATATGAACAGTGAACTCCTGAACCAATGCACAGCCCCTGTGTAAGCATTGTCTGTGCTTTCAAACATAATATAGGCTGTGCATAAAATCCTGTGTAGTTGCACCCTAGGACAGAGAAATGGGCTAAAAAGGGCCACTTTGAAACCTGATGATGACATGAAACTTGGTCAGGACATGAAACCTGAAACTACCTGATTTTTATACATGGATGCAAGGATCATTCTTAAATGTTAGACCTCACTTGCAAGTGACCCTGTTTGGCCTGATCCAGCCCGGGATAACTGCACTGTCAAGTCACACCCTAAGACTACAACTACCACATGTGCTTAGGATTCTATTGTCTTTAACACACACAATTCTGCATCTGTGATTCTGTTTCCAGCACATTAGTAACCCATACTTTCTTGCAATCGATAAACAACCTGGACAATGCTGCTTTTGAACAAGACAAAAAGTATCCCTATTGAGAAAAGGGAGGAAGCTGCAGCAGATTTTACAATAATTAACACTTCTCAGGGCTGGTCTTCTAGGATGCTTGACGCCCCAACATTGGAGAGAGGCCCAAGCCATTCAGTTCCCATACGTCACCACCTTGATTGCAGTGCTGTCGTCGTGAAGCAAAACACTCTTGGCTGAAATGAAGGCAGGAAAAAGGTATTTATCATTCTCTCTAAGAGGGAAAAAAATACCCAAGGGGAATTAGCTGATGTACAACAAGGGACTGGAACAACAAAAAAGAAAAAGAATTCAGCAAAGAAGCTTCAACTTCTGGATGTTGGGGTAAATCTGTAGTAGGGTTGTTTCTTTGTCCACTTTTCTCCCATGAGCTCACAGTAGCCTACCCATCTCTGCTCCTCCACACGGTAGCCTCACAGGGTCCCTGTAAAGATGGTCAGGTTGTGAGAGAAACGGGCCAGGATCAGCCCATGCATGAGTGGATCCTGGAACCCAGCTAGTCAAAATTCCAATCCAAGCACCTAACAACTTTACTACACTGACCCTTATGCAACAGGGCAAGGGGGAGTGGCTCCCGAAATACTGTAAACTCTTGTGTGGCCTTGACATTCATGGAGGTGGATGGGCGCTTGATCAAGCCAGCCAGTCGAATGCTGACCACACCCCCTTAACAGACCTGAGGCTGATATCAAGCCTATGCAGAAGAAGAGTTGAACGCATCTATTGTTGATTTGTCTGTAACACAACTGACTTGGAAAATGTCAAACAAAGAGGAGAGGACTTTGCCAGGAGCCTCTCTGTGCACTTGCTCCTGCAGTCTTACAAATGACTGCCTAACATGAGGCTTAGGCAAAGAGAGCATCTTCAATTTTGCTACATTTCTCATTTTCCTGACTGTAAGATTGTTCTGGTCCACTTCCACATCCGCTTCTGAGAATGCACCCTCCCCATAATCTACTCATGGTCTCATTTTACTGTGCATTTTTAACACATGGTTTTTATTCACTGAAACATGTCAGTGGGCTCTCCTCCCTAACTGGTACATTTTGAGTAGCCCTTTTTTTAATATACAAATTTTTTGTGTGTTGCATACTATATCACAACATCCTAAAAAGCGTACATTTCACCTGGTTAATGCATTCCAGTTCACAAACCACTTGGGAATAGGGAATTGGGCAGATTGAACAGAACGATGTTTCTCTCATTCCTCCTCAACACGTCCCTTTAAAAATGAGTAAGTGGCTTCCTTTTTGTCTTTGCTATCCCCCCCCCCCATTTTAAAAGTTTGAACTGCAAACCCCTCAGGGCAAAGGTGGTTGGTTTCTTAAAGTTACTTTGTAAAGAGCCATGTCTAGACATGGCATTCCATATACTATAAACAAATCAATAAACTGAGTAAAATACAGAGGCAACCCGAGTCTCAAACATTATTTCTTCGGAAGCAAACTTACCTATCAGACAGGTCACCTTGATTAGTGACCCACCAAGCCAAATCCAGGTGAACAGCCATCTATGGTGGCCTACCCACATCTTAAGGAACTTGTGTTGACATATGCCTGGAATAGTCATTTCAGCAGGATCGTTAGACCCTTGGCAAAGTATTATAGAGAATGGATGGGACACATTCCTCTTACTTGGTGAACTGATAAGACTTGCAGGATGATTGTAAACCTTGGATGGCAAAGATGCTGCCTTCCAGATGTTGTTGGATTACAAGTTTCATTGGTTTTTACCCAGAACTTGGGTAAAACTACTCTTAGGCTAGCACAGTTGTTCCCAAATTTAGCTGCCCAGATATTCTTGGACTGCAACTCCCAGGAGCCTTTACCACTAGATCTGCTGCTCAGGATTTCTGGGAACTGCAGTCCAAAAGCATTTGGGGACCCAAGGTTGGGAACCACTGGACAAGCTAGCATTGCTATTGACTATGCTTGCTAGGGGGTTCCGGGAGGCAGAGGCACAAATTCCCAACACACAAATGCGGCTTCATAGTAACATTGGCAAGGGCGGAGAGAAGCAGATCTGAACAGCCACACCTTCTCCACCCCGACAGAAAGGCTGCCTCAAATGTCTTTGCACTTGGGCAAAAGGGAACCATAAAATGCCATTAAGATCGATGGGCCCTAACAACTTGTCATCATGGTGTGGGGCGGATGGCGTTGGTTTTTCTTCAGACCTTCTGCTCACACAAAGCGTTGCATGCAGCCCCAAAGTTCTCCGCACTTTCTCAGGTCATCAAGGGAGATGGCAGGAGATCAGCAGGAGATCTGCCAGAAACGACAGGATTTGGCCTCAGGTTTGGAATCTTCCAAGGCAACGTTTTCCTGACCTCTACTCTCCACACCTCCCCTCCCTTTTTTCCCCTCCAAACCCACATACACAGCTCTCCGATCGGATGGCGGTATTGTTTCAGAGCTTGAAACAGGTCCAATGTTTGGCCTTCATTTCCCAACGGCTCAGGAAACATTCTGTTCTCACATTCTAATGGCTGTTCTCTAATGAGCGCATGAAAATAACAAGCCGCCTAAAAAAAAAAAACTAAAGCAATTTTGTTCCTGAGGAAAGTGGGGGAGTCTGTGGAAAGAAATGATTAAAAGCCAAGGCCTCTATTTCTGATTTCCACGTGGAATGACAGGAGGTTTCCAAAGCTCACCTCTGGAAAGGGCAAATGCTGAAGTTTGGTTCTGCAGTGCTGAGATTCGTTTTTAATTATGTGCATGTGGTACAGAGCTCAAGGAATGCCAGAGGCACACACACACACACACACCTGCTCTAGGTAGAAAGTAGAAAAAGTCCCCATTAAATAGGAAGATTCTTTTTCAAACCCTGCCACTCCTGGAGTCACTTTTTTTAAAAAAAATCCACCGTTACTTTTGTCTTCAGTCGCAAGTTAATCTGGCAGGATGCTTCTCTCCAAAGCTTGGAAAGTTACTTTTTGGCTGTGATTTCCAGGGTCTCCTGCCGCCCATGCTGGCTAGGTTCCCCTGCTGATTTTTCCAGGTCCATGTGGCTAGTCTTAAAGCTATAAGAGGTGAGCAAGGCCCAATAAGTTTTTTTCTCTCTCTCTCCCTGGTCCATCGGTGCACCACTGGAAAAAGGAAATGGGTTTGCATAAAATTTCGTCTACTAATTTGTATGTACAGAGGCCAATTTATGAACTATTTCTGTCATTTAAACAGAACTGCAGCCCATTTTAATTCAGCTGTGACCTGTGCTTTCAGCCAGAGCTTGGGGCAGTTGGTTGCCTGCTTGCTCTCTTGAATATAAACCTTTACTCTTTAGCCATACTGGCTACAGAATTCCAGGGATTTTCCAAGAAGGTGAGGGAGAGAGAGAGAACAACTTTTCCAAGTTTTGGCTTCATAGTGAGCTAATTAGAAAAGTGATTTTTAATCTTTGGACCTCTAGACATGTCCCAGAATCCTAGACCACTGGACCAAAGCCTAGGTCTTCTGGGAATCAACGCTCAAAATTTCTTCGGAGAGCCAAAGTTTGAGAACCACCATCTTAAGAGGATAACCAACCACTGTAGGGGGAGCTCATTCTGATTTAAAACTAGCAGAGTTTATTTGAATTAATCACTGGATGTACATGCGTGCACATGCACAGCCATGTAGGGGCGTATGCGTGTGTCTAATTCAACACAGGCATCCATTGACAAGCATGGTTGTTACACACCAGACAGAAACATCAATGGGGGTTATTTGCCTATCACTGTACACACAAAGAAGCTCTTGAAGAAAAAAAACAGCAGGGTAGCATTTGGCTGAAATCCAGTATTAACATGCAGCTAGAGTAAGCCCATTGAACCAGTGGGGATTTGGTGGGTCAACACTTATGCAAGTTCCATTGATTCAGTGAGAGAGGCATCTTAACACTGGATTTCAGCCCCTGAGTTTTGACGCCAGGTTTGGTGATGTGTTCAGGGCAAAATGGATGTTGCTCTTCTACTTAACATTCAAGTTGCAAGATCAAAACCTAGAGAATGTGTTGCCTGAAATTAGATATTCTCTGCATTGCTCTGAACAGGGAGGTTCTTAAATTTAGGGGATCCTATTTAATCAGGAAACAAGCAGCCACTTTGCTGTGTTCATTTGGAAAAAAATCTGTGCACTCGGATGACAAGGATGAATAAAGATAAGGAAATGTGAATAAAAATGAGGTCAGTTAGTACTAATCTCTGGCTAACCCTTGTCTTCTGCACTGGAAAAAAGATATGGAAGTTCTTACTTCCCTTCCTAGAATGATACAATGAAGAATCAACATTGAATGCGAGGTCACTGTACCAAGTGCCAGAGTTCCATTGTTTTCTGTTCAAACATGCCTTTGTGTCATGTAGAGGAAACCATAATTTCTATGGTGATAGTTTGCTTACATAAATAGCATTCCACAATCAAAGAACTCATCTGTAATACGTTTCTGAGGCATGTTAAGCATGTCTCCAAGAATGTGGAACAATTACTTCAACTCCCACATTCCACAAGGCAGGCCAATTTCTCACTATGGTGGTTGGTGGATTCTGGGAACTGTAGTCCAAAAATTACCTTTTTCTTCTTGCACATAACTGCAGTTAGCTAGCTAGACTCTGCATCAATTTGTACACAGGGTTGAGTATAATACACACACACACACACACACACACACACACCCCAAAACATTTCAGGGACGCTATTGTCTTCTGGTTAATTTTAGAAGTAGCTCCTTATTGGGCAGAGTATATGGAGATTGCTACTTTAAAAACCTCCAACTAGGTAGCAGGGGGAAAAAATTCCAGAAAGGAGCCTACAGAGCAGGTTAGTATAACTACAAGTCTCCTTCAAATATGCCAGCCCTTATTGTATAGTTAGTTTCAGTCAGATTTACCTCAGTTTACCTTAACTGGCATAACAGTTTTGATATATTCAGTCAGATACCCTGCCGTTTAGGAGAACAAAACTGTTTCTCTTTTACTTACAAAAATCTTCATGTCAGAATAAAAACAAAAGCATATCAACTTGTTACATAGTAAAATATCTTAACTGGTTAAGTTCATTGTTTACTTCATTAACTGACTGGTTACATAAATACTCAGAACATTGCCTAACAGACTCAGACCCCTGACATTGCTAAACAGACATAGAATCCTGACTGAGGCAGGACAAAGAATATGAAGTGCAGGGGGAAACAACTGGCTATTCCTAGTGATTGGCATTCACACAAAATCCCGCCCATCATATTAAAGGCATTATTTATTTATTTATTTATTTATTTATTTATTTATTTATTTATTTATTTATTTATTTATTTATTTATTTAACTTATATGCCGCCCACTCTACCCAAAGGTCTATGGGTGGCTTACAACAATTAAAATTCAATTAAAATACAATAAATGTGCAGGTTGCTATCCCAACACCTCTTACTTTAAGAAAGTCATAGATAAACTGCAACTGTTTAAAAGGAGGGCAACAAAGTGGTTCAGCAGTAAAGGAAGTTACATACATAAGTAAAGGTTGAAGGAAACAAGCATGTTTGGCTTGGAGAAGAGAAGACTGATAGCACTATTCCCATACCTGCATGGAGACATGTGTTCTGTGCTATTTTCCCAGAGGCCAGGACTTGCTCTAGCAGGCTTACCGCAGAGGAAAGCAGATTTCAGTGGAACATACAGAGAAACTTCCTCATGATGACCCATGGCTTGACAAAGGAATTATTTGCTTTGTCAAATGGTAGGCTCTCCTTCACTCAAGGCCTTCAGGCATAGGTTGGGTAACCATCCTTTACAGATACTTTTAGCCCTGGGACTTTACGGGGTTGAAGAAGGATTCAGTGGTCAACAAAGTCTAGAGCAGATAGAAGAAGGAGGGATGCTGCCAACTGGAGCTGCTGCCAACTGGAGCTGATGGAGCAGAGGGTAGGGTCAACAGAAGCAGAGTCTACTTCAGGGATGGCGAACCCATGGCACACGTGCCACAGCTGGCACGCAAAGCCCTCTCTGTGGGCACGCAAGCCATAAGTTGCTATCGACAAATACTTACCTCTGATCCTGGATTTCGGGAAGAACTCTTGAGAAGGGAGGGAGAGCCAAGACAGCAATGGCTGCCGCTGCCACAAACACACACACACACACACATTTGGATGCCAGGCATGGAAAGACGTGGCTCCTGCCACCTGCGCCTTTAAGGATTGCACCCAGAGGCAGAGCACCGGGCAGGTGCTGGAGGTTGTGTGGCCGGAGAAGTGGGACTCTTCACGATGGTCGTGGTTGGTTTTGTCTGTGTTGCAGTTTGGGCACTCGGGCTCAAAAAGGTTCACCATCACTGCCCGACTCCATCTGGTTTGCTCCCCAACCTCCTCCCTTGAATGACACATAGAAGCCTTGTGCCCTCACCTCTGCTGGGTGGGAAGGTGGATAGAAAACTAGAGAAATGTGGAGAGGAATCTTTAGGAGTCGGGTGAGAGATGCCCACCTGCCCAAACAGTAGGACCACACCCTCCATGAGATGGTTTTTCATGTTTTGTTATTTAAAGAGACCAGAAGCAAGGTCAGCAAATGTACAAGTCCTACACTAAAATTCATAGGCAGATACAATACTATCAGATGGATCTCAAGCTTGAGTCCAGAACATAGCCATTCCTATTTTGGATGTATCTGTACAGGATTCTTCTCACTTATCCCAGTTCAGTCAAAGATGTTACAGTTGCTTAGGCATATTTGGGGGCAGTGGCTGAAGTCTCAGATGATCATTATGTTTCTCTGGGTCTCCAGAAAAGGATAAGAAATCTCAGGATGAGCAGCACTGGTGGAGAAGAAAAAAATTATTATGTGTGTGGGAGGGGTGTGCCGTTAAACCCCGTGTGCCCACCCCTAGCCATTCCCAGCTAACGCCAAGGCTGAGTGGCTCAGTGTGCTAAGAAATCAGTACCGTGTTTCCCCGAAAATAAGATAGGGTCTTATATTAATTTTTGCTCCAAAAACGCATTAGGGCTTATTTTCAGGGGATGTTTTATTTTTTTTTTCATGTACAACAACCTACATTTATTCAAATACAGTCATGTCATCTTCTTCTGGTTGCTGCACAAGGATGGAGGGTGTAGTTTCACTTAACTGGGGCTTATTTTTTGGGTAGGGCTTATATTACGAGCAACCTGAAAAATCATACAAGGGCTTATTCTAAGGTTAGGTCTTATTTTTGAGGAAACAGGGTATGTGTGCTGTGCTTACCTCCCTCCCAATACTAGTCAGCCTTGTCTTGTACATCATATTGTAAATATTCCCAGATCTTAGATTTGATTCTGAAATCTCAGGGAATGAGAAGCTGCTGACTTGGAAACCCTAGAGCAGCAGCAGCGAACCTTTTTGGGCCTGAGTGCCCAAACTGGGAGGGGGGGAAACCGAAACCCAACAGGCAGCGGGCCATGGTGGTGGTGGCAGAACCAGAAGTGGTGGTGGAAGGGGGAAACCTGGGCACGGAGGTGCCTCGAGACCCCACCCCGGATCCACCCCCAGCGCCAGCTGCTCCAGACCCTGGCCCGCCGCCTGCGAAGCGCCAGCACCGTGGTTGCAGCCTCCTCCTCAGGTTTGGCTGCAGGGGGAAGGAGCAATCTGACAACGTATTTATTTATTTATTTATTTATTTATTTATTTATTTATTTATTTATTTATTTATTTAATATGCCACCCACTCTACCCAAAGGTCTCTGGGCGGCTTACAACAATTAAAATGCTATAAAAATACAATAAAAAGATAAAAAAAAAACAATTAAAACAGATACTCTAAAAATTGCCATCAGGACCCACAGTTGATTTTATTTCAATTAAAAGCCTTCTGGAACAGGAAGGTTTTGACCTGGCACCAAAATGTCATCAGCGTCAGGCACCAGACGAATCTCAGTCGGGAGGGCATTCCATAGTCTGCGGGCAGCTGCCGAAAAGGCCCTTTGTCTACAAACCGTCCCTCTTACCTCCTTAAGGGACGGCTCTTTCAAAAGGGCCCCCTGGCTAGATCTTAACTGTCGGGTAGACTCATATGGAAGGAGGCGGTCCTCCAGGTATCCAGGGCCCAAGCCGTTTAGGGCTTTATATGTCAAATCAAGCATTTTGAATTGGGCCCGGGCAGCAACTGATAACTAATGTAATTTAATCAGAATTGGTTTGATGTGTCCCCTAGTGGCCCCACCACTCACCAGCCGCGCAGCTCAATCCTGGTCCAGTTGCAGTTGCCAGACTGTCTTCAAAGGCAGCCCCATGTAGAGCGCATTGCAGTAATCTATACGAGATGTTACCAGTGCGTGTGTAACTGTCATGAGACTCCGCTCGTCCAGGTAGGGCCGTAGCTGGTACAATTTCCGCAGTTGAAGGAAGGCGCCCCTGGCCACTGAATCCACTTGGGCTTCCAGAACTTATGGCTCACGTGCCCGCAGAAAGGGCTCTGCATGCCAGCTGTGGCACATGTGCCATAGCGCCGCCATCGCTGCCCTAGAGGATGCACAAAAGCACTATGTGCCACAATAACAGTCAAGGCAGGGTCCTGCCGGATGCAAGCATTTTCTCTCCTCCAGTTGGCTGTCTTTCACATGCCTGGGCATGTACTGGTTGTGAAAGCAAGGGCACAGCTGGCCACACAACCAGTTCTACAAAAGGCAGCCTACCTACAGCTGCCTGACTGCTGTTGTGTGAATGGTTCTTGGTCCTCGGGCTTTAAGCCGCCACCACTTGCTACGTACGACCACAATCAGACCCACATCAACACGTCCCTTGCTCAAGATTATCCTCCGGCATCCCATGACTCTGTCATAATCAGGGCTGGAAGAAAGGAAGACGCCATTTCTCAGAGAAAGGAGCCCTTCAGTCAATAATTTATCCAGCTAACAAAGAAGGCATGTTCTCTCCCTGCCATAAAAACAGCAATTGGTGAAAACTCCTTTGTGAAGAAAACCGATCCCTCCAGGGTCCACAGGGGGAATCGCCTAAAGGTGGTTTATGCCTTCTAACCTACCACCTGCCCTATGGGCAACTGCAAAACAAGCATAAGAATCCCACCCAGAACTAGATTCTTATGCAGAAATCTGACAAAACAAGCAGAGCAGCTCTTTCGATCTGGGTAAACGTACCTGAGAGCCTAAAGGGTTAGAGTTCAGCCTTCAAACTTTGCTTCCACAAAACAGACAACCAAATTCCTAGGATGGTAAGGCTCAGTGAAGTGAATCAATTAGAATTCTTTTCACAGATGATTTTTTTAAGAAGACGCCCTACCATGAATAAGACAGCAAGTTTTATTTGAGAAAATGTAGTTTTTAACAAAATATATACTAAAAATAGCTGCTGGAAACTGACATCATCATCATCATCATCACCATGTAATCTTTCAAATACAGAGAAGTGGTGCCAATCAAGATTTTCATTGCACCCACTACTTCCTAAAATTATCATTTCCAGACTCTGAATAGGAATCCTAGCAATAAATAAATAAATAAATAAATAAATAAATAAATAAATAAATAAATAAATAAATGAATGAATGAATGAATGAATGAATGAATGAATGAATGAATGAATGAATGAATACTAGCAAGTAGTATCAACAAGATATAATTTGATCACATAAAAAATTACCAACCGCATCCCAATCAAATTCACAAGAAACTAGATATGAGGAAGAGGTAGGAAGTAAGAGGTTGCTTCACCAACTGTCTTGAGAGCATTTCTAATCAAATGGTCCCCCCCACACATTTTGAATAAATATATAACACAAAACAAGAAAGGACTTTTTTATATTCTTTCATATTTGCCCATTACATAAATGCAGACCAAATGCTTAAAGGTTTGTCCCCTGATCCTCAATCTGGATCCTGCCTAAGAACGAGAAAATGGGTCAGTTTTACTTTCTCTGCATTCAGGTTTTTAAATTTCAGGTGCTTTCTATCTCAAATGGGCAAACATGTAAAATTATTCAAAAACTAATTAACATGAAATTCATCCCCAAAATCAACAGGTACATTTATGGCGTGTTGTATTTGCTTGGCATACAGGTTTCATTCATTCATTCATTCATTCATTCATTCATTCATTCATTCAATTTTTATATAACCTCACAGTAAAGAGGCACTCTCTTGGAGGTGTGCAAACCACCAGGATAACATATAAAGGCAAAGAGCATCTCAGGGGGGAAAAGGTGGCAACTCCAGTTCAGAAGTAACATAAGGCTTCAAACCTAGACTTTTCAACATTAAGCAATCAAAGCCCTGGCCTGGATATACAGAGATGCCAGTTTAGTTTTCCTCATATTAAAATTATGTATTTATAAATAAATCTGGTAGACATCAAGGTATCACAATACTCTTTTCTAAATTTCTGTTCCATTTTTGTTAATACATGTTCTAACAGGCATATGTGGCTACCTCTTTCAAACCGTCTACATTTGTAAATTTTAATTTCCGGTTTTTTCCATTCTAAGTACAAAGACATTTGTACATTTTGCTAAATTCTTATTTAAAATGAAATGTAATTCCCAGTCCCTCTCTAATCATTATCCTATGCATGGTGTAACTGTAGCCTTCCAGCAGCTATGTAAAGTAATCCAGTGGATCATCAGGCTGTGAACAGAATCCAAAGTCTGAGCTCTTTTCCAGCACTCATATCACAGACACATACTCTGTTTCCCCGAAAATGAGACCTAACCTGAAAATAAGCCCTACTATGATTTTTCAGGATGCTCGTTATGTAAGCCCTACCCCAAAAATAAGCCTGTTAAGTGAAACCCTGACCTCCACCCTTGGGCAGCAACCAGAAGATGACATAACTGTAAAATAAAACATCCCCTGAAAATAAGCCCTAAAGCATTTTTGAAGCAAAAATTAATATAAGACATTGTCTTATTTTGGGGGAAACACAGTGCCTCAACAGCACATTATAAACAGAGAGATCTAGTGCTTACAATTAGTAGTCAACATTTTTCATTATCTCATGCCAGAAGGATGAAACAGCTGGACATGTGGGTTAGGATGCCCCCCCCCCCATTTTACAGCATCTTCAGAAGTTACAGACTATGATGACCAGTGTGTAAAAACCTAGCTGGTGCCCAGTCGGATATCTACAAACCTCCTTTCTTTCTTTCTTTCTTTCTTTCTTTCTTTCTTTCTTTCTTTCTTTTTCTTTCTTTTTCTTTCTTTCTTTCATTCTTTCTTTTTTTCTTTTTTCTTTTTTTACTTGCTTGCTTATTTACTTACTTAACTTACTTAGCTGGCTTATTTAGCCAGCTGCACTAACTGTTTCTATAAATCTGAAAAACAGCATTTGATGCTCATCAGGAGGATATAATGCCACTATGAATGACCTGGTGGCCTCTTTCACTGTGCGCAGGAATACAAGATGAAATTGTTGGTAGGAAAGGTTTAAAATCTAATTCAGTTAAGTTTATGATGGAAGGGGCATTTAAAAAAAAATTAAGGGCTTCCCATACTGTCATATTCAGTAGATGTGGTATATGGATCACTGAGAGCACAGTTTGGATTTTTAGAAAACCCACCTCATCCACAAGTTTTTCAACTTAAAACACTCCATTGTTTCCCTTTAAGAGCTGTCATACACCTTTCTTGTCAAGTGGTAGGGCATGCATCCTTTGTGGCTTGCTTATTGTCTGTCTGTCTGTCTGTCTGTTTGTTTGGCTTCTGTACCACCCATCTGGCTACAGGCCACTCTGGGCAGTTTACATATTAAGCATACATAGTTCAAAAACAATAAACATAATAGTATGAAGTCAAAATAAGGATAAAAAACTTTTTAAATAATAATAATTGAAATAATACAAAATAATATAAAGCAGGACAGCAGGACTGATAATATAAATGTTAGAACCAATCAATGTATTAAGGTGCTGTAAGGTCTGGGAAGGCCTGTCAAAAAAGCCATGTTTTTAATAGTTGGTTGTTGCGGATTTTTCGGGCTCTTTGGCCGTGTTCTGAAGGTTGTTCTTCCTAACGTTTCGCCAGTCTCTGTGGCCGGCATCTTCAGAGGACAGCACTCCCAAGCCAACTACACCGGAGCACAGAGTGCTGTCCTCTGAAGATGCTGGCCACAGAGACTGGCGAAACGTTAGGAAGAACAACCTTCAGAACACGGCCTAAGAGCCCGAAAAATCCACGACAACCATTAGATCCCGGCCGTGAAAGCCTTTGCGAATACATTTTTAATAGTTGCTTAAAAATTCCCAGTGAAGGGGCCAGGCAGATTTCGGATTATTCCAGAGCTGAGGAGTGACCACCAAGAAGGCCCAGTTTCTGCTTCTCTCTTTCCAGGCCTCTCTTGGGGTCAATACTCTCAACCGTCCAGCATGGGAAGATCGTATGGGATGAGCAGATCTCACAGGGAGAAGGCATTCTGTCAGGTATCAAGCCCTAAACTGTTTAGGGCTTTATAAGTTAACACCATCACCTTGAAAGTGGGACGGAAATAGACAGGTAACCAGTGGAGGGCAGCCAGAGTGGGTGATGTATGTTGATGTCTCCTTAGCCCACTCAATAATCTGGCCGCTGTGCTCTGGACCTGCTGAAGTTTCCGTAGCAGCCTCATGGGCAGCCCCACACAAGAGACCATTATGAACCAGTGCATGAACTAGCATGGCGAGGGACCCAGTGTCAAGGTAGGAACGCAGTTGGGCAATCTGCCTTAGATGGAAATAGGCGGAGTGGACCACAGACCCTATCTGAGGCTCCACTGATAGCGCTGGGTCCCAAGATGAAAACATCCAGGCTGAGAACCACATTCTTAGCAGAGAGAGCACCTCCCCCCAATGGAGAGGGAGGCACCCAGTCCGCAGACACTAGGGTGCCCCACCTGCAGGATCTCCATCTTGCCCAGGTTCAGCCTCAGTCTACTAACCCTCACCCACCCCAGCACGGCATCTAGGCAGCGCTCAAGAGACAAGACAGTATCCAATGCAGAAGGATGGGAGGAGAGATAGAGCTCGGTGTCATCTGCATATTGGTGACACAAAGCTCCAGAACTCCTGATGACCTCCCCCAGGGACCTGATATAGATATTAAACAGCATTGGTGAGATGATTGCCCACAGATTGACTCCACAATTAAAAGTCCAAGGGGCGGACATCATATCACCAAGCTGTACTCCCTGAGGACAAGGTCAGGCCACCGATGCCCAATCCAGAGAGCCACTCCAGGAGGATACCGTGATCGATTATATCAAAGGCCGCTGATAGGTCGAGGAGGACCAACAAGGGCATTTTGCCCCTGTCAGTCTCCTTCCCTTATTGTTTAGCCTATTTAGCTGGGAGACAGCAGCCTCCAGCAGCCTTAGCTTCCAAGACAGGGTGAGAGAATGAGGGGACAGGAAGGGGTGGGTGAGCGGGGAGGAAGAAAATTGAATGGCACCGACAGAGAGCAAGGAGCAACGTAAATAAATGATCATTTCACGTCTCCTGTTCCTCCACAGAGGATCAAGGGAAGTGCTTAATTGATGGGTTATCAGGCTTCGAGGTGTCATTTGCTGTTAGGATGGGAGAAGCATGCCAAATGGCACATCACAGACCCTTTGAAGCCTGATCCACCCAAAACCCAAAACAGCCAGTCTGGAGAGGCCGTAAGATGATGCTAAATTTCCATTCAGATTAGTTCATTACAATTAAGTCATTACATGGGAAAGGATTCAGAGGTGGATCCACAAGCAGTACAGAAGCACCTCTTGGGATTCTCATCTCCCTGACATGGGCTGAATACATGAACAAAGCCTTAAACCACACTGCCCTGATCCAATGACAAATTCCAAGTCATTTTTTCCCAGTTTACTCACAGATCTTCTGCATGAATTATTGCTGAATGGAACACAATTCTAAAATCAGGGGCACTCCAAACAAAAAAAATCATAACTTTGAAACTGGATCAGCACCAAATTGTGTATATATGTAGCAGACAATCTGCGCTTGCTCTTTGCCATATTTTGGGGTGTTTGGGCAAAAGGTTTTCAAGTACTGTAATGAATTTTTTTAAAGAGTAAAACTGTTTTACACCGCCACTCCAGCCCCGTGAGGATGCCAGCAACTTTTTTTGTCTGCAGATTTAAAACAGATCAAATATTGTACATTGAAAAGACCAAGCTACCCTATCTTGAAAAAGAGTGGTTAGTCTTGGTCCCTTTTTAAAAAAATTTGGAAGGAATCTAAGTTTCAGGGGGTAAAATACTGATAGTAGTGAGCAGAAGAGGGTATCCTGTAGACCAGTGGTCCCCAAACTTTTTGGGACCATGAACCGGTTGGTGGGTGCGTGCTCCATGCGCGGGGGGGCGGCGGCACAGACAGGTGTGATAAGGTGAGGTGGATAGCCAGTGAAGGCTTCCTCAGGAAGAACTGTTTATTTCATTTCATTTATTTAAAATACTTTTACTCAGCCTTTCTCCATCTGCAACCTTATCTGGTGTTTCCTCAGCAAGATAAGGTAACACGAACCAGCTTAAATTCCAATTTATTAGGGCATACTTTGAAAAATGTATTACCCTCCCATACCCACCCCATCATTGGAATGCTTCCTGTCGTATCCATCCAAAGGCGCTTATTCTGTTTTTTGTTTCCTTAGGGTGCTTCCAGAGGAAGTGGTTATTCACCCCATCACCCATTCTCCTTCACTGTAATTCACTGTAATCCAGGAGCGCTTTACGTGGCATCGTTCTCTACCTGTGACACTTTCCCCCTGCTTCTCCCACCTTTTTTATTTACTTGGGGAAAGTCTAGTAAGCAGAAAAAATGCAACCTGTGGGGGTGCTCGCCCCCAACGATAAAACTGAGCACCTCCACTCAGTCCACAAGCTGCTACTGCGGTGTGCGTAGGAGACACACACACACAAACATCATGGTGCTTCCAAATTAGAGTACCTTCTAATTGCTACTGCAGGGAGCTCTCTAGGTGGAACTGTCTTCTGCGTTTGGGGTGGTAAGGAGAAAAAAAAGAAAAAGAAAAAAAGTAGTAAGACAATCTGTGGAAACTGACATCATAGGCGGGATATAAATAAAATAAAATAAAATAAAATAAAATAAAATAAAATAAAATAAATAAATAAATAAATAAATAAATAAATAAATAAATAAATAAATAATCTTGGAGCCCCATGAAATTTTGCAACTAAGGCAGGACAGTTGCACCATGAAAGCCTCCCTTGGGAGCACCCACAGTGATGGGGCTAAATTCTATACGTAGGCAAAGAGGGAAAACTGCCTGGAGGCACAGATTTTGGGTTTCATGAAAGAACAGGCAGGCTGCACTTTGCTGTTGTTGTATTTTTATGTGTGGTGCCTCCATGCATATATGCTACCATGGAACCTGACTTGGGCACACAGGTGGGACACTGTTAGCTGCTTCACCTCAGGCAGCCCAAGGACTTGAGCCACTCCTGTCAAGTTCCTGTCCTCTCTGGATTCTTGAAGGCTGTAAAGACCCCCGATCCTACGTTTAAAAAAGCGCAAAAAGCACCCACAACCCTCTAAATATTTTCCTGCACAATAGAAATATGATGTTCTCAAGCTGTGGTTGTTTTTCCCCAGCTATTTCCTTGCTGTCGTCCAGGACAAACGCAAAACTGTTCTTTCCATTAAAGTAATTTAAAACACGGGGGGAGGGGGGAGAGAGGAAGAAACTTTGTGAGGGAAGACCCGCCAATTTAAAAGTTTACAGCCGCTTTCAGCCACTGGGCGCCAGAGCGGGCCTTCCCTCGGCCTGCGAGTGTTGTGTTTTTTGTGCGTGCGTGCGTGTGCCTGTTGGTGTGAGTGTGTTGGTGTTTTCCCCGCCCTTGCCCATGAAGTCATGAGGGAAATATGACATTCCTCTCACAAAGCAAAGAGGGCGAGGGAGGAAGAGGAGGGGGAAAAAGTTAAGCTCGCAGGGGAGAGCCTCGCCTTCCTCCTTGGAGGTGACGGGCGGATCGGAAAGCAAAGCGGGGGCGGCTACAGCGACTCTCCCTCCCGTCTTCGCCGGCCGCCCGGGTGGGCGCAGGCACTCTTTCGGGGAAGGCCACTTCGAGAGCGGGCCGATCCCGGCGCAACAAACCAAGAAGTGAGCGATCGCGGTGCGCCCGGCCCCGCTTCCTCGGCATCGGCCATGGGGGAGGACGGGGTGCAAGCGGAGAGGAGCAGCGCGTACGCCTCAGCCGGCGTCGACGGGCCTGTGGAGCCCAGCAGCAGCCCCAGCCCGGTCCCTTCGGGCAGCCGGAGCCCCAGCCTGCAGCAGCAGCCGCAGCCGCCCTCGGCGGCACCCGGGGGGGAGGCGATGCGGGACAGCTCGCAGCAGGTGAACGCCATCACGGTGCTGACCCTGCTGGACAAGCTGGTCCACATGCTGGACTCGGTGCAGGACAAGCAGCAGAAGATGGAGCAGCGGCAGATCGAGCTGGAGGGCTCGGTGAAAGGCATCCAGAGCGACCTGAGCAAGCTGTGCAAGAACCACACCTCCACCTCCAACGCGGTGGCCAAGCTGCTGGAGAAGTCGCGCAAGGTCAGCGCCCACACGCGCGAGGTGCGCGACCGCATGGACCGCCAGTGCGCGCAGGTCAAGCGCCTCGAGCAGAACCACGCGCAGCTCCTGCGCCGCAACCACTTCAAGGTGCTCATCTTCCAGGTCAGTGGCCGCGCAGCGAGGAGGGGGGGCGAGGGATGGGCGGAGGGGGCAGAGCGAGGACTCGTCGTCCCCCCTCCGAGAGAGAGAGAGAGAGAGAGAGAGAGAGAGAGAGAGATGGGCACCTTGCGCCTGGCGGAACCCTATCCAAATAAGCGCCCATCTCCACTCTCTCTGGACTATGAAGGCTGCTTGCTCCACGTGGTTGTTGCGAGGGGGGAAAGGGAGAGGGGGTACAGCCTGGGAAAAGTGGGGTGAAGGCCCCATCATCGCCCACCTCGGTTGGGGGAGTCTGGAAGTTGGAGTCCAAACAAAGCAAAATTTACAAGTGCGAAGTTGGATGGAAATCGGAACGGCCACTCTCATTATAGGCCACGAAATCCTGTTCTTCTCTGGAGCTGCGCCTATAGATCTCATTTATTGCTCACTGGTCTCATTCACAATCTGCTACCTCCACCCTCCCACATTCAGTCTCTTGTCTCCCTAACACTCACACACACTCATGGTAAACAGAAGGGAAATCAGGACTGGCTGGGAGTCACCATCCTAGATGTCATCCTACCAGATGTGAGCTGAGCTTATTCAGAGCATGCTCAGAGGCACAGTTCTGCTCATTGATTCAAGTGTTCTGGAGTTGAGCTCAGATGTGTTTAAAAAAGGGGAGGGGGAGAGATGAACGTGCTCTGTGTTCCTGCAAGCGCGATCATACATGTCCAATTTTCAGTGCCTAAAAAACATTTCGTTGGTTGCCACCAGATTGAGATAGGTATGAATCATCATAACTCTCAGCTCCAAAATTCCATTAAGTAAACAGAGGCCACATTGATGTGCTCTGGAAAAAAAAATCTGTTAACTGCTGGCACTGTGACTCAAGCTAACCAGAGGTTGGCATCCTACCTATTTTCTTTGCAACAAACGGTTGCTTCTGTTCCCTCAAGTTGTATAGTCATTGATCTAGGGCTAAGGCATTGGCTTATCCTCTGGTCCTATGTATGTTTACTCAGAAGGAAATCCCACTGAATTCAGGCGTGCCTGTTCTCAGATACGCTCCGCTTTGCAGCTGTAAATATTCAACGATGAACTTGTCAGTTGTATAAAGAGTGCATTGAGCTTTCAATTCATGATGGCGTTTAACTAGGTAGTTAAATTTGTGTAGGCCTTTTTTTAAAAAAAAAACACACCATGAATTTGTATGGTTTCCTGTCTGCAAATAAATTTTACATGGCTCCTCCCTCCAGAGAAATCTAGGAACATATTTGGACAAACTTTCCTCCAATGGTAGATGGTTCTGACTTGGAAAGTAAGTCCCCTAAAAAGTCACTGAAGTTTTGTTCCTTATCAGATCTTAAATCAAAGCAGTGGCTTGAACTTCACCATCTCCTCTTCTTCATCTGGCATTAGTGTGGATAATGTATTTATGTATTTTGCTTAAAACACAGTTGCCACACACACACCCCTTAAGCCGTCGTAAGATGTAGTCTGAAAAATGAAGTTGTACTTTGCTCTCCTCCTGAGCAAATCATTCTAACCTCCTCTTTTTCCTCGTAAGGGTTGTTTTAAAATGGCTTTGCTGCTTGAATCTGCTTTAAGCACTTCTGTTTACTCTGCAGCTATCCCTGTCTGCTGATAAAGCCTCCGTCTCCATTGTGTGCTTACTTACCCGAGATCAGAGCTCTCATTTCCTGGACGACTGTCTATAATTCATTGTTAAATATATTATACCGTGGCCCAGGCAGCACCCGTAAGATTTGATTAGTGGGTCAGTGAAATGAATGCAGTGGTTCCCTTCCAAGGATCATCTTTCTCCCCGAGTTATCACAGCTTCTTCTTCAGTAATACCTTAGTTGATACATAGGTATTCTTACTTTCAGAGGTTAGCCACTATTCGTCACTTGCAGCAGAAGCAATAATAAAGTGTCCTTTAGCATTTTAAAATGAACATAGTTATGAAAGCATAATAAAATCGTATGCTACAACAAATTTTTCAGACAGTAAGATGCCTGCCACAAAGCCCATAGTGACTGGGTTTTGGTTTTTTTTGTTTTTTTGTTAAATGTAGCCTAATCCTATGCATGTTTACTTAGAAGTAAGTTCCATGAGCCTTTGTTCCAATCCCAAATATTTTTCTACTGGGTGCAGTGCTAGCTTCACAGAAACCCAGATCTTGTAGCAATGTTTACTCTCTTCAGCTGAATATAAATAGCTCTGTGAGTTCTGGATTCAGTCGTAAAAACGGACCTTCTGAAATTCCATCAGTTCATTTTCCCACTCTTTCATCATCAGAACTTCACGGACACAACTTCACAACTTCACCAGGAGGCAGACGTTAGGCCTGATTAAGCCTCCTGCCCTTCCCCACAGCCTCCAGAAGGGCAGGAGGAGTGAGTACATTAGCCTTCTTTCATCTAAGCAAAGAAGCCAAAGAGCATCCTTAAAAGGAAAGCCAGCCCTTGCCTATGTGTGATCGAAGGTCACCCACGCTGCATTTTAATCACATTCTTATGGGCAGAACACCACTGAAATAGCCATGGCATTCCGGGATACGTATAGAGTGTATATATGAATGGTATTCCAACCTAGTTTGTGTGGCAAATTCTCTGAATGGGGGTGTGGGTTTTTTTTTAAAGAAATGTAAGCACGTTAGGTCTCATCTGAGTTACCTTCCCCCCCACCCCATCGTCCCACCTTGTGCTAGTTGGTGTTACGTGGTGCCCGGATGAGCATGGATGTTGCTGGAGCTTCTGCTTGCACATATCCTTAAAGCCCAACTTTTTTTTTCTTTTAACGAGATCAGCCCCTTTTCAAAAAAGTGGTCCAAAGAAAGCAGCTTCAAGAATGAGCTTCTCTCCAGGATTTTTGCTTTCTAGTCGGCCGTGTTGTTTCAGGAGATCAGTGCTAAAGTGAAAGCTTCTGCGTTGAAAAGTTGTTGTTGCTTGGACTCTCCTCCCTATACAAAGTGAATTTTTTAAAAATGAAAAATTCTGCCGGAGGTTGTGTTTTTTTTGAAACCCGGAAAGCCAGGGGCTTGTCACTCTTCATAATCACTGCTAAGCCTTGTGCTATCTGGGTGGCATGAAAAATGCCAATATCATCAGTACACAATCAGGTCCTTACAGGGCAACAAATCCTCCATCTCGCTGGACCCATGTTCTGGTTCAGCAAAAACAGAAACAAAAGTAGAACAGAAACAAAAGTGTTATGGAACCTTATGAATTTATTTTAGCATGGGCATTTCTGTATTACCATCAACTATCAGAGTCTGTGGAAATGGACTGCAATCCATGAAAACTCAAACGGAATTAAATTATTAGTCTTACATCTTATAACAATGCTGTGGTTTTGTTTTTGTTCCTGATTCATTGTTCATGAAAACTTTGTTCAAGTGAACAGCTTCCCCTTGATTCTAGGTTGTATTTTTGTGTTTTGACGCAGCACCGGAATACTCCTAGAAGCAGTTCAGATAGGTATACAGCTACTTCGGAAATTCTTTGTATGAGCAAGTGTTACTAGACTTAAGATCTGGAATTTGAGATACTTCTCATTGTTTGCCAAAACAAGAACTGTAATGACCTATGATTCTGTAACATGTACATAAAACGTATTTCAGAATACATTGCTTAGGGCCTCTGATATACGTAGCTTGGAAGACGGTAGGGAAGATCCCATTTTGAGAATGACGGAGACATCAAAATAGAGGATATATAAAATAGCTCAGTGAGTTAGGTATCTGACTGCAGTGGCTGGGGTTTTTGATTCCACACTGTGCATCACAGGAGAACAGCCAGCCTGTTTAGCCTTGGGCAAGCTGTCCAGCACCAGAGCACCCCAAGAAGAAGGGAATGGGAAAGGATACCTATAAAATTCACCATAAGTTGGAATTGACTTCATAGCATGTTGTTGTTAAAATACAATTGCCCTTGGATTAAATTTTTGCGTGAGAAAAGCTTTCAGAAAAGAATGTATCCCAATGCAAGGGCAACTTGTAACCAGAGCAAGGGTACGCGTCCCCGCCCCCAAATTTCAGGGTGAGGCACACAAAGGTCAAGACAAGAGGATACATCTATAATGTTTCTCATAGAGATGCTTCCCACCAATTTTATCTACATCATAGTGCTGTGACATGCCTTAGGCTGAAAGATACTGTTGTAAAGTTCTTCTCTGAGCTGTATGGCTCTGTGGGGATTTGAGCTCATCGGTCCTAGTCCAGATTTCTAGCGACTGGAATATCATGACAGGTCCTCATCCTGCCAGTAACAGTGTTGGTCCAAGCCATTTTGATGCCACAGTGGAGGACAAGACAATGCAGTGCCACCCTGATTCTGTGGCTCCAGAGTGGCCACCGAGCATTACTTCAACACTGGCAACGGGACAGGTGTCCCACCACTGTACCTGAGAGTAGATGGTTCACAGGGAGCGAGTCACATGACACCTGCCGCCCACTCTTGCAATATCCTGCTATGACTGCTGTCCACTTACTGCTCTGCATGCACCTGTTTGCCATCTCCCCCAACAAGTTCTGCAATGTAGGGGTGATGGCGGTGGCTGCACCAATTCAACCATGAGTCATATGAACAGAGCAACAGATGCACATACATCATGCCTTCCCAAACAACACTGTCTTTGTGCCATGTTGGAAAACAACAGTGAGGCAAGAGCACTAGCCAGGCCAGTAGTGAGCGAATGAGCAGGAAAGCAGATGGCATATCATCACTGCTCCACCCAAGAGGATAGACGTTGCTAAGGGGGAGAGAGAGAGAGAGAGAGAGAGAGAGAGAGCTCAGTGGGAATGGTTGGGCAGCATGTCCATCATCTCCCTCCTCAGTTGGCAGATCTCACTGTGCAAAAGGTGATCTGTGGTATTGTCCATGTGATGTGCTGGTTAGAGCCTTCAGAGATTCTGGTTCAAATTTCCACTGAGCCGTGGAATGGAAGGATAAAGTAGGCAATACATTTACCATTTTCTGCAGTCATGTGATCCCCTAAGTGATCAATATGTCTCTTGCTCCTGGAGAGTTTTAGTAAAAGCAGTTCACCTTTTCTTTTTTCTTCTCTTGTTCTGGGAGGATTTTCTTCTGCTGCTGCTATGGAGTTGGGAGGCAAGGGAGTCCAATGGGTCCAAGCCATGGGAACTCCACTTCATCTGTTCCTGCCTTAGTGTCTAGCATTGCTGTAACTCGGGCAGGGTAACTGAGGATTTGACACAAGGTACCAAAATTAAAAAGGCTCTAAAATATACTGCTAGAAAGGCACAAAACAGCCTCTTCATATTTGCTTCTGGAAGAGGATGAACCTGCCCTGAGTGTGTATACCATCTCCAACTGTTCCTCACTGAGCAAAAAGACGCACCAAACTGGGGGGCTCAGCATGGAACCAGTATGGCTCTCATGCTTTCAGACACAGGCATTTCTTTACGTTCCCCTGTCCTCTCCCTAAATCTGCTAAGCTCACATGACCCAGGCTTAACCAGTTGGACAGCAAAGCCCTGAGTGCCAAACTGGCCAATTTGATTCCCACTGAGTGATTTTAGCTAGTCACTTTCTCTTAGCCTGAACTCAGGTGTGGGACAGACTCGGCAGGAGGAGAGCCATGTATAGGTGCCTTCAGCTCATGGCAGGGAAGCTGAGTATTTACAGTGGTGCCTCGCTTAACGACGATAATCCATTCCAGGAAAATCACCGTTAAGCGAAAACATCGTAAAGCGAAAATAAAAACCCAATTGAAAGGCACGTTCAGTGCGTTCCAATGGGGTAAAAGCTCACCATCCAGCGAAGATCCTCCATACGGCGGCCATTTTCGCTGCCTGTATAGCCAGGAATCCGTCCCTAAATACAGCGGGGAGCCATTTTAATCACCCATTGGCCATTTTGAAACCGCCGATCAGCTGTTAAAAAAAATGTCATTTTGCGAAGAATCGGTTCCCGAAGCAGGGAACCGATCATCGCAAAGTGAAATTCACCCATTCAGACCATTATTTTGCCATCGCAATTGCGATCACAAAAAGATCGTTGTTAAGTGGTTTTGTCGTAATGCAGGGCAATCATAAAGCGAGGCACCACTGTATATTGATGGGGTTTTTCTTGGGCTCATTTGGTATCATCTATAGCTTCTCAGGTGAATCTAGAGTGGCCTAGGAGGAAATAGAGCTGCTGCCAAGCTCATAGAAAAAGCCACTTACCCACAGGTCTGTGCAACACTAGGGATTGCCAGCTGGGCCAGGGACAGAATGTGCAGGATGTTTCCTTTTGAAAAATCATCAGCAGTTGCTGAAAAGCACTGAGAGGAAAATGCTCAGCCACACCCAGATTGGATGATTACTGTTTTCCAAGGCAAAAAAAAAGTGCTGTAAAAACTGTTCTGAAAAGAGCAAAACAACAAACATTAAAAGGTTAAAACATAAGGGATTAAACGTCAAATGGACAGTCCAGAAGGGAAAGGGAAGCCACTTTTTCAAAAAGACAGTGGGAGAAAGCTTTTTCTTCGATGGGCTGTCTCTCAAGGATAAACCGTGGGAACAAAAATTGCACTCAGTCGCATCGGGCTTCCAGCGATAAGCAGCTTGGTTGCTCCAGCGAACGCTAGTCCCGTAGTAGTAAATTTAAACCCCTGAGAAGAGGGAGGGTTTCTTGCTGCCTTATTTTCTTACCCGTGCGAAACGTCACCCACTTTGGCCCATGACCAGAACAATTGCAGCTTCGGAGAAAAAAAAAACAGAACAAAATCAAGGCCATTGCCACTGCATTGGAGGAGCACTCACAGCAAGGAAGGGCCAGAGGAAGGCTGGAGCCCTATGAACACCTACCATAGGAGCAGAAATGTGTGGCCCTCACTGTGAAAAGTTTGGAGACCCCTCCCCAGGCATGATGTATCAACATACCTCAAACTAGTGATTGTGAAATCACTGCTTGGGGCGGGGGACTAGGTTAAAATAGTTTACAGCTAAACGTTTGTGCATCCTAAATATATCCATTTTGGATATGTTTATTATATTTATAAACATGAACACCCACTTGTTACAGTAATGTTTATTTAGCCATTATATCCAGCCATTCAACTCAAGAAATTCCCAAATCAGCTCATGTACAGTTAAGAAAGCAAGGCAGTCCTGCCTAGGCTTACAATTTAGAAGGCATAGCACAGAAAAGGAAAGGAAGAGGAGAGGAATCATCGCAGTTAGTTACGTTTTCTATGACCAGCTGGAATGGGAAGTGTTCCATTTCAGAGTCCTGACAGCCTATGGACCAAGAGGAGGGGAGGGTCACTCCAGGATAAAGGAGAGAGATTCCCTCTCTCCCCACTTTGACTACTGCCAGCCCATGTTTCAGAGTGAAGAGGAGTCCAAGATTGCTCCACAGTGGACTGGATAGATTAGTCCTGCTTCCCAGCCGGGTGACAGTAGTAAACACAACCAGAAGATGTTGATCTTTCAACGAAGTTGGTGGACTAGGCCTGCTTTCACTCTCCTCCTGCAGCATTATAATGAAATATGTTGAAACTTGAAAGCCTTCCAAGGAATATATTAATCAGTATTTGCATTACTAGGTTTGTATGATGTTTTTGTGATTACCACACACAAAGATGGCCCAGACATGAAGATTCACAGTGCCCATGATGTTATTACTACATTTCTGCTGTGCTTTGGAGCAGCCATTCTCAATGGGGTCATTTTGGTCCTCTGGGGGGGGGTCATTTTGGTCCTGTGGGGGGGGGTCATTTTGGTCCTCTGGCACATTTGAAGGGGGCCACAGACTGGAAACAGTTCTTCACACACCACATTGTAAGGTTTGTTGTGCAATGTATATAATCTTGATTCGGCCTGTATTTCTTTCTTATTGTGTTTATGGCCATGCCCCCTCCCAAAAAAAGATGGACAACCATCTGTCATATTTGCTTTGATTGGGGTTCCTGCATTGAGTAGGGCATTGGACTCAATGGCCTTCTAGGCCCCTTCCAGTTCAATTATTCTGTGAATCTATGGATCTTAAGGTTGAGAATGGCTGCTTTAGAGTGTTTAAAATACTTTCTGTAGATCTTTTATGTTATCTTTACAACAGGCCTGTAAGCTTATCAAGTGTCATCGTCTCTTTTTCAGCAGAGCAAGGGAACTAAGGTTCATTTTGAGAAAGAACGCCTTTGCCTAAGATTACTTAGTAAGTTCATAAAACACTCAAGAATTGGAAGTTTGGAGTTTCATATATGCTTTTTGTCAGAAAAAGGACCTGTTTGCCATACAGCTGGCAAGAATGAAAATGCAGTGGGCTCTGTCATGTACAGGTGTAAGAAATAAGAAAAGGACTGAAATGTTCAGATTCATGAGTGAGACGTTCCACCTCTCCTCTCCCTTCTTTGCGGACATGCAGGATGCCAATCAGCCCAACGTTATCAAAAGCATGGGCACTGAAAGAAATGTTTGTATTGTATCCACCCTCCTCCTGCCGAGCGGATGATGTTCCATTTTCTACATCAGTGCTCACACACAAGACCCATTCATTGCTGCTTTTGCTAGAACATAATCACATGGATACACATTTTCCAGATCAGGATAGCTAGAGGGACAAGTCTCTTTGAACGAGCCTGAGCATCAATTTCTTCTAGGATGCATGGCTTGTAAAGTAGATACGTATATAGACTCTCCTGTAAAGCACATGTCACAATTATGCGCTTCCAAGAATCAATGTGTGCCGTGAAATGTAGAAATGTGAGACACTGTCAGGGGGCCATTAGATCCTTGTATGTTGTTCACTATGTGGTGCAGATGTCAGGGGAGGGGGACTTTTAGCCCTTCAGAAGTTTGGATTACAGATCTCAAAACCCCTTCCCATCATCCACATGTGGTTCTGGGAATTTCAGGTCCAAAGCATGAGCAATGAGGCAAAATATCCGCACTCCGAGTTTGTGTGTGTGTGTGTGCGTGTGTGTTCTGTGTGTATGTGTCTGTGTGTGTGTGTGTCTCTGTGTGTGTGTGTGTCTCTGTGTGTGTGTGTGTCTGTGTGTGTGTGTGTCTGTGTGTGTGTGTGTCTATGTGTGTGTGTCTCTGTGTGTGTGTGTGTGTCTGTGTGTGTGTGTGTGTGTGTGTCTCTGTGTGTGTGTCTCTGTGTGTGTGTGTCTGTGTGTGTGTGTGTGTGTGTGTGCTGTGTTGTCAAGTCCCAACCAACTCATTGAGCAACCTTAATGGGGCTTTCAAGATAAGAGAGATATTTAAGGAGTGGTTTTACCAGTTCTACTCCCCCAGTGAGTTTCCATGACCAAGTGGGGATTTAACCCGTGTTCTCCAAAGTCCTAGTCTGTCAGTCTAGGAATCCACAGAGGGAGAACATCTCCAGTGCTTGCCATGCTGGCTTGGGTATTCAACAGCTAGTGGTCAAAAGATAAATAAACAAATGAATACCCTTTTCAAGCTGTGCGTCTCTTTCATTGCTTAGAGCAACATGCATAGTGTGTGGGGGGGGGGTCCCTTGGGCACAGGTTAGATTGAAAGGTATTGGCTGGCCCCACATCAGTTCTGTGCCTGAGCTGGGATTTGGATCAAAGAATCCCAGAGTTCAGAAGCACATAGTAGTGCAGGAAATCTGGAATTAGAGCATCTTTAAAAGGTCTTGAACTGGTTGGAAAGCTCAGTGGTTTCAGTTGGGAGTTTCATTCCCCCACAGTGTGCCTTCGGGGAGAACAGGCAGCTTGTGTGGCCTTGAGCAAGCTGCACAGTCCCAGGGCACCCCCAGAAGAAGGGAATAGTTAAGCCCTTGCAAGCATCCTGTACCTGGAAAACCTTTAAAAAGGTCTCCATAAGTCAGAACTGTCTTGAGTGCACATGATGATGATGATGATGATGATGATGAAGAAGAAGAAGAAGAAGAAGAAGAAGAAGAAGAAGAAGAAGAAGAAGAAGAAGAAGAAGTAGTAGTAGTAGTCTTGGACCCACCTCTTCCCAGCCCATCACTTTTCCCACCATACCCTATCAGCTCTATGAACCCGAAGCTCAGGCTTGTCAACAGTTATTTGCCTTGTTGACTGTGATCTGGAAGTCTGGTCTTCAGGTGGCAATGCAGCAAAGTATTTGTAGGCAGGAAAAGTAGTTGTTTTCTATCCTTTCAGGATGTTGTTGTATCACAAATGACTGATAAAAGTAGTGATGGGTTAATAGGAATATTGTTTGCAAGGGTATCCATATAAATCCTTTCTGCAGTATTGCCATACCCTCTTCAAACAAGTATCCCAAATTAGGATCCATGTTTTACAGTACTGACTGGAGAAGAGATGTGCGGCCAATAACCTAATTTCAAAATTGCCCCCTGCAAGGGATGAGTTCACATGTTTCCTAAGAGTGATCCATTTCTCCATTTTTCCCTTAGCAACTCATTGAATCAATTTTTTTTGGGGGGGGGGGAGAGTGGATGACCCTACCCATGGCTGTCATGGAACCCTTATCAGAAACATGGTTGATTTAGAACAGTGGTTCCCAACCTTGGGTAATCCAGGTGTTCTTGGACTGCAGCTCCCAGAAGCCTTCACCACCAGCGGTGCTGGCTGGGATTTCTGGGAATTGCAGTCCAAGAACAGCTGAGTTAGCCACGGTTGGGAACATTGACTTAGAAACAGGGGTCTCAAACATGCGGCCTGGGGGCCATTTGCGGCCCCCCCAGATGATAGTTTGTGGCCCTCGCCTTGCCTGCCCCCCCAAAGCGCCCACACATCCTCTGCTGTCAAGAGTAAAAAAAAGCCTTGCCTCGCTCGCCGGCTCTCTCCCAAGACAGCACCTCTTGCACCCTCCATCCAGAACTGCAGCCTGCCAGCCAGCCCACCTGTCTTGTCAGCTAAGGAAACTCCTGGGCGGCTTCCTTGGGCTCTTGCTCCGCTTGGCGGAAAATCTGATGCGGCCCAGCCTCACCCAGACTCTGTCTCTAGCGGCCCCCAGGTAAATTGAGTTTAAAACCCCTGACTTAGAATAAATGGGCAGCATTGCACCTCTCTGCTCTAAATGGTTACATAAGAGTATCTGCCTAAAATTTTGACTCCATGGCTTTAGCTTGCCAGTTCAAGCATTTGCTGGTTGAAGTGAGCCTGCTGCCTGTTTAGAAATACCAGCTTCTCTTGATGAAACGGCAGCCTCAACATCTGAGGACCCATCTTGGCCCATTCATCAGTGCAGCTCTGTTTTTTTTTTTTTTTAAGAGTGCTTGTAGAACCCAACTTGCTTTTTTTTAAATAGGATCAACAGTATGCATTCCATCCCCTTTTTTAGCAGTGGTCTGGATTATATAAAATCTAAATTTAAACCGAGTATACACAGCATCCCACTTGGTTGCAGAAAAGCTGCAGGTTTTAAGAGGAGGTGAAAGCTGTTTGACTTCACCGTGGGGTGTGTGTGTGTGTGAGTGAGTGAGTGAGTGAGAGAGAGAGAGAGAGAGAGAGAATCTTTTCATTAAATATCTCCTGCACCACTAGATGATAACGCTTTAAATAAATTGAGCGAGTCTGGATGGAAAACATTTGGCCAAGTTCACTTGCAAACCTCCTGTCTTTTCCCTCTGGGAGGAAAAGACCCCACCTTCTCATTGTTTGCCTTCGCCCTGCGCAGTTCTCAGTACTGTATAATAGAAGCCAAAGAGGAAGAGATCCTTGCACGCTCAGGGGTTCTGCGTTCCATTTTTCAGTCCTTTGTTTTAAGATAAAAGCTTCCAGTATTAAAGAGGCTGTATTAAAATAGATGTTCTGCGTAAACAAAGAAGTCTTGGGTAAACAGCCCAACCCTAGCCATCTCGGCTTGGAGGCCCCACGGTGTTCCAAGAAAGTTCAGTTCCATGTCAAGCGTATGTCAGATTGTTTGCAGCCAACATTTTATAGGACTAGAATTGGAAAGTCTGAGAAAGAGATAGATTAATTACACCATTTTGCCCTGTTTTCATGTCATGACAAGCCATGGTATAGTTGTCAAAATCCAGGTTCTGGTATCCAAACCCATCTCTGTGAACAAACCATAGGCCAGGAATATCCTGCTCAATATGTCTACCTTGTCCTGTGATTTGACGAGGTGCCGGTCACGTTCCTGGCTGCACCAAGCTTGTTACCACAGCAGCTTGTCCAACTGGAGCTTCTGTGTATATGCATAGCATTGAATAGGATACTGGTTGTGACTTGTTAACCAGCCACAAATATATGCTAAACTTCCAATTTATTGGACATAAGACTCATCATCTATCTATCTATCTATCTGTCTATCTATCTGTCTATCTATCTATCTATCTGTCTATCTATCTGTCTATCTATCTATCTATCTATCTATCTATCTATCTATCTATCTATCTATCTATCTATCTATCTATCTATCTATCTATCTATCTATCTATCTGTCTGTCTGTCTGTCTATCTGTCTGTCTATCTATCTGTCTGTCTATCTATCTGTCTGTCTGTCTATCTATCTATCTATCTATCTATCTATCTATCTATCTATCTGTCTGTCTGTCTGTCTGTCTGTCTGTCTGTCTGTCTGTCTGTCTGTCTATCTGTCTGTCTATCTATCTATCTATCTATCTATCTATCTATCTATCTATCTATCTATCTATCTATCTATCTATCTATCTATCTATCTATCTATCTATCTATCTATCTATCTATCTATCATTCCCCCTGGGTCTGCTTTAGTGCAGTTAATTTTGTTAAGCAACAGGATTGTGGCCAGCATATTTAGGGAAAACTGAGCTCTCTGCCCTTCCATTCCTACATTGCATGTAGATAAGGGCCCTTGACCAGTATTATTATTATTTTTACCACCAACTTCTGTTCCTGCTGAACTTGCAATTCTTTAGAAAAAAAATCAATGATAAAGCATAACTGAAGAAAAAAGAGTGGTGGGATAATTTATTATTTAAAAGATTTATATGCCACCTTTCTCCTAGAGCAGCGATGGCGAACCTCAGGCATATGTGCCATAGCTGGCATGCAGAGCCTTCTCTGTGGGCACGCGGGCCATAAGTCACCATCGAGAAATACTTACTCATCGTCTGTTCCTGGATTTCAGCACTCCCCTCCATTGGTGCAGTGGTCTAGCAGAGGGGTGGAACGGCAGCCATTCTAGCCCCATGGAGGATTGGAGGACCAGTAAGCATTTCTGTTAATACCACTCCTAGGGGGGAAAAACAACAAGCATTTAACACTTGTAGTGCAGGGGCAGTTGTTTTTAAATAAGCTGGTTTTGTGTTGCAATTTGGGCACTCAGGCTCAAAAAGGTTGGCCATCACTGTCCTAGAGGATCCAGTGTGGCTTACAAAGTTTAGAAGCGCATATTAAATTATTATAATATTTTAAAAGGATTAAACAAATACATTAAATCTCATAGTCTTAAAGAAGATTAAGAACACAAATAAAACCGGAGGGGGGGGAATGAATCTCTTTTTAAAAATCCCCCAAATAAGACAAGGATCAGAAGCTATGGACAGAAACAAGAAACCGTGACAGATGCATACATTATTTCATGTTTACCAACAGAACCCTCTGAAAGGACCCAGTTTAATAGTAACGATCGTTCCACACAAACGCTTCTGCTCTTCAAGCCTAGAAATTTTCATCAGCAGAGGATTTATTTTATTTTATTTTATGCCTTCGATTTGAAGTCCTGCACAAAACTATATGGAATAGCCCAGACTGAATGAATGGAGTATGAAATGATGGCACATATATATGTCTCTCTTGGGATTTTGACTCTTACTGTTGTTCCAGATCACTCAGAAATATGCCAGAGAGGGGCCATGAGGGCAGGAAAAGGGTTAGGCTTAAAGTTAACAGATGACATGGAATTGGAAAAATGCAATTGAAGGCATATAGTATTACTCTAAAAGAGTGGGCGGATTCTGTTAGCTTCAGATTACAGTCATTTTGTGAGAGAATGGGGAAGAATGTTAATAAGAGGTTCTTAGTAGATCTTCTCATCATGAATTTGTCATTCTCAGCTATCCTCTGGTAGATAACACAGACCCCTTTTAGTGAAGTGGGAAAGTGTGAATAAAAGACAATTCAGTTTATGGGGAGTATTTGTTCCCTAATAGGTGCACGATGATGAGAAACTTAGAGAAATCTAGAGATGAAGGGGAAATAAAAGTTTCTCCTTGTCACTTACTGACATGTACAGTGGTATCTTGACTTGAGAACATCCCTACATAAGAACGATTAGAGATAAGAACGGCTCCATTCGCAAAAAGTTGTTTTGACTTGAGGATGGAGCCTCGATTTAAGAACCAAAAAAAGGAAAAAAAACTTTCCTGTCCTTTTTTTGACCTAAATTCACCTAAAATCAAAAAAAGAAAAAAAATTTAAAAATCACCCCTTAGTGGTAGATACAGATTAACCGGCTGTGCATTAGTTCCTATGGGAACTAATGCTTTGATTTAAGAACAGCGCCTCGACTTAAGAACGAAAAACAGCAGATACGGATTAAATGGTTTTCAATGCATTCCTATGGGAAATGGTGCTTCAACTTAAGAACGTTTCGACTTAAGAACACAGCCCCAATACAGATTAAGTTCTTAAGTCAAGGTACCACTGTACAGGTTACATGTACCCTGTGGGAGCTCTTCACTTGAAAGCTGGTCATTTGTACTAAACTTACGCCAGTGGAAAACACAGAACTACCAACCAGCTGCTACAGAGACCTTCTGTGGGTTTCCGCAACGGGATGGTGGAAGTCCCAGACAAAAGTGAATTGTGTTTCCTAAGGAGCTAGTTTATATGAGATTAGGAAAGAAGAAAGCTGTGTTACCTCGAGAGCTGAATAGTTGAGTCGTACCAACATGGGACCAACACAAAGTCTTTTACAGTCTAAGCTGAAGAGGAATTTGATGGTACCTTTTCCACTGCGTGTCCAAAAGCTCAAGTGAACCTCAGTGCTGGTGAGCAGAAGGTTTAGATGGTACCAGGTAGAATGAAACCCTGTACAGTATTTATCTTCCAACAGAAGTGAACGAGGCAGGGTGGGAATCAGAAGGAACAGTCATCGCACCTGTCAGCTAGCGTTGTCGCTTTGCCCTGCCTAAGCCAGGCTGGCCTTAGCAACAACCATCCAAACCTTAAGTGCATCTGTAACCTCTGGAGCAAAAGATTCTAGCTATCTGGAGTTCCTGTTCCACTCACCAGGATCTTAGGGCCAATTTGTCCAAGATGTCAGGTGTTCAGAACTGGACTCACAATTCTAGGTGAGGTCTGAGCATGTATGAGGGAGTCATTGTCTGGAGATATGATTGGATCGGATTTGTAACTCCCAGACTTCGAGTCCTCATCCAAGGAAGTGACCTTTTTTGAGCTCTAATTTACTCATACATGGTCCAAATTCACCCAGAATATTGAGTCTAGTTCTGGCCACCACACTTCATGCAGGATATCAAGAAGCTGGAGTGTGTCCAAAACAGGAAGATCAAGACTCTTTGAGGAACAGTGGAAGGAATTGTATACATTTAACCTAGAGAAGAGCAAGGGGGTGATAATCTTAAAAGATCTGATGGGCTGTTTAAGAGTTCCAAAAAAATAATAGGGGCAAAATTGGGTGGTAAGCGTTGTTCATCAGTAGAACAACCGATCCTAGAAGGTGGTGGACACTTCTCCATGAGACTTTTTAAACAGAGGTTGGGGTAGCTATGAGTCGAATAAACTATGGAATTCCATTATGGTTGGCATAATGACCCTTGGCATCCCTTTGAGCTTCCCAACTCCACATTTCTGAAGTTCTACATGGCTGCTGCATCATTTTAGGTTTGCCCTGTTTGCCATATCCCTTGGGCAAATTTTTCCTACACCAGAATAACAACTGGCCTCCACATGCTGTACACCAAGAAGCTGGTGTGTGGATGAGCATTTCCCATGTACTTTATGTTGCATACATCGACCTTCTATATATAATCAGTCTAAAGACTCCACCAAACTGATAGGAGTGGCTTACATATTCAGTCCTGGAAGCTGCGTGACATTCGCTACCAAGCATATCCGTGTCCAGGCAACAGACTGACCGTACATACCCAAGGAGAGATTATAGATATTGCTACAATGTTCTATGCTTATTTTTCTTTTCACTCACTAAAGGTCTTTCAAGACAAAATCCTTCTCATTGATCTCTCTTACATGAGTTTAATAAAAATACCTATTCAATTGTTTAGGCCACCTCTAAAAAATAGGAAGTGAAAAGTATTTTTCACAGGATAAAAAGCAAAATGCACAGAGAGAGAGAGAGAGAGAGAGAGTCACACACACAACCAACAGAGCTTTGTTTTGGTTCAGTAGCATATAGTCAGTTTTCATAGTTGCTATGACAAACAAACAGGCATATTTTCTCCTGCCCCAACAATATTAACCTCTGATTTAGTAGAAGACAAAGAATTTATGTATACATAGAGTGAGGTTCCAGTTTAAGTTCTTGGGTTACAGAAAAAGAATGAGAGAAATTAAATGCAACACTGCACGTTCCTCACGGAGCCCTTGCTGAATGTTTACCGAGTAACAAATAGATCTGAAAAGAAGTACATGTTATTTCAACCTTCTGCTGGGTTAGAGTGACCTCGGATATGAAATTGAAAGAGAGAATTCTCACCCTTTTGATTCATGCTTCTGATAGCTAAGAGGATTCATGTGCTGATTGATACCCTGTTTCCCCGAAAATAAGACCTAACCTGAAAATAAGCCCTAGTATGATTTTTCAGGATGCTCGTAATATAAGCCCTGCCACAAAAATAAGCCCTAGTTATGTGGAAGCCCGCCGTCCACCATTGTGGAGCAACCAGAAGATGACATGATTGTCTTTGAATAAACGTAGATTGTACATGAAAAAAATAAAGCATCCCCTGAAAATAAGCCTTAATGCATTTTTGGAGCAAAAATTAATATAAGACCCTCTCTTATTTTGGGGGCAATATGGTATGTATGGGTGCATATTTTAAAAAATCACTGTAATGTGGGAAATACGGTATTTCTCATGATAGAGGGCCAGATTGTGTGACTTGTGCTGCTCAGTCTGGTGTGGCCAAGGTGTTCACAGGTAATGCACAACCCCCGGGGCTGTGCTTCCCTGTGTGTTTCTTCTGATGGGTCTTTTTTTTTAATGGGCTTAAACCCGGCAGTCCTATACAGTATAGAAAATTTCTTCAAATAGAAGACTGTCGTCTCATACCGTGTTTCCCCAAAAATAAGACGGGGTCTTATATAAATTTTTGCTCCAAAAATGCATTGGGGCTTATTTTCAGGGGATGTTTTATTTTATTTTTCCATGTACAACAATCTACATTTATTCAAATACAGTCATGTCATCTTCTGGTTGCTACACAATGGTGGAGGGCGGGGTGTCACTTAACTGGGCCTTATTTTGGGGATAGGGCTTATATTACGAGCATCCTGAAAAATCATAGTAGGGCTTATTTTCAGGTTAAGTCTTACCTGAAAACAGGGAAAACAGGGTAGCTTTTCAAACACCAGGTGTTCCTCTGCACAGTACCCAATTTTTCATTCATTACAGTTATTTATATCTTGCCTTTTAAATATGCAAGTCCTTCTAGGGTGGCTAATAGGTAATGCAGAAGAACATTAATGACAATGATCTTAGAGCTACAGAGCTGGAAGAGACCCTCCAGAGATCATGGAGTCCAGCCCCTGTCAAGGACGCACAGATGGGGGGAATAGAACTCCCAGCCTCTGGCTCTGCAGCCAGAGACCTAAACCACCAAGCTTAATACAATAGGGTAAACAATATTAGAAAAATAGTTTCTTGGAGCAGGTAGCTGAAGGCATAGATGGCGTAAGCATGGCAGCATACTCCAAAAAATGGAAAATTGGAACCACATGCTGCCTCTGGTTGGGGGCTGGTGGGGTACAGTATAACTATAGCAAAGGTTGCTGTGTGCTGCCTCCTCCTCCCCTCTAAAATCTGTTCCCAGGGGAATTCATAATGAAGTTCCTGACTAGGAGGGGAACCCAGGACGGAGGTAGGAGCCTGTAGTAGTCTCTGCCCCCCACCAGCGACGTCAGAAGTACTGTTTGGAGCTGGATGGGAAGGGCCCCTTGGCCACCCTATAAACTAGCGATACAGGAGTCAATACAGAGAGAGACACTTCTGGAAGTAAAAGCTTTGGGCTGATGGTTGCTGTTTGCAGAATTTTGACTGAGTTTGCAAAGCTCCGGGTCTGATGAGTGCCTGGATTGTCGAATATTCTGACCACCTCTAAAACAGAGCTTGAACAAGTTAATTCTTGGACTACAGACCACAAAGGGGATTCTGGGGGGTGATGATCCCACTCAGGTAACATTTCCAAGCTCTGCACGGAGCCTCCAAAGCAGGGCAAGGTGGAAAATAATAAATATTTGGGGTTGTGCACTATAAATTCTGCTCCTGCTTAATTGCTCCAAAAGGCTCATGTCTGTTTGAGAAAGGTGTTTTTTTTTAATGTATGGTTTCCTTTCTCATAAAAATACATGTTTAATTTCTCAAAGTCTTTGCTTCTCACTCCCCCCACCTCTTTTAGATTTAGTGTCCCATATCTGCTTGGCTCCTGGTTCTTTCTAATAGGGCTGCAGAAGTTGGTATAAATGCAGGCGGCGCAGAAGACTTAACAAAACACAGAAATGACTGTTTGCAAAGCCTGATTAAGCTTTGGCTTTGTTCCTGTCTGTTTTGTTGGAACCACATGACCTGCATGATTTTTTGCTTGCTTGGGTTCAGAATAAACGTCATCCTGCTGGTCGTACACCAGCGAGATTCAGCAAGTGCCTGTGTGTCCATCCAAAATGGGGACAGACTGTCAGATTTTTTTTTAATATAAACAATGTGCTGTTTAATAGCATGCGGGACAAAAAAAATCCATTAAATGAGTTAAAGGGCCCACGAATTGGCATTCACTCCCATCCCAGCGAAGGCAGTTAGTAAATATTTGATCGCAAAATGAAAAGAGCGAGAAAGGGGATGCGGCTGGCTGGGAAATTTAATAGTTTTGATTGCATGTTGTGCTGCTGGTCCTGGAATAAAAAGAGGTTAACACAACCACCAGATGTTCAAAAATCTAAACCGAATTGCGTTACAACGTTAAAGATGCATCAGGTCATAATGGCCTTTTTGAAGAAACTGATGAAGCAGCTTATGAGAACATCAGAAGTGATGCCACAGTAAACAAATTCAGAAACGCTATCCCAGACTTTACACAGATGCACAACATCTCAGAGTGGGAAGCAGCACTTCACCAACAGATCAGCCTTCCACATTCAGAGGATTTTTTAAGCGGGAGGTGTTATCAAAGCAGTGATCCGCAAGTATATTATGAGGTGGTACAGTAATTTTAGAGGGCTGTAGTACAGAAGAAAGGCTTTTTCTCCATTTCTTGGGGTCCCCACTCCCATTCTAAAACCAATGCACTTATTGAAATTCACTTCTAGTACAGGATTTGGGGGGGGGGATTCAAATGTGGAACTATTCTCTTTCAGTGTGTGGGGGGGGGGGTTTAAAAGAAGAAGAGATGTGTGGGGATGGAGATGAGTGAAACTAAGTCAGTGGTTCCCAACCTTAATGTTCATGGACTACAACTCCCAGAAATCCTGCCAGCATAACTAGTGGTAAAGACCTCTGAGAGTTTTAGTCCAAGAACTTTTGGGGACCCAAGGTTGGGAATCCCTGGTCTAAGTAAAATTTAAGGATGCTCACAACAGCCAGAATCTTCTTGCCTCACTACACAAATGATATATGAAAAACTCAGTAGACAACCGATAATTACTATGGTAGCCTTTCAGTTCATCTCAAAAATTACACCACTTGTGCTACAAGAGTATAACTAGGTGAGAGAATTTGCACTGATATAAATTAGGGTGCTGCAGAACGTGTATTACATACATCTTTTAAAGACTTTTACATATATTCCTAGATGCAGAAGTGACCGACATTTCCAAAGCCAAATAAATAAATGTGGCCAAATGAAATATTTGATTATAGTCTAAATAATGGTAATTTGTTGCCCTTGATTGATTGAATGAATGATTGATTGATCTATTGATTGATCGATTATCATCTTGTCAGTTGTTGAGATCTTGCTTGTCACATGCAGATCAAGAAGTGGATATTAGTGAAGGAAAGTAATTGGAGTGTGACAAAACGGCAACTACCTAGACTAAGGTTGCAGATTAAGGCTGCAATCCTGTACTTGTTTACCAGGGGGATAGCCCAGTGAGTTAGGTATCTTGACTGTAGCATCAGTGGTCAGGGTCCAATTCCCCACTGGGCCTCCTCAGAGGAGACCCAACCTATACAGCTTTGAACAGGCTGTATAATTCCAGAGAATCCATAGAAAGAAGAAATGGTAAACTACTTCTGAATACTTTATACCTAGAAAAGACAGGAAATATTTACCACACACATCTACTTGACAGTGTATAATTATACCTATCAATTATTATTAAGTCCCATTACTCTAGAAGCCTTTCTTTAGAGCTGGTTAGTGTAACAATGTCCTGTTAGTCTACAAGGCGTGGAGATGGAACTTCCCATCCAGCAAAACACAACATAAAACATAAAATGTTTCAGTGCTTTGATTTCATGAGCTCTCAAGAAAAGCAGTAAGTTGCAGGTTTTTCAGCTTCTTAAATATTTCAGAATACTCCTCCAAAGTTGCCTTGGATACTCGCTGGCAGTCATACCCAGCTCAGGAATGAATCTGAAAAAAAAAGGCATAAAATACTATCTTTAATAGTTCAATCAGTGGGATAATTTGGGATAATTTCTTGGGATAATTTCTAAAATTGTTATAATATTATTATCATTACTGTATAATATATATATTATATAATATATCATTTTATAATTTCTAAATTTCTTGGGATAATTTCTAACTTGGCATAATTTCTAAAAATCAGTTTTGAACTTTAGTGTATATACCTATATACCAAATATGTGTCTTGTTTTATGTATGGCATGTACACAAGTTTCATCTTTCCCCTTTAATATAATTATGAGACCCTCCTTGGTTATATTTCAAGGGAAATTACAAGTATTTATGCAAAATGTGCCTTTCATTATTACACTGAGTTAGAGAAGAATGTTGACTTATCTAAACTGGTCCGTCTAGCTCAGTATTAGCTTCACTGCCTGGCAGCAGCCCTTCATGATTTCAGGAAGGAGTCTTTCCAAGACCTATCTGGAAAAATGCCGGGTTTTAAACCTGGGACCTTCTGCTTGCAAAATACATTTCATTCCACTGCATTGTGGTCCTTTTGGGTGACGGTATGTTAGAAAACAGAGCATGGCTTTAGAAACAGTTAGTGTCCTCCATTGGACATGAACAATGTAAGACCTTCTTGAGTCCTTGGGTCTCCAGCATCCTTCAGCAATTTCTGTACATTATGGTGTGGTACAGTACTGGTAAGAGTGTTAAGTTCATTGTATAGTTAGCTCTGCATAAATTGATAAACAGCACCTATAGCCCAGGCATTCAGAAAAAAAATTATTTGAAAGTGTGAGTAAGGAGAGGATTCTAGTCCCCCCCTCCCCCTCCATGGTCACTGTCTCTCCAGGGAGATGAGAGCTTCTGAAGGGGAAAGCTGCTGCTATGCATGGAGAGTCTTGACAGGCGATCAGGGATTCTGAAACCTCAGGATTTCTGACTGTGTAGACAGACTCCACAGGTGGCAAACTGTCTCCTCTTCAGACATTCCCTCATCTCTGTAGAGATGGTGACAGGCACAGAATCCAACTAGAACGCTCTCTTCTTCTTTGTGGCCTCTGTGAATGCAGACATATGGGTATTGTCTGCGCCTGCGTTGACGTTCTCAGAAGATTCTAGAACTAAAAGTAACAATTTTATGGTGTGATTCCCCCACGAGGCACATGCTCCTCAAACCCACAATTCCTCTCAGTTCCTTTTTTCCTGCCGAGCTGTACAGTTCTCTAGAAAGACTGAGCTGCCTTAAACACCTTTTTGCGACTATTTCCTCTCCTGGTTGATCTTTTCCTATTCTTTAATTACTCAATTAGCTACTTGCCCTTCATAGATGGTGAGAGGCACAGAATCAAACTAGAACTCTCTATTTCTCTCCCTCCACACTTTCAAATTAAACCACTTTTGAATGTCTGGATAGGACTCACATGTGCATGTTTTATGTGTGAGGCCCAGATTTAGATTCAGCCTGGCATCTCAAGCACAAGAGTGGAAAGTGACTCCTCAGAGAAGCCTGAGCAACTGAACCCCAACCCAACAACACGGATAAAGGCATCAATTAGATCACCATATTGCAGAGATGCTTGGGGCTTCTCTGAAGCTTACGTCGATTCTTCAGTGAAAAAATAAGCAGTGGTAGATAAAGTTTGCTAAAAGTACACACCTCCAAGTCATCGGAGGGGTGAAAGCAAAGCTTAGGGGAACACATTGCAGTAATCTGAGGGAGGTCTGTAAACCAGAATACAGTACTGAGAAATTTCCCACAATGCACTGGAATTTCATGGTAGAGTTGGCAGAGTTTCCTCACAGAAACACTGATGCGGAGTCAGGTACTTGGAAGGTTAAGAAGAAAAGAAATCCCTGGGGCTACCTGAACCACTATGTGTGAATTAATCTGAAGGCGTTCCTCTCTTCTGAAGGGAGAATCGAGCTGTACTTATTACACCTGAACAGGCTAAAGGAACGCATGTACAAGAGGAGGCATAGTGTTGCAAATGCTGATGCCACCACTCAACACGGTTGGGTGTGCTTGCCTCACTCGCTGAGTCTCTCGTGTCCTCCTTGTGTTGAGCAGTGTTCCATTTGTGTTCTTTGGAACACAGGAGTAAGTTGTGGCGTGGCTGTCAGCCCTGCTTTATCAGAGTTCCTGATTTTGCAGGGTGTTGCTTTGTATTTTCAAGGAACGTGGATAGGAGGCTTCTTTAGACTTCCACAGTCAAGATGAGGAAGTCAGGAACATAAAGTCCAGGGAACACTGGCACCCACACTGCAGACATACATACTGTAGTCCTTTCTGTGTCCTGTGTGGGCTGGTTGCCTTAAATCATGGATCAGGAATCTGTGGTCTTCCTTAGGTGTTCAGTTACAATCAGCCTGTGGTGAGGCACGGTGGCTATTTCTAATTCAACAGCCTCTGGAGTCCCAGGTTCCCCACCCCTGTTTCAAGCATTCCCCCCCCCCCAAAATATATCATTTCTTGGAACAGACAGTGGGAAACAAGCCTCATACTTCTCTGGGAAAGTTAACAGGTATCTCTTTGATTCTGAACATTGCTCCCTTGAACATCCTGAACCAAAGCACCAGGAGGATCATAACAGTGTAACTTTTATCTTTGATTTTTTTTCTGTGCCAGCATTTTCATTGAGGCAAGCAGGATTTCTGTAAAAAGCTGAAAGATGGCTCCTGCAGTACATTCAGACCCTCATCCCTGGCCAGCCTTGCCAAATAACTTTTCCTCCGAGAAACCTCCTTGGCAAAGAGACCACACTCTCCATTCACTGACACGCAAAAGCTACCTTGTTTCTGCAGTGTTTTGCAAGCCGTTTCACACTGGAAGAGCACTGAAAACTATCACAGTATTTCGCTTGGCATGCCTCCCCTCCCTCACCATCCTGTGTCTAAAGATACTTCTCCTAATTCTTTTTCTTAGCTGTGTGAAGGCAAGTTTGTCTCATCAGCGTTATCTGCTGCAGAGTGGCAAACAGAACCGAGTACATTGAGATGAACTAAATCTGCTAGAATATGCCAGTACCACAGACAGCAATGGGAGGGACTTAGAAACACTGCCAAAATTGCTAGATTTTTCTAGGCCTGAAAGCTATGCAAGCATCTCGTCCACTTCATTTCAGACTGCCGGGACACACCCTGTGGAACTGTGATGTTTTTCAAAGGAAGGAAGGAATTGCTGCCTTCTTAATTTGGAGGGGATTTTCTCCTGGAATGTTGGCTTTTCTTGCTGTTTCCGGGCTGCAAATGTTACTCATTGCATTGCATTCCACGACAGCCAAAAGTGGCTGCTATTTCTTGTCGAGCTTGCTGATGCAACGTTCTTTCTTCATCACTTTTGTACATAGTAGTTCCATCTAGAGCTTCATTTGCCCATACGGCAGCTTCTTCTGCCCATGCAGTCCCTTTCTTGAGTGTTTTGAGTCTATTTCAGGGGGTTTGGTTGTTCCAACATTTCTAGCCCTGGATAAGAACCAAATGGCTTGTTCAGGCATTCAAAAATCATACCACTTCAGACAACGTGTGTGTGTGTGTGTGTGTGTGTGTGTGTGTGTGTGTGTGTGTGTGTGTGTGTGTGTGTGTGTGTGTGTGAGAGAGAGAGAGAGAGAGAGAGAGAGAGAGAGAGAGAGAGACTTCTCTTCCATATTTATTTATTTATTTATTTATTTATTTATTTATTTATTTATTTATTTATTAGATTTTTACCCCGCCCCTCTAGACAATGTCTGCTCGGGGCGGCTTACGTAGATAAAAACACATTAATACATTAACACATTAATATAACTTATATAAAAATACAATTATAAGAATTAATTCCAAAACAACACGTTTCCAAGATGGCATAACAAAAAAAAAGTAGCACACTAAGGAAAATGCTAAGCTAGGCTAAAGAAAGGATTTTAGCTCCTTGAATACTCAAGGCAGCATAGCAAGTAACAAAACGACTGGAGTATTTGGGGAACTGTAACTTTTTTAAAGTTAATTTTCTTTCTCTAAGCTCGAGCTGTTCTCTCTAGAATAAGAAGCTATTATACCAGTACTCAGTTGCATGGTTTCTCTGGGTGTGTTCTTAATGGCTAGCTCTGGCTTCCAAGGGTGTTCTAGATGTAAAATACTCTGAAGTGATTTACCATTCTCTTCTTCTGGGGGTGTTCTGGGACCATGTAGTTTGTCCAAGGTCACATAGGCTGGCTGTTTTCCCGGGCGTCATAATGTGGAAGCAGACTCTAGACCACTGGCTCAAGTTGCTAAGTTATCCAGCTAGCCTAGAGCTGATTTAATCATCCTTTTGCTTCATGGCACTGTGGGTCTGTAATCCTTGGGCAAAGGTGGAAGAACACAGGGAAACTTTGTCTCAGCATTGTGATTGAACCACCCTTCTCTGGAGCCTTCAGACCAAAACGGTAGTTAAATTGGCATTTCATTTGTAATGTATCCATGCCCCTACAGTTTGGTAGGCTGTTCTCTTCCCCATTTATTTCTGGTCCTTTGCTTGCTCATGGCTCCCACCTTAAAGACCCATAAATGTTCAGTGCTCCCATTCATCATCCCTTATTTTTACCCACCTTCTCCTCTCCAGTCTTTGGTATAACCGTTCAGGTATCTTAAGGCTGTATCCTGCCTCTGTGTAGCACATGCCTCAGTGTTGGCACTAAAAGAAATACTGTACCAACAGCTGGAGCTTCAAAATTATTTTGTTTATATATTCTAAGATCTTCTAGATAAGTAGAGCAGTTATCAATATCAGTAATAGCTCCTTACCTAGAAAAATTGGATGAATGAACCCAAATGTTGTCTGCAGAGTGAAAGAAAGAACTAGTGCTTAGAAAAGTTGCTTTAGTACTACAACTCCCAGCAAGACCTCTATCAACATGGCCACTGGCCCTAATGACTGGACGCTTCTGGGAGTTTTATTTCAAAACCATAATGTCTCTAAATTCAAAAAGAAAGAAAGAAAACTAGTTGGTCTATGGAGATGAATGCATACCAATCAAAACCTATCTTATCCTGTTTGGGATTGTGGCCGACAAAATGCCTTTGTGAAGTCCACAAGAAATGTCTGAGGACACCATCTTGCCTGTTGGGGACTGTTTGGGACATGTTTCCAACATGCAGAAGGTGCCCTGGCAAATCCAGAGGGTGACGGTGATTACAGCAAGTTACTTACATTTTACATAAAAGTATGCTCAGAATTCTCTCTCTCTCTCTCTCTCTCTCTCTCTCTCGCTCTCTCTCTCTCTCTCTCTCTCTCTCTCGCTCTCTCTCTCTCTCTCTCTCTCTCTCTCTCTCTCTCTCGGTATTGTAAAGACAGCCGTATTAAGATGGGGGTGCAACCAGTGTCTGTTTTATATTCATCTTGGAAGCCAGTTCAAACAAAACCAAATTAAACTTCATGTCAGTGTGTCTTAAGAAACATATGCCTAGTTAAACTTTTTCTTCTTTTTTAAAACTTTAAATATTTATCCATATTATTTAGAAGTGGCGACAAATACAAGATTTAAAACACACATGCACCATTGCTCTAACCTTTCACAATTTATCAAAAGTATACTAATCTTTACCAACAACACAGACAGAATGAGACTGTGCAGAAGTTAGAATACTTTCTTTCGAAGAGCTTTGTCCCACCTTTGTTTTCTCTACAAACACCCCCCCCACACACACACACACACACACACACACAGAGAGAGAGAGAGAGAGAGAGAGAGAGAGAGAGAGAGAGAGAGAGAGAGAGAGAGAGAGACCAAAAAAAAACCCATTTCAGAGAGTATGGCTTTCTTTATTTTAGGCCTCTAGGCAGCTTTCATTGGTGAGTCATTTTTTCCATAATTGTTTCGCCCAAATCCAAAGGGAAACCATGATCAGGGATGTTGAATTTCCCCAGTGATTGCCTCTATCTGTTCAGTTTGCTATTTAAAGGGTATCCAAAAACTTGGAATCAGGTCCTAATGTAAGGAGTTGCTATGAAATTACTGAACACAGGCTAGGGACGACACAGTCTCAAGGAGGCCTATATTTCTTCTGCCAATCTCTGCCAATATTTATCAGTCCTTTCCCTTCCCCACCACCCCATATACGTGATGCAGTAGATAAAGCATCACATCTTGTCCAGTATTTCTGCAAGGGTGTTTTGAGATTCTATGAACTTTGTCCTTCGGTGGCCATAATGAATAGAAGCTTAAGCCTTTTATAGTTACAATGGGGCTGATGTCCCTAGATCATTTTGCTCTTCTTTTCTCTCTCCCTCTCTTGAAAGCACAAGGAGAAAAACAAAAAAGACACACAAAAATACGTACATCAGGGTGGACAATGCCTACTTTTTGTTTCAAGTGTGAGGGAAGGAACAGAAATGCCTGTGTGTCCCAAGGCCAGCTCTCCTGCCCGGAGGACAGCCCACCCTCTTGGCTGAGCTGTTGCTCTTTCTGAAGTCCCGACTTTGCGGGATGCATTTTAATTATTGGAAGCAGAGTGGTTATGTTTCAACAGACCTGTCTAAAAACTTACTCTGGCAGCGTTTTAAGAACTCCTGATTTTTAAAAATTTAAATTCTTTCGCTAACTGCTCCTTACAATCAGCTCAACTGCGATTCAACAACCTCGTTTTCCCACCCAACCCTTCTGAACTTCCTATGGCTTCCCTAATGATAATGACTATGTGTCGTCATGTCAAGTCCAACCCCTGGCCATATTTTCCAGGATTTTCGAGGCATGAAGTGCTCAGAAGGGGTTTGCCCTTCCCTCTTTCTCTTGGATCCTGGGACCATGCATTTTGCAAGGGCTCAAAGGCTGGCTCTTCTCCCAAGAGGAACACAGCCCCTGGCTCCACAACCGCTTAGTTATCTGAATATATATGGACTGAATATATATGTAAAAACACTTGCTGTTTTGTTTTCGGGTTTTTTTCCCCCAATATGTAAGGTTGTATGATAGATGGAGATGTGCCCACTGTAGTTAGCCTTACTTCATTCCTTTACATTCTGAGTTTCAACCCCAGTATCTCCAGGCAGGGCTTGGAAAAATTCTAAACTGCCCAGTTACTGTAGTGTAGCTTTTCACCACTGTGGGTTGTCAGGTGTTGTCAGGTAGACAGCTCCCATCACTCCCAGCCAGAATGACCGATAGGCAGGACAAATGAGAGTTGCACGCCCAAGTTGGTAAGCAACTGGTATAGGTAATAGGGGACTGGGTGGACTGGTACAAAGCAAATTCACATGGTCAAGTAATTCGTTCTGGAGCCAAGAGTCAAGCCATCTTGGATTCTATAGCCAGGTGAACAAACATAAGGAGACTCCCCTTAATCATGAAGGACATCTACTGAATTGAAGCTGAAGTATTGTAGGTCCAAACAATGTTCTCTTGCAAAGAATCTTAACACTTCCTGTGTAAAAATTTCAACATTTTGTTTGTTGAGGATTACACATTTATATAGAAGCTGTATACCACTACCACCTCACTTAGTTTTTTTTCTGGCATGCTTTGGATTGTAACTGTGATAAAGATGCATGAATCCTCCAGTGGAAGATGAAACAGCCCTTGTAGTTTCTCAAGTGATAAAGAGTTCAAGCTAATGAAGGCATAGTATTTATCATTTGTTTAACAATGGTTTGATGCTGGTTTCAGACACTGGAGTAAGCTGAACCCCAGTCATAACTACGGTTAATGTCTTAGCTAACATACACTTAATCCAGCAGTGGGAAGGTAGAGGTGAAGGGGAAATGGGAAGTGATTCTGAATCTTGTTCTTAACTGTATGAAGAAATCAGCAGAACAGATATCTGCACTAGTTCTCCAGTGCGAATGTGAATGGCAGTAAATTAACAATAACTGTTGCTGACAGCTCATAACTCATTAGTCTTGGGCTGCAGAACAGAGCAATTCCATAGGAAGTAAGTGATTGTTATTCGTTAAATCTACTGTGACAACAACAACAATTGACTTCCTTTACCTCATTACTCCAAGGAAAAATATTGATGTTTTTCACGTCTGTGCTTTGTTTGTTATCTCTATGCCATGTGAACTCTGAAATAAACACGTCATCTCTTTGCAGGAAGAAAACGAGATCCCTGCCAGTGTGTTTGTGAAGGAGCCTGTTCCCAGTATTACCGATGGGAAGGAAGCACCGGTTGACGAGAACAAAACTTTGGAGGAAACTATGCACACTGTGGAGCTGTCCTCAGAGGATGAAGAACCTCACGATGAAGCTGCAAACGATAGCCTGGATGAGAAAATAGAGGAGTCAAGAGCTGAGAAGATCAAGAGGTCAAGCCTCAAGAAGGTAGATAGCCTGAAGAAAGCCTTTTCCCGCCAAAATATTGAGAAGAAGATGAACAAGTTTGGCACCAAGATTGTATCTGCTGAAAGGAGAGAGAAGATTAAAAAGTCTCTCACCCCGAACCACCAGAAGTCTTCCTCCTCAAAAAGTTCCTCTTTCAAGGTCTCTCCCCTGACGTTCAACGTGAAGAAAGTTCGTGATGGAGACACCTCCATGGAAACAGATGAAAAGCCAACAGAAGCTACGGGCAGCGAACACACCGCCAATGATGAAGAGACCTCTTTCACTGAGATTCATGCAGACCTGGTCCTTCCCAGTTCTCCAGTTGAAGAGGGAAAAGCTGTAGCCGACTCCCTGGAAAAAGAAACAGGAAGTGAAGAAGAAGTGGCAGTCAACAACAATATTGAGCTTGCAATTGTTGAAGAAGGTGATGACTACAGGGCTGATGACCACAAGGCTTCACTAGAAACCAGGCAGCCGCTTTACGATGAAAGGAACCAATCGACCGGCGGGGAAGTGGAGCAGTCAGATGAAGAATCAAGCCAAGCTGCTGTCCTCCACGTAGACCAAACTGCATAAATCATCTGAGCCTTTTGTGTTTCTAAGCACAAATGATCTTTTTTCCAGTTACACCAACAAGCCTGTTACACAACAAACCTGGGGTGGTAGCAAGATAAACAAAGACTGATGCCCTGGCCACTTAAGAGTAGTCTGCTGGCATTTCATAAGCAACGTCTGTCTCTTTCTTCCACCATTCATCCCTCTCAATTCCTTTGCCCCTTCCTCCTACTACTGAGAGTTGCTGCACCTATTTGTAAGAGGAAGGCGTTTTAAGGATCCATTGGAAGTTAACAAGGGGGTGGGGGTAGTTACTTTGCATATTTTATGGATTTCATCTTCATATACCTCCACCACCACCCAAAGGAACCTTGAGAACAATCGTTTGATGAGGATGCTAAGAGTTCTGAAAAATACATCCCCACCCCAACAAGAAGCTCTGCTTCTAAGATCCCATGCAAAAAAAAGGAGGACTGACCAACTATATGATCTCACCTTACACCAATGCAAGGCAATCCCAGGTACTGTGTTTATTCAGATACATTCCTCATATTTTTCTGAAGAATGCTGTTCAAGAGGAATCAAAGATGGGGGAACAACTCTCCTTTGGGGAAGAAAAAAAAAGACATTTAGCTGAAGCCCACTTTTGCCTGCTGACCCCAACAGATGATCTGATCTAGAGAGAACAAACTTGGAATCTCACCCATAGCCTCCTTGTGATTTAAATAATGGTTCTGCTGCTTGCTGCTTTTGAAATGCCAATCCATGGGCTATAATCGGTGTGCTTTTTTCCTCTGCAGGGGTTTATTTTTGTTGTTTTAGTTGTTTTCCTTTCTACAGAATGCTTCCCCTCCTGCTATTGATACGATGAAGCCCTCACAATGTGATCTGCTTCCTGAGGTGTCACCCCTGGGCCAGTGACCTGGAGTATGTCATACTGAATCACTGAAAACCAGACCTTAACCCCAGCAGGGGATCACTACTTGAGGAGGCATTTATTTAAAAGAAAATTCTTTTTGCCATGTAAATTGATGTGGCAAAGAAGGAGGAGGCTGAACCATATGGAGAAGTAATACAATGGCTGAGTCTTAGATGGTTTACTTTACTTGAGGTTACTGGATTGTCAGCTCACTCGGGACCATGTTGATCATATTTTGGGCTTCATTACCACCTTATACTATATCATTGGGCCCTCCTCCATTCTTTTCCAGAGGAGATTTGGTTTGGTTTGTCTTTCAGAAAAGGCTCTAGCCTTACTAGAACTGCAGTGCAATCCCGTAGCATGACAGCTGAGAAGTAAGTCTCACTGAGTTTCGTAGGGCTTCTTTCCAGGTAAATGGATTGCAGCCTTAGTGAATTAATGAAGAACTGAAAACCCTGGAAAGGGTCACCATAAGTCAGGATTGACTTGACGGCACATGATTATTATTATTAATTAATTGATTGGGTGTAGTATATTGAGGACCAGTTAGAATCAAGGCCTTCTTCACATGCACTCCATAATAATGGTGAAATGATGGCTTGGTGTGGTTGTGCATGTATGATAAGATACACATCTGCTTGTACACATGAGAATCTGCAAGAGCAAGCCGTTGTGGTCCTCCAGATGTTCCAAGACTGCAGGATGCAACATAGCTTGCTATTGGGCGTGCTGGCTCAGGCTGATGGGAGCTGCAGTCCAACATCTGGAGGACTGCATGTTGCCCACCCTCTGCTCTAGGGTTTGAAGTCTGAACTTTAGGATGGCTAGAGAAGGTGATCTAGGGCGTCGTGGCCTTCCAGTTCTTATTGGTCTCCAGCCCAGTGGTCAAGGAGATTTGGGAGTTGTGGTTTAGCATCCAGAGGGCTACAGCTTCTCATAAATTTTCTTGGGGAACATACAGTGGGAGGAAGTTCTCCCAGTGCGTATCTGCGTTACTTAGGAATTTTTCCAATTGAGTGAAAAGGTGCCACTCTGGGAATGCTTGTCTCATGTGAATATTGTACTGTATCGTATTCAGCTCATGTTGCCACTTTTCCACAGGGGAACGGTTGTGGACAGTAATGTTGGACCTAGTGGTAAGTGTGAGATGAGGGAGGCTTTTGATCAAGAAAACAAGTTGGCCGTGTGTATAAACTTAGCACAGTCTACATACCCTTTGTAGTTTAGTTTGCCTTTTTTTGTTTCTAGTGTACTGGTTCAATAATTAATGTATATACACATATATATTTTATTTTGCTCTATTTTAAGAGAAAACAGTTTTTAAAAAAAAATGCTGTTTGCTTAGTAAAAACAACTATGTTTCAAATGGCATGAGGGAGATATACATATTATAATCTAATCTAAGCAAGTAATAGAAAGAATAATCAAACAGATTTGTATACGCACCCTACTATTGTATTTAAAAGTGCAATCCGCAAAACTGCTTGAAATATAGCAATATAAACGAATACAACTAAAGAGAATATACAATAAAATTACAGGAGGGAGTTGAATAGTGACATTTTATCAAACAAATTAATGCAGATTTAAATAATAAAGGTAAACTCTTTTGGAAAGATACATTGCCATTCGACACCTATCCAACATTACAAAGGATATATATACAATTACTTTTCAATATATCCTTTGTAATGTTGGATAGGTGTCGAATGGCAATGTATCTTTCCAAAAGATTTTACCTTTATTATTTAAGTCTGCATTAATTTGTTTGGTAATATATATATATATTAGAGAAGATGGCCCCAATCTGTCTTAAAGTACTGTAATGTGAACCTTAAGCCTATGAGTTTTATGAGACCTGAGTGAACATGACTGATGATATTGGTAAATATAGAATGCTGAAAAATATTGGAGAATATGCATGAACCTGTATGGATGTGGCAAATGCACATCAACATGAAGTAACCTTGGTGAATGCTGACAATATCCATGGCAGGATAGGCCAGGGAATTTGGAGAATGACCATACTATTCACCAGATGTGTGGGGGATAGTTATTTGCTTACAATTTTTCCCCACATTCTGAACATTCAGAGAGATTGGTAGGTTTTATGTTCAGATAGACAATATTATAAGTGGGCAGAATGTTTTTCCTTTTTCCAGCTAGTGAGATCAGAATATGGTCATCAATGCTGTATCTTTTTTTAAAAGTTGTATGCTTTGAATTATAAATTATAATGAGCATGACCTACCGATGGTTTCTGTGCTCACCCGATGTGAAATCTGCTCGGGCACAGCTTTCGTCCCCTTTTGCAGGGCTTTGGACTGAGGTGTTGTTCCCAGTGGACAGTGTGGGGTCTTGCATCCCCATTCCTTTTGCATCGTGAAATGCATATGGGACTTTGCAATGATATAGCATTCATATTTTTCTGGAAATATCACACTTCTCAACCAAAATCTGGATGACTTCAGAGGCTAGATCATACTTCTCCATTTAATTTTGTTTGGATTGTTTATTCCACTTAATTACACATGTAAACCAGCAGCAAACTTAAGTGCCTTACAATCTTATTCTATTTGTATCTTCTTTATTCCTCCTTGTAACACTGATAAATCAGCTTTTTACATAATATTGCACTAAAGCCATCCTTTTGCTCCAACTATATAGAACCACAATTTAAGAAAGTATTCTAAGAAAATCTATCTGAGGCAGGGAAGTGGTGAACTTCATACAGGCACTTTTCCTGTCACTGGATGTTGGGTCAGAGTTGTTTTCTAAGCAAGACTATGGACCGCTAAACTTCTTCTACAACCTACATTATAATAAGAGAGTTAACAGCCAGTAGAAATAACTGCGATATAATCCACACATGCATCTTATTTTTTCATTTAACAGCAAATGCCTGTTACTAACTCCAAATGTGATCAAGTAAATAAAAATCAGATTGAATTAAGTGATGTTTGTCTGGACAGACTTCTTGCAGAAGTTGGCAAGGAAACCTTTCAGTGTGTAAACAGAAACAGAACACACAACAAAATAAAAGTGGCACCTTTCAGGCTTAACATATTTATTGTAGAGAGCGCTTTCAAGGCTTATAGTTGACTACTACTTCAGACATAATGTGGATGGCACTCCCCAAAAGCCCAGAGAAAAATAAATTTGTAAGCTGTAAATGTGCCGTAATTAAACATCCAATAAACAAACAAAAAATAAACCCTAAAGGGTCATCAACACAAAACACACACACACACACAAAGAATGTACCCCAGCCCACCCTAGTAACAGAAGCATTTTACTTTCATGGAGCCTCAGTCCCCTTCCAAAATTATAGATTCCTTTGACCCTTCTCTTTCACCAGCTCAAAGTCAATAAACATTCCCCATATGTCTAAAAATACAGAGCTCTCCTATTCTTACCCTCTTTTTTTGTTTCTGAATTGTGTGGAAGTTTATCAGTAATTCCTATATCCCAAAATCCCCTGTATCATTCCCTTAACAAAATATTACATACTGTTTTCCAATTCTTTGGTGATAAGTAATCTCACTGCTGCTAACAGATTGGTCACTAATTCTCTAACTGCCCAATTTTACTTTGGTTCTCTTTCTGGTTTTGCTGAAACCAAATAGCTCGGCTACCTCTCCGAAAATATTGATGGGATAATAAGCCCAAAGAAGATGTAATATCCTTGAATTTAACTTGCGGATTAAAGATCGCAGACAGAATAGAATTCGTAGTGGAGGGGCTGATGACAAAAACACAGCAGAACTGGAAGTGAGAGCATTACCCACAGCTGGCCTGTGATGCAGCAGAATTCTAAATTTTTTTAATGAGCACCCTCTTCTCCCTGTAGCACAACCTGCTTAAAATGTTGGTGTGCCTCATCCAAAATATCTTACTAATGCAAATAGCCACATCAATGGAGGGGTCCCTTGAAGACCACTGAAGGACTCAGGAAAAGATTCTCTCCCTCCTCATCCTGGAGCATTTTCAGGACCATTCTCTCGTCTGAGGCTAAGTGCATTTTTAAAATAACTGTTTTAAATACAAAGAATTGTGTTTTAATGTCACATTCATTTTAGGCTTTTGTCTAACCATGGAGACTCATGTGCTGAAACAGACCTCCACTTGCACCGCTTGTACATGCACATTTGCACACACCCCTGGTAGCTTTTCCTACAAGGATGTCCAAAGCACTTACTTGTCTGGCAAACACTGGGGGGGGGGGGAGAGGCCACTTGGTCAACAGCACCTGAGGAAATGGCAAGACGGGAACAAATTTGTACCCTCTCATTTCTACTCTAGCTGCTAGGCTTCTTTAAAAAAATCTCTCCTCAAAGCCTTTTCTTTCCAGGGGAAACAAAACCATGAATCGGGAAAACCGGTATGGTTAGTGTTACATGAGAGCCCCGGAGACCCCCTCAGGCGCTAAACTGACTGACCCTCAGCCACTTGTCAGTCTAACCTTCCTCACAGGGCTCTTGTGTGGATGAAATGGGAGTTGAGAACGACCATGTGCTCTCTTTAAGTTCCTTAAAGAAAGGAAATTAAGAATGGGGTTCTATTGCTGTAGCTGCTGTTCACTCCTAATGGCACACCCTGAGAGACACCCTTGGGCTTGTGTTCCATCTATCTCTGCTCCTTTTTGTCTGCTTAAAGGAGGGGGGGAAACCCATTAAAGTTACTCTTACAGAATCAGAACACCACTTGCGGATGTTAACACTCGCCCAGCACCTTGCCCGCTCCAGCGCCTTTGATTATTCTTCATGTGTTTATATTGTGTTGACTTTTAAAATGGTATCTTAAAGAGATCTACAGGTGGAACCACAAACAGAAATGGATTGAAGAGGACAGTCTGTTTCCTCGCCCAGATACACTTGTGTCGTCCGGAGTGCCACATAGTCTTTAGAAAGCTGAGTTTTACTGACAGGTCAAAGCATGTATGTTTAACCTTCATGGGATAGCTGTCAACTTCCAGCAGCCCTTTGAGCACTTGCCCAGGCATTGAAAATCATGTGTGCATTTCACTCTCAGCCATGCCTGTATTTCTTTTAAGTCCCTACAAGTTTCAAACCAAACAATGTTACAATGAGAGAAATGCTACTCGGTGGGCCTATTTTCTGTGGCTTTTCCTAGATTCTTGAAATGAAAAATGGGCTCTGGATTTCAAGAGTACCTATATGATATTAAAATTAATTTACAGTACTATAAATTAAAAAGGGTTCTGTTGCAGTCAAACGACAAGAATCATCAGGTGCTTCCAGACTGAAAAATAAAAAATAAAATTGAAACAGCAAAGTGGAATTAACAATAAAAATGTCCTGAGCTTTCTAAGTGGCCACCCAGCACCATATCTCTCCAGTCCCACAGAATCTGGCTTCTGAGTGCAGCATCTGTGTCCCAAAGTATTAATAAAACCATCTACATTCAGATTGGGAGGTACAGGTGTCGATACCAAAGCTACATACTCTTCAATCTCCTATCCCGTAGCCTCCCAGCCTGACATTTCCCAGTTACAGACAACATAGTGAGAATTGGATTATACATTTCAGATAAATTGCCTGAGTCTCCAGGTCACTCCAAATCACAAATGTAGTTTGGGGAGGATTTCTATTTGATATCATGTGCTCCAGAAGTGACCCATTTTGATTCAGACATCTCCTGAAATCTTTCCAAACCAGCCCCCATTACCCCTCCTTGTGCTGTACTTTTCATTAAAAAAAAAAAAATGAATGGATAGAAAAGACCAGTCAAGCGTTCAACTCGTAACATTCAGCCACAGAATACAGTCCAGAAAAAAGGCTCTACTGCTTGTTTCCACTGTATGAACAGGTATTGTATCAAAAGCATTTTAGTGTGGGAACATCTGTACACCTTTTCTTCTGCTTTGTAACAAATTGCTCCTTAGAACAGTTGTACTGGCATGTGACTCCTTTCTCTCTCTCTCTCTGTCACTTACTCACTTTCTGCCTTGGACAATAAAAAGGATCTCTTGCCATCCAGGAAAGAATGATAAGGAATACCCAATCAATACCATACGTCTGGGTGGCCATTCACATGCTTTTCCCATTCCTCCCCCCCCCCAAAAAAAAGCAGCAGAGGACATGGATTTGCATCTCATTACATATGTTAGTTGCTCTTGTAGATGCGCGTTGAGAAATAATGGCTATAATTTGAACACATACGCAATACATTTCGCCATTCCTGGGAGGACCATACGCACCAACTTCTGTGTCTCCGACCCTGTCCAGTCTTGCTGGCTGATCACTCATTACTGATGAGTAACATTAAGTTCTCCTGACTTTGATCCTTCAGCTTTAAACTAGACTTGTTCTGGGCAGCCCTTCGAACTGAGAATGCCTTTCAACGGGGGGGGGGACTGTCATTTCTGAAATGGCCCCATGGCCACATTACATGTGGGAGAAGAAGGAGAACCCTGGCAGCCCACGGTGGAAGCAGGGAGGGGAAAATCATCTGCAACCTTGGATGGGGTGGGAGACTTCCTTGGTTTGGATCACGGGCGGACTCTGAGTAGAAGCAATGGCCTGGTCGTGAACTGAACTATGTTATTCCAGCTGCTTTGGAGTTTCTTGTAGACTGAAATGCATCAGCATGATAAAAGGAAGATGGCTTTGGGGTTTTCCGCATATCCAGCCATCCTTTCTCTTGTGGCTTTTGCACCAGAATCAAAGCCCAGGCAGAACTGGTGCCTCCTTTTTTTAAAATAAACCAGTCCTAAATATACTGGGAGGAAGGGGAAATGCTGATAAAATTATTCTGCATAAGATCATACAGCTTCTTTTGAAACAGACATTTCACTGTTGGAAGAAAGGTGGAGGAAAAGGGAACAGGGCAGAGGCCAGAAAGGAAAGAGTTGCTAAAGACCTGTGCAAATGAACTTTATCAGCCCTTACAACATGGTGATAAAAGGCATGCTTGCATTTTATTTTATTTTATTTTGCAAGTGGAAGGCAAATTATGACAACATATGTTACGGGCAAGGCTACAGCTATTATAAGTCATGCCCAAGGGGGTGTAACGGGTACAGTTGAAAGTGGAGGAACACAACTATAGAACACATATGAGTTATTTTATAGGCCACATGTGCTCAAAGTGAGGAGTGAACACGTTGGAATCGGTGGCAGAGCCTCCGGTAACTCTTGTCGCTTTTCCTTTAACTATAAGGCGATGTAAAAGCACGTCTAGTCCCCAGCCTGGTATGTGGTGTTGCGATCCGGCCAAGCACCCAGGACAGGCCAAGCCACACTACACTTTCCTAATCTTTTTATGTTCAGTTCATCAGCACAAAGAAAAAGCTTCAGTTTTGTCAGCAAAGCCCAGCTGACACTGCGGCGGAAACGCAAGCTTTATCCTCAGCTGTCTCTAGCTTGTCTGGCGACATTTCAGACTCAATTCTTATCCCTAGGGCTTTTTGTAATGGCGATTAAGTTACAAAGAAGGAAGGAAATTGGTTTGTTGTTTAAAAATTTTTTATTCAAGGAGGTCATTGAAATAATACGAGGTGCTGGGCTCCAAACTCTCTTCTGCTCCTCCTCCTAGTTGACCTTCTGAAGGCATCTGGGTGGATCAGATAAGAAACAGCACGGTGGACTTGATGGGCAGTGGTCTGATCTAGCACAGGTCTTAAGCATTTTACCTGCAGCCATGTAGACATAATTACTGACCAAAATCCTCTTCATGCAAATTTACTTGGTGGAAGCTAATTTGATTTAAATTAGTTTAAAACTTCCTATTTTAGGTTCCGAGGCTCCTTGGGGTTTCCTTTTGCCCTGGAGAAGCCTTTGTGAGCCTCTGGATGGAGAAAAGGAATCTCTAATACCCCCAAATCACCACCGAGTTGCTGCCAGGAGTCTCAATCCTGGAGGTGGAAACCCAGCGCCAAATTTTGATGCTTAAAGATTCCCTCTGCTCCCTGAGCCCCAAAGCTCCCAAAGGCTTCCTCAGGGGAAGATGGAGGCCTAGGGAGCCTCACAGCATAAAAGGCAGATATTTTTGTGTTCTGTGCCACAAAGTCCGAACCGATTTATAGCGACTTTAATAGGGCTTTCAAGGCAAGTGAGGTATTTAAGGAGCGGTTTGACCTGCTCCCCCAGTGAGTTTCCATGACTTATAGCAGAAATTTGAACCGTGTTCTCCACAGTCCTAGTCCAACACTCCATCCACTACACCAGGGGTCCCTAACCTTTCTCACCCCACGGACTGGCTGGGGAAGGCGGGGCACCCCGCACTCATGCACGAAACAAGCTCACATATGCTCTCACGTGAGAATGACCGCAGAGACGCAAGCGACACTAACACAGGCGCACGCATCAGCTCTGCAGGGGTGAGTGTGTGCGGGGGGTGGGGCAGAGGTCTGTCTCCACAGCCCAGTCCGGCTCAGGCCACGGACTGGCACCGGGCCGTGGACCAGGGGTTGGAGACCTCTGCACTACACCACACTGAGAATCCTAAAGGCAGGGATAGGGGTTTAAATTAATTAAATTTCAATTTTACCAGCAGAAGCTGATGTCATCATAAGCTTCCACCACATAAATTTACACCAACAAAATTTTGCTCCCTGGGTCAGACACAAGGCCGTCCCAAATGATTTTGTTGCTTCACTCATGAAGAATAAGATGGGAGGACACCCCCCCTCATCCCACATGCCAAAGTCCATTAGATTAGGAACTGACTCATATTCATAATGGTATTGAGGTGTACAGAGTACCTCTGAACCTTCAAGTCCTAGCTTAAGGGGCACAGAACAGGTCCCTTGGCTCATACAGTGGCCCTCCCGATGGGGCTTTGCTCCAGGGCATCAAAATTTAGATGGTACCCAAATCTAGATGTAAATCTACAGTGAATGTTACAAAAATAAATGACACTTGTTAGTTAGTTACTCACTTTCCTTTAAAAAAACATACATTTTCTTTTGGGAGGGGCACCACATCCTCCTCCTTCATTTCTGGAGGGGAGGTTCATACCCATCCCTTAGGGCAGAGTGGGTGGGAGAGACCCTGCCACTGTCCCTGATAACACAATTGCTACTTGTGGCTCTGGAGGAAGTGCCTCGTAATCCACAAAAGCTCATGCTGAAATAAATCCGCTAGTCTTAATATGCCACATTTTTGCTGAAACTAATACTCAGGAAAATGGGATCCAGTGTGAATCTCTCTTATCAGAAATACTATATTTTTCTCTGGGTGGTTTCCGCCACTCATTCCTACTCACCAGAAGTCAAGTTACAGAGTGAGTTCAAATATGTTTTTTCCTCAGGACTAGTTGCGTTTCTGGTGGCACAGAGTTAGAAGTAAACATACTCTCAGCAAATTTGTATCAGCTTGCCACCAACCTCGAGTAGGAGATAGGCAGGACTGCTGGATCGCTCAAAGGTTTAGGCAGAGGTTGGGAGTTCAATTCCCCTACTGTGCCTCCTTGACAGAGGATGGACTCCATGATCTCTGGAGGGTCCCTTCCAGCTCTGCTTTTTTAAGATTATGTGAACACACATCTTCTAAGATCACATTCCTTCTCACTTCTGGTCTCTGGCTTCCCATGCCACACCCTGTGTTTCCCCATTCTTGCTGTTGCTACTCTTAACTGTTGTCTTCCAAAGGGAGAGAGGCCTATAACACAGACAGCAGGCAAGGCGGGCCTCAAGAAGTGAACTGGGCCTCCTGTGGAAACCCTGAACTCACGTACAAAAAACCCTGCTCCCCTTTTTGACCAACCCACTTGTCCACTTTCCTTCCACTCCCACCCGAGGGTGTGCACCAGCTTCAGATAAGGGAACCGCCTGCCTTAAAGCACTGCATACTTTCGGCCTTGCTGATTTAAAACATTCCGTTCCTCCTGCACACTTGGGTTGGCCAGCCTCACAAGATACATTCTGCTGTTGATCCAAAGTTAGCTTGGTTTGGGGCTAAAGTAAAGTTCGGCTATTTATCTTTGGTTCAAATCAAGGATTAATAATCTGCATGACGGTTGGCACAGACTTCCATTTCCATAGCAACGCTCCAGGGAACATAAACTATGAGTCACCATTTCTCTCTCTCCAGAATACATTCCCCCCCCCCCCCAATTATGATCAGCCTGGAGATTTCAAAATATATTCCCTGATACACAGTTTTTCCCTTTCACAAGTTTTGATTCAGCCTCGGCATACCAGAGAACATGAGAGAGACCTAATAAAGGTTGCTTTGCATTTGGGAGGGGCAGGGAACTTAATTTAGGCATCAGACCCCCACCCCACCCCACCCCCTGCCAAGCATCATGGCTGAGAGCTACAGGCTGAGCCAAGAATGTTCCCAGCCTAATAAGGCTACCCCAAGGGCTAATTCATATGAGCCCTGCAGGAAACCTCATTAGGTTGTAACAGGTCCCTGATGGCTTCTCTATGGCTGTAGAAAAACTCCTTTCAGAAATGATGAGAATTTATCCACTGATACCTTCCTTGGAAACAGTGCCTGTTCAGACCTCTAACTAGCTCTGCTCCTTAGGGTTGAGTGCATGTTATGAGGGCTACTTGCCAAGCACAGAAAAACTTATTGGTAACTTTCTGCCGCTGATTAGCAAGCATAATGGCTAAGATTTACAGTGGTAGGATACATTAGTGGATGGGACCCATATCTTCTGGAGTTCAGTGGTTGAGTTGCCCTGAAGCCAAAATGGCACACAGCAGACGACTTAATTTACCAAGATGTCCTGTGTTTCCAGTTCAGCTTCTGTGAGGCAAGGGGAAATGGATAGTTCAGCTGGGATTAAAATCTCAAACAAATTTTAACCACCCTACACTCTTTCTCTTTTAGAACATCAACACCATTCCATCCTGTTTCTCTTTCATGCCCATCTTAAGAATCTTGAGAGAGAGACAGAGAGAGAGAGAGAGAGAAGCAGTGTGGTGACTATTTTGAGAGATGCCAAAAAATGTATTCACATTCGCACATTCACAGTTAGTCCATCTCGTTGAGCTTGTCTACATGGAGTGGGCTGGAGCAAGCTAAGCAGGGTTGCTAGTGGTCGAGTTCAGGTCAGTATGCCATTTGGTGCATGCCTCTCATCCAGGTGACATGTCCATCTCAAACAACCTCATCTGGTCCAGCTTCTTCCTCTTTGAATATTCCATATCAGGAAGTGGCTTAAGAAGGGAACTTAAATGCTTCCTCTGCTCCTCCATGGCAGTAAAAAAACAACACCATATTAAGACATAGCTAGTATACCACATACTTACTTTTTTTAAAGGAGCATTGAAAACCTCCTCCCAGAGTCAGCACTCAACCAAATTCACTGCCAACTGGAATTTGGCAGTGGATTTGGCTGCAGGCAGGTTCCAGGAAGAAGTTTTCATTAATATATATATAAGTGATGCAGCACATGATACAGTATTTTTTAAAAAAAATTCTGTCCCCCTCCATGGAGGAGCAGAGAAAGTATTTAATTCCCCAATACTGTCTTCTTAAGCCACTTCATGATATGGAAAATTCAAAGAAGTAGGCAAATTGAGAAGGCTCACTTTGGTTAATTTCCAGTTATCACGTAGATGTCAGTGACGTCTACGTTGGCATGGGCATGTCGTGAGAATGGCTGATGGTCGGATTCCAAAAGATCTCCTGTATGGAGAATTAGTGAAGGGAAGCCGCCCCCGAGGGAGACCACAGCTGCGATACAAAGATATCTGCAAGCGGGATCTGAAGGCCTTGAGAATGGACCTCAGCAGATGGGAAACCTTGACATCTGAGCGTTCAGCCTGCAGGCAGGCGGTACAACATGGCCTCTCCCAATTTGAAGAGATACTTGTCCAGCAGGCTGAGGCAAAGAGCCAGTCCTGAAACCAGCAAAATCAGGGAGCTGGACAGGGGACAGATTGTATTTGTCTTCAGTGTGGAAGGGATTGTAACTCTTGTATCAGCCTTCTCAGCCACACTAGATGTTGTTCCAACACCTCTATTCAGAGCACATTACCATAATCTCTCGAGACTGAAGGACGCCTACAAGTGATCACACACGTTGGAAAATAACCAAAACAGTGATCCTCGTTTCGTTTAGTCGTGTCCGACTCTTTGTGACCTCATGGACCAGAGCATGCCAGGCCCTCCTGTCTTCCACTGCCTCCCGGAGTTGGGTCAGATTCATTTTGGTTGCTTCGGTGACACTGTCCAGCCATCTCATCCTCTGAGATGAGGATGTGCACTTACCTTGGAGTGCAGTGATCCTACCCACACCAAAAAAAGTTTTAAAAAAACTGACAGCAACCCAGAAACACTCTGAGATCCTACTGGTTTGCTGTAGCAAAGATATTGTCTGATTGCCAGGTCATCCGTAGAACATACCAAACAGCAGCAGACTAAATGCCCATGTGCGCTCTCTCTCTCGCTCTCTCGCTCTCTCCAGCCTGCAGTAATCTAGTCATTGTAGCGTACAGCCCAGAAGACAGAACAAAAAGCATGTGCACTTAGCTTGGAGTGCAGTGGCTCAGATAGCTTTCTGATGGATGCCACTCTAGCTGCTGCACTCTGTAACCAATCCTCCAAGGTCACATGTGGCAAACATCCCATTTTTGACTATGCAAAGAATGTGCTCTGTCTCTGACCTATAGCCTTTCCCCAGAAATTCTTCTCTAGGCAACCCAACAGCTCAGTTTTGCAATTTTTTCCCAAATCAAATGGACATTCCTAGAAGCTGATGAGACTGATCCCATGCTTGGTGAGAGATGGCTCCCCTGCACACAACTGGTAAGGCTTCAGCCAGATAAGACAACCCTTCTTCTTCCGCAGGGCTCGCTTGTCCAGCCCGTCCACAGGACAGTGGCAGATGGCAGCAGGGGCAGTGGACAGGGAGCATGGTGGCAGTGGGAGCAGAGACAGATTTGAGGGTCAAAGAGGCCCACAACTACCACCACTTCTGCCAAAATGCACTCCCTAACTACCTCCTTCCAGTTGCCTGCCAGGCAAGCAAGCCTTGAGGAGGATGAAGCTACTGAAGCTGATTGCCTGGGCAAAAACACCGTTGCTGGGTGGCCAGTGATGGCTGGCTAGTGTAGTTCCTGCCCAGAGGGGTGGCCAGCTAGTGGCTGTATTTTTGCCACATTGAAACGTGTTTGTGATAGGAGCATTTTTGCTCTGGATTGCAGATAAACATCAGTAAAAGGTACTGTGGGTTCTCTGCAACATTTCATTCCAGCCTGGGAACTGAGATCCAGGATCTCTGGAGGGCCAACATTTAAGAACCTTTGCACGACTAGAACACTTCAGTTTTGTCATCAACTTCCTTAGCCTTGGGCCTTTTGTTGCACATTTAGGGATAATTCCACACTGGCCTCTTTAGCTCTAGTGGAAGGTCACATGAACTGCAGTGCTTGAAAAAAGAAAATGTGAATTAATTCACAGAAGCAGTTGCACCGACAGCACCCATCTCTGTTTGTCACCCATTATTACATTCTTAGAACCATCAAGAGAACAGGTAAGAAGAAGAGAGGAAACCATGCAGGAAAACATAAGGGTTTTCTCACCTCTTAAGAAAAAATTACTCCTCGCTCCGTATGTCTATGGATCAATTGGTAGTGTGGTGATAGAGATTTATCGACTCCACATCCTGGTTTATTTGTTGTGAGCACCAGAGAGTAATCAGAATCAAAGCAGAGGACGGTCTGTCTTCTCTGAGATCATTCTGAGCCAGATTGATTCTCTCAGCCTGAACTCAAAGGCTCTCCAGATTTACAAAAGTACGTAACCGTGTCTCTGGTGGTGACTGTCTTTCAGGACTTGCAGGCATTAGGCCACAAACTGGAGACCCTCTCTCAGCCACTAGATATTGCCTGATGGACCTGCAGTTCCCATCAGCCCTCAACAACATAGCCAATGAGGAAGAATGCTAGGCGTTACAGTCAAACACCTGGAGAGCTGCATATTTCTGACACTTGTGTTAGGGCACCCAAGTTTATCCTCCACTCAGTGGTTTAGGTATCTAGCTGAGGAGCTAGAGGTTGGGAGTTCAATTCCCTTCCTGGGAGAAGAGCCAGCCTGGGTGGCCTTGGGCCAGCTGCAGAGTCCCAGGGCACTCCCAGGAGAAGGGGATGGGAAACCACTTCTGAGTACTCCCTACCTGGAAAGCCCTGGAAAGCACCACACTACCAGTTGCCATGTCAGAATTGACTAGACTGCACATGATTATCATGATATTATTATATTAGCAGGATACACAAAATTGCGCCAAGAGCTCTCCATGGTGTTTGCTTTGGTCACATTCCAAATCATTTCACTACCAAAATAAAGGGCAGAACTGGGACATCTAGGACTCCTTGTGATCCAATAAAATGGCTTTTTAAAACAAACAAACAAATCTCTCTTGGTGACAGTTTATAGCACAGTGATACGTGGCTGACATATTGGATGACCCAAATGCTTTCCTTCAGAACATGATGTTTACTTTGGGAATAATGCTTTATCCCAGCATTAGATTACATATTAAATGGAGTCAATGAGTCGTGGCAACAATCAGGGGTGGGGGTGGGCAACTTAGAATTTATATCTTGACTATAACTCCCAGAATCCTTCAGGAAGCATGGCCAGTCCCTATGCTGCCAGGGTGGCTATACCAAAAATAGCTTTTTCCAAGCTATGAATGAGGATGTTGGTCTTCCGCTCGAGCAACCCAGGGTTGAGTCCTTCAGTTATGAAGCTTACTGGCATGTTCTTTGCAGGAAGAAGCTCCTGAGTTCAATCCCAGGCATCACCAGATAAAAGGGATTAATTCCCAGGTCAAAAAATAGACTTTTAACTGAAACCCCGAGGAACTGCTTACTTGAGCAGAGAAGCCTGATCGAGTCTAAGGAAGCTTCCTATAGCCCTGTCTTCATGACATAATAATGATTACATCCCGCCACGTGAAATCCGATTTATGGTGAGCCGTTTCAGGGTTTTCTGGGTATTTCGTACTCTGAAGCAATTTATGAGGCCCTTCTACTGGGGGGTGCTCTGAGATGCTTCGGTTTGCCCAAGTCTACACAGGCTGCCGCTTCTCCTGGGAGGCATGAGTGGCACTGTGATTAAACTGCAGTACTGCAGTCAAGCTTCTGCCCACGACCTGAGTTTGTTCCCAACATGTTTAGGTAGCCAGCTAAATGCTGACTCAGTTAGTAAAATGAGTGTCCAGCTCAGCAGGGGGGGGAGAGGCAACTAATTATGTTGTAAAGTTCCCAGAGAGTGCTCTAGCACTATGGGTCAGTATATACGTTGAAGTATCAACACGATAGGGAATTGAACTCCCAACCTCTGGTACCCAGTACGCTGAACTGTCCACCCAGTTACTCTCCCAGCATAAAATTTCTTAAATATAACTTGTCAGTTTGAGCCACTTAATGAAGGAGATGTATGTAAATAAACTGCCAAGGAAATTCAATCTCTTCTCCACCTCTGGTGGCAGGAATTTTGATGTGGACCAGTGGCTGTATTGTGATGTGTATGCATTCAAGAGTGCCCTTGATATTACGGGGAAATATCAGTTTGTTGTCTTGAAATGCTGCTTTTCTTTAAGAGCTGGGGCTCTAGGCATCTTGAAAAACTGTTAAAAATCAATAAAAAATTAAAATGCAATAGACTTACAAACATTTAAACAGGATTAAACTTATCAGAATATTTACATTAACAGTAAAATACCTTAATTTTGAAATGCTAAGTTAAAAACACAAATAATTTATTTTTCCGAAAGAGCTCCCACATGTTGCATAATAAAATCTTACAGTCTGAAGCACTTAATTTCCAAAGGGCTGCCAGAATGAAAAAGGGATTTGCCTGCCGCCTAAAGATAGCAAGGAGGGAAGAAACCCAGCATCTCTTGGCAAGGAGCTCCAGGCCTTGGGCAAATCCACCAAGAAGACCCTCAGATAAAAGATGCGGCTGAAGCTGTCGGGTCTGAAGGCAACGTTCAAAGTCTTGCAGCTTACCCTGAATGAAAGAAGACTTTGTCACAACGTGTGTTGTCAGTTTCATCCTATCTAGCAAAGGCCAGTTCTTTGGACCTGGCTTTAGATGATGGAGATGCTGAGGTAAAAGTGAAAAGGGGCTTTTCTGTATCGTGATTAGCCAGTCTCGTCTCCTGTGTGGATTACAAAGGAGGAGCAGAGTGCCTAATCCCAGGAGGGATGTGTTGTATTAAGTTCTCCTCATTTCAAGTAACCGGTTTTGAACCAACTCAAAAGCAGCAACAGTGACTCACTGTGCCAGGCCTGTTGAGATGTTGAATTCAGTGAGACTTTTCTCCTGGATAAATTGCAAAGGATTACAGTCTTGTGTAGATTGTCCTACATCAAACATTGAGCCAACGGAACTCTTAAACTGCAGAACTTTTCAGTGTGGGAATTACCTCACATCCATGTTCTTATTTATTCCCAGAGCCACCCTGACAGTTAGATAAGAACAAAAGAGTTGCTGCTGACACAGGCAGGGATGCAAATAGCACACTCTTCGTACTGCTGTCCGAGTCATGCAGCCACATTCGGGGTTGGAGTGGCACCCAATTACTGTGGGTTTTTCCAAATTAATCAGCTCCATCTTTCTTAACAGGAATACGAATTGAATCATTGCATGGAACGGTATCGGAGGAAAACCAGTGTCAGGCCTACATGTGTGAGAGAGATGAGAGGAGAAAAAGGGATACCAGGCTGCTAAAGGCGGTTCAGAGTTCATCATGGTGAACAATCCTAAGCAAAAATAGGAGCTTGAGCCTTTCTAGCGTTCAAGCTTCCAAGCCAGCTGATGCTATGATGCAGGTTATGAAAAAGGCACAAGCAGCTATTTATTAGGTGTATTGTAAGATAATTCACACACACACACACACACACACACACACACACACACACACACACACACACACACACACACACACACACACACCCCATCCCTCCCTTCCTCCCTCCCTCCCTTCATTCATTCATTCTGCCTTATTAGACTTTTCTAATTTGATGAAACCTTAAAATAGTAAATAGAATCATAGGATCATGGAGATAGAAGGGGCCTATAATGTCATCAAGTCCAACCCAAAGTCCCTCAATGCAGGAATACAAATCAAAGCAGATCTGACAGATGATTGTCCAATTCCTCTTGAATGCCTCTGCCATAATGGGTCCCATTCTCATACTGCTCTATCAGTTAGGACATATATAGAGAGAGAGATAATATCCTGTTTCCCTTTAAAGAAGACCTAACCTGAAAATAAGCCCTAGTATGATTTTTCAGGATGCTTGTAATATAAGCCCTACCCCCAAACAAGCCCTAGTTAAGTGAAACCCTGCCCTCCACCACTGTGCAGCAACCAGAAGATGATGACATGACCGTCTTTGAATAAATGTAGATGGTTGTACATGAAAAAATAAAACACCCCCTGAAAATAAGCCCCAATGTGTTTTTGGAGCAAAAATTAATACAAGACCCTGTCTTATTTTCAGCGAAACATGGTATGTATGTATGTATGTATGTATGTATGTATGTATGTATGTATGTATGTATGTATGTATGTATGTATGTATGTATGTATGTATGTATGTATGTATGTGTATGCATCACACCTGCACATGAGCTGTGACAAGCATTTTTCTATTTCTGGAAAATCTCTCTAGTTCGTAAAGAACAACTGCAACAGCTAAGGTCTACTCTAGAGCAACAGGAGACAATAATTTCACCATACCCTGGCTGTATTTGCTTGAGATAGGAATTGAAACTATCCTGTCAAGTATCCCTGTGCTTGAAAACTGTTCCATGTGATATCTCACATATATTTTTGGTAGAACTTCCCTCTATGTTGTCAAGTTATCTGCATGAATCTGCCAGAAGTGAAAAACCAATGCATGGAAAATACCCATTTGTAGCTATTTTCATCCATTTATTTATTCACGAGATTCTGAAGTCCCAAGTATTATGAATCCAGGCCACTTTATCATGAGAAACTAAACAGATACCAAAGTATTTTTAACAATAAAATAAAATAATGTAGCTAAATGGTATGAAATTTCTCTATTATTTATGAATTTATGTGTTGCATCTTTAGTAGAAAGGAATAATGCACTGAATCCTATTGCTAGTCTCAGTTAGCAGTGACTCAGTGGGACTTTGGTAAGTCAACACATAACACCAGATCCCATGATCTGATGACTCTTTGCTAGCTGGGACCAATCATTGTACTTAGCCCAATGTATACTAAAAAGAAATAGCACAACATCACTTTTAATTTAATGTGGTATCTCTAAAGACAAGCAAATAATAACAGTCCTACAAAATTTAATTTCAAATTCAACTGTTTAATGGATGGGGCTGTAGAAAAGAACAAAGGGAAGAAGAATGCGGGGGGGGGGGGTGAGAAACAAAGGCAGGAGCCACTTCCAAACCAGACCTTAAATATCACCTGGAAGCTCCAGAAGGGTGAACCTCATCACTGATGGGCAGAGTGGGAAGACACCTGCAAGGGCAGGTATCTACCATGTCCTTTTCCCCCCCCCACACACACCACCCCAGCTACTCTGAGCACTGTAGCTAAGCTCAAAGGAAATGGGAAAGCCTGAGGAGAATGGCAGACAAGATCTTTGGTAATTAAGAACCCCCAGTGCATAAAACCTGCATAAAACCTTGTCTCCTTGTCTCCCATTCCTATGCTCAGTTCTCCTGCTACTGATGTGTCCTTTACATCTCCCGCACTTGCCATCTGAGCAGCTCAACTGCCTCAACATGAGGTGGCTCACAAGCAAGATCTTGGCTTAGCGCTCCCCCAACTTGTGGCCTAGAGATCCACCACACCTTGATTCCCAACACGTGTTCAACACATAGGAGAGTATAATTATTATTATTATTTAAATTGGAAGAGCTGTCAGATGACAGTCCTTTATTTGAAGGTTTCCTGAAATTGGACAGATCCTCTGTCCTCATTCAATTTTTTTAAAAAATTAAAAATCTTTAAAAGGGACTAAATTTGTTCATCAGCGATCAGCAAGCTGAGCAGGTGTGCAAATCGCCTTCTTCCAGCCTTTTCTACGATGGGGCTGAGATGTACTGGTTTTTTAAAAATATATATATATAGTAATTATTTTTAAATGTGCAGTGCACCTATACATATAAATCAGTGTGTAGAAATGCTGTCTTTTCTTTTCTTTTCTCAAGAGGCTGAGCAGCTATGCTAGCCATCCACGGGCTGTTACTCTTTTTTTTAAAGGCTACCTATGAAATAAAAAGCTGAGTTCCTCTTATAAATTTGCTATAACTTCAGCCAAGAGACGCGATGCATTTAACTGAAAAGACGGGGCACGCCTGCTAGAGCAATTTCTTCCCAACTCCCTCTGGAATTTCTGCACTTTCACATATTTATTCAGAAACATTTTGTGTTCAGGCTTCCTTCACATTTCTGTTTTTAGTTTGCTTTTATGGCCCCGTGGGACTGCTACACAATTGTTCACTTTGTAAAAAGAAGAAGAAGTTCTTATATATATATATACTATATATACTGTATATAATTGGTAGTCTGGGATTAAATGGGAGATTTAGCCTTTTTTAGGAAGGGTCTAAGAAGCTGCTCTAAAATGAGTAAGAACATTCATATATCCAGACCAACGTTAGGTTCTGAAGGCAACCCTCCAGGAATTTTTGGGGGAACGTTTTCCCAATCATGACACCCAGCATCCATTAACATTTCAAGTTCAAGTAAGGAAGCCAAAGACTTGAGTCAAGGAACATGATAGAGTGGTGCCCCCCTTAACGATTACCCGCTCCACGACGAAATCGCTTCACAACGATGTTTTTGCGGTCGCTTTTGCGATCACAAAACAATGTTTAAATAGGAAAAAACCATTTGACAAAGATCGGTTCCCTGCTTTAGGAAACGATTTTTCGCTTAACGACAATCAGAAACAGCCAATTGTCGGGTTTCAAAATGGCTCCCCGCTGTGTTAAGGATGGATTCCTCGCATTACAGGCACCAGAAAATGGTCGCCCTATGGAGGATCTTCGCTAGACGGTGAGGTATTTCGCCCATTAGAACTCATTAACCGGTTTTTAATGCATTCTAATGGGTTTTTTAACTTTCACTTGACAACGATTTTGTTGTACAGCTATTTTGCTGGAACGGATTATCATCATCAAGCGAGGCACCACTGTATATGCAAAGTGTGTGTGTTATCCGTGAACTATAAAATGTGTTGTTGGTTTTTCCAGTGGTTCCATTTCTGAAGTAAGCAGGTTAGGATAAGCTTGATGGCTGGAACAGCTAAGATTTCAGCTTCCCAATGAGAAATGTTAAGAATTTAAGGATGTACAGTTTTCCTCTGCTTAGGTTTTGCAACTTCATAAGTTGCAAAGAAGTTTGTATTTGTTTTGGGACGTAAGCACAGGATACATTTGCAACACAGCAGCTTTGAACAGCGTCTTTAGGACGAGAACATTTCCATCCCCTTCAAACCGCAAAGCTGTTGTCTCATCCGTTGTTGTTCTGAGAGACCTCCCTCAGTTGTAACTCCACTTCAACTGTGAAAATAGGTACTGTACCCTATTTCCCCCAAAATAAGACCTAACCTGATAATAAGCTCTAGTATGGTTTTTCAGGATGTTCATAATATAAGCCCTACCCCAAAAATAAACCCCAGTTTAGTGAAACCCCACCCTCCACCATTGTGCAACCAGAAGAAGATGACATGATTGTCCTTGAATAAATGTAGATCATTGTAAATGAGAAAAGATAAAACATCCCCTGAAAATAAGCCCTAATGCTTTTTTTGGACCAAAATTTAATATAAGACCTGTCTTATTTTAGGGGAAACACGGTAGATAGATTTTTCCTAGCCTTGACCGAGAATTCACCTGCTAGTATATAGATCTACGTTGCTGATGGAATTCAAGAAAACATTTCAGTGAAAGAAATACAAGAAGTAAATCAGATGGCTATCACGGTGAAGCCTTCTCTGTGTCAGCACATTAACTATGGATGCTCTCCCCAGAGAGATTTCACCTGGAACCTTCCTGGTTGCCTTTCATCATTGGCAAACATTTTTTTCCCCGGACATTTCGCACCAAAACATTCTCTCAGGCACTGTTCTAAGTTAATTTTGTAGTTATCAGAGCTTTCTAGTTTAACAGTGGTAAGGAGGAAAACTATATTTACATTTAGTTACCAAGGGAATTTGATGGAAGACTGCTTTAAAACAACTGAAATAAATGAAAGCATGAACAAAGAAACGAATGAATCAATTAATAATTGAATGCCTTATTAAAGTGTTAGTGAAGAATCTAAACGTAAGGGTGGGCCTCTTGTATATAAACGGCAGTTGCCGAAACAGATCCTCTGAAACATGAATAATGTTAATGAAAGAGTAGTACATGAAGTTTTGTGTTTCTTCCATATTCCCCACTTTCATGTAAGTGTTCGGTATCCTTTCACCCTTTGTCTGTCAAAACAACTGAAAAAAATTTCACATAATAGTTTTGCAAGGCCTGCTCTCAGCAGCAAACCCTAACATCCACCGGGGGGGAGTGAGAATTTTGAATCTGTGAAAGGGCCTGGAACCCAATGGGGAGTGCGGTTTGCTTCAGTTTTCCTCGTGGAATTCTATGTGCTGAGCGCCTAGTGCCCTCCATCTTGTATTGTTGCCTGCCTGCTGTGTCTCCATCTTGGATTCCCTCCTTTTTTGCTTTAATTTGGGGGGATTCTCCCTACATTTCTTTGGATTAGTTTTGCTGTTGGCAGCTAGCCTGCTGGTTCCAGCATGCCTTTCTGGGATTTTTATTTTTTAAAAAAAATCTTTCTCCCTTTTGCAGGGGATGGTAAGGGCTTCCCTTTCTTGGATAATTTTTGCCACTCACTGTCTGGTCTGCCTGCTCGACTAAAAGAAGGGAACAGAAGGCATAGGGAGAAGCGAAATGTCCCCATATTCTAGTAGTTTTGAGTTGGGATGGGCTTTGGCTGTATTTTTTCCTGTATTTTTTTTAGTGGGGTGGTTTTAAAAAACAACAACAACACACACATACATTGTATTGCTATTTTTGGTTGTTTTCCCTGTTTGCTTTATTTTTAAAAAAGTTATTTGGTTAATTTACTGAGCATTCTGTTATACAGTATATGTATATTTTGGTGGGTTTTGCAGGGGAGCTGTTTTGTTTGCTTCTTTGGGGTGGGTAGCCATGGGAAGTGGACTTTGTGATTATGACAATGTGGCAATGTGGATTTCTGCATAGATCCAATGATGATCTTCCTTTTTTATGTGTTGTTGCTTGGTTCTCTGTCGCCTTGCCTCTTCTTTTTTGACGTAGTTTTTAAGGGTGTTTTAGGCTTTAGGATTGCCAGAAAACACAAATAAATGGGAAACCAGGATGAAGCTTTCCCTTTCATGTAAACCTAAAGGACTGCTACATGAAAAATGGGAAAATAAAATTGGCATCCTCTGAAAAACCTGAAACAAAAGAAATACGAAGATTTTCACCACGCACATCCCTATGTAAGTGGTGAAATGCATCAGATCACAAATGCATCAGATCACTTATAAAATGAGCCAGGCATGTGAAACATTTCACTTCAAATGGCAAGGGTCCTGAATTATGCACGATGGTGCTTTCAGTTTACCACAGGTTTTCAAATATTACAAATATGGTATCAATTTTTCCCCTTAAACAATGATTCCTCACACTAATAAAAGCCTGGAGCACTTCTGATTTACAGATAACAGAGGCTGACAGAGTGACGTTTGGCCATGTGGAGATATAAGATTGTAGATCTCCCAGGTCTGCAGTAAACACATAGGCCCAGGCTGTTTTGTAGAAGTGTGTGGGATTACATCAAGACAGAATGTGGCTCAGTTACAAAGGGCATTTATCCTTGCCTTTCTTGTCTCTGTGATCTCACAGGTAGGTTAAGACATTTCTGCTCCTTGGGTGGTCCAACCCCATAGAAAGGGAGAGAGAGCAGAAGGTGTGGCTTTGTTACCGGCAGGCTTCTCCATCCCACAAGGCAGGGTGTATTTAGGGTGGTTTGTCCTCTTGCAGGAGGCCCCCCAAGCGGCTGTGTGAAAAGGCTTGCACTAGCAATCCCTGCTCACCAGGAGGAATGTCAAATCAAACCCAAGCCAAAAACAAAAGAAGAGTTTTATTACCGCATCTTGATAAACTGGATCCTTGATCATTGTTTTAGAATTAATTTAATGTATTTGTTTTCCTCCTGTGAGCTCCAATTGGCATTCATGGTCCTCCTGCTCTTCCCCAATTTCCACAACGTGAGGTCAGGCATGAGGTCACCTCATAAGCTTCATGATGAAGTGAAGATTTGGACCCAAGTCTCCCAAATTCTAGTCCAGCTCTCTAACCATGACACCCCATGGGCTGCAAATCCACCTAGCCTATGGGAGATGCCATCTACTATGGTACATCACAAATGGGGAGGCATCAAGCAGGGGTCCCCAACGCTCGGTCCATGGCTCAGTGCCCGTCCATGGCCTTGGCCGGAAAGGGCAGCGGAGACAGATCTCCAGCCCCCCACACATATTCCCCCCCTGCACGCCCACCCACGCTGCTCCTTCGGGCATGCATGCATTTGTGCATGCGTGTGACTGCTCCCCACCCCTTTGTGCATGTGTGCAAGTGCGAGGGGTGCCCCTCCACGCACAGACCCCACCCACCCCCAAACTGGTCCTCATTGTCAAAACGGTTGTGGATCACTGGTGTCAAGTATGTGGCCTGTCCAGGCTGTTGCCATCTATGAGATTTGCACAACCTGCTCTGGGGCTGGGAAAGAGCAAAACTACGCAGAACTTAGCAAGGCCAGTTCTGTGGTCTGGGAGCTTAAGGAGGAAGACTCTGTAGTAGCCAAAGTCTAGAACCCATCCTTTGCCTACGGAAGAGCCCAGATCCTTTTTCTGGCATCCTTAGTTACAAAAAGACTGTGTGAGAAGAGTGACAAGAAGTGCTGTCATACCTGAGGCCCACATATGTGTTGTGTTCCCACAGAGGCCAACCGTGTGGCTGTGGGAAGCCCACAAAGAAGAGATGGGTGCCATGTCCCTCTCTCACTTGAGTTATCGGCCACTTTGTACTGAGAGGTATATTGCCTCTGACCATGGAGGCAAATACAGGAGGACTACAGTATCCGTGGAGGATGAGTTCCAAGCTTTCCCTTGAGGATGCTGAAAAAAAAATGAAACTACTGTAGTGGGCACTGTACATAACATGAGATCTCTATCTCCCTCTAGTGGCCAATTCTGGCAAATACATCCTGAAAATAAGTATAAATACGTATTTCTGGAGTTTTTAATTTAATATTTTCAGGCAACGGATAAGTGAATCAGTGGATATTGATCCCATGGATGGGGAGATCCTACTAGGTAGCTATCATCAGCTAACAACAGAGCTGTCACTAGGGGCAGGGTGATTGAGACTTTGACGCAAGGTGGTAAAATTTAGAAGGTGCAAAAAACTGCTGTTGGCAGAGCATGAATCCACCTGTTGGCATTTACATCTTTTGGCATTTACAGCAAACCCGCCTGCTTGGAGCCTGCCGTAGCTCTTTGTTAGGTGGAGGGGCACGGAAGAAAACAAGGGGGCTCTGTACAAAACCAGTATGGGCTGCCATAAGCTCAGTCCACGCGTTTCTCCCTCTGTCCTCTACCGGCATGCACCAATCCATATGGCACCCAACGCTCATGTGCCAGAACTGGCTTGGATTTAAATAAATAAATAAATAAATAATGAATGAATGAATGAATGAATGAATGAATGAATGAATGAATGAATGAATGAATGAATGAATGTGCTGCTATTCATCTCCAAAAAGTGGCCTGAGAAAGGTGGGTCTCAAACTTATCAAGGGCCCTGTTGGTGGCGGTGTGGTGACTCTTGGCCTGGTGGCAGTAGGCCAGCTACTTCCCTCTCCTGGCATGGTGGCTTAATGTGGTGGCTGAGGAGGGTGTTGGGGCATGCTGGGAGGCTGATGTAGGTTGGAGGAGGTCACCACAGCACACTGCTCCCTGAGGGTTGGGGGTGGAGGAGAGATCACACCTCCATTTTCTCCTTCTGATTGAGGCTTTAGTTATGTCTCTAGTGGCATTAGAGTTATACATGGATTCTGAACTACACAGGGGTCTGGCGCTCCTGACCCCAGCCTTGCTGAAGGGAGACGTGTCATAGCCTTTGCAGTCATGAAGATTAGGCAGGAAGTAGGGAGGGGTAAATGGTGTGTAGATAATATTAGGCTAGCCAGACTCATGGTCCAACCTCTTACGTATATGGCAGATCCTAAGAATGTAACAATCGGCACCAAGAGAATGTGGAAACATTATTTTGTGCCCCACCTCACAGAACTTCTCAACCATCATGTTGATGCTGATGGGGGGGGGAGGGGGCTTCTGGGAGTCACCGTCCAAAAAAAGTAACTTATCCAAGCTCTGAAAAGGAACAGCATGCAAACTGAGAACTGGAGCCCCAAACAATCTCACACACACACCCCCCAGCCCTGTAGCTTTTAAGATCCAGGTTGCAATTGCGCCAACGAGGCGCTCTGGCTTCCCTTCCCTGGAGCTCTCCGTTGGCCCCAAAACCTCACATCTCTCTCTTCTCTAGCAAAGCTGAAGAAGGTCAGGTTTCTCATCCTTCATCAGAGAAGGCTTTTGCTCTTGAGAAGACAGGGAGAAGGAGGAGGAGGAAGCAGCGCTGCAGTTGCTTCATCGTATTTTCAAAGAGGAAGATAGAACATACTACCGAACTCAAAATGTCTGTTCCAGGGAAACATTTGTCTTTTGAACAAAGAATATACTGTACCAAACAGGGCTGTAATAACATAAAGGATTGTCCTCAAGATGTTTTGCTATATGAGGTGAAGAATAAGATGGCGCTTCCCCAACCTCAATTCCAGTCCATAATTAAAAACTGAAGCGGAGTGACACTTAAACTTTACTTCAGTCCTCCTGGCCATACTTCTTCATCCTCCATCACACCTGGAGGGCCCTAAGTAGCTTAGTGGGAAGGATGGGGAAAGCTGTCGGTTTTGCACTCTCATATTCTACTTTTAAAAGGGGGGGGGGACCCTCAAAGTTCTTTCCAGCCTGAATATAGAATTTGCAAATGTTGGCATTTTTAAAAAGTAAGATGAAACTTTTTTTTTTACCTAGTTAAATTTGGTAGCTGTTCTTAACATGGAAAAGACCACATTGTACCCACCCACCTCTTCCACATAGCTGTTAAAAATTAGGAGCCTTTCGGGAAAAGAGGTGGCAACTCTAATTCGGCACAGCATGGTTGAAAATATAAAGTTCCCAAGACAGAGTTTTAAAGAATAGGCACTCAAAGACATAAGTCTGCATGGCTTTATTGCTCAGGTTCGGTTTTGCGAAAGAAAGAAAGAAAGAAAGAAAGAAAGAAAGAAAGAAAGAAAGAAAGAAAGAAAGAAAGAAAGAAAGAAAGAAAGAAAGAAAGAAAGAAAGAAAGAAAGAAAGAAAGAAAGAAAGAAAGAAAGAGTAAGTAAGTACATAAGTAAGGTAAAGGTTCCCATTGACATTTTTAGCCCAGTCATGTCCGACTCTAGGGGGCGGTGCTCATCCCATTTTTCAAGCCGTAGAGCCAGCGCTTGTCCGAAGACAGTTTCCATTGCCACGTGGCCAGCGTGACTAGGGAACGCTGTTTTACCTTCCCACCGAGATGGTATCTATTTGTCTACTCACATTTACATGCTTTCGAACTGCTAGGTTGGCAAGGAGCTGGGACAAGCGATGGGAGCTCACTCCGTCACATGGATTCAATCTTATGACTGCTGGTCTTCTGACCCTGCGGCACAGGCTTCTGCGGTTTAGCCCGCAGCACCGCCACGTTCCTCTACATAAGTAGATTGCAGTCAAGGTGAGAAGATTCAGTGCAGATGTGGGCTGCACCTCTGGCCCTTCCACCCTCTGCTGCCTAATGCAGTCATCCCCACTCTGTCAAGTGGCAGGGCCGGTCCCTTTTGACCGAAGACTCATTAAACAAGCTGACTTTGGCTGCACACTTGAGCTACAAGAGCAGTTGGCATTTTTATCCAAAAGCCTTGTGAAAATATGTGTTGCAGCAGCTCATCTGGTAATAACACAAGGTTAGAAATATGGTCAAGTTTACTCATTATCTATGTGATTAAAAAAAAAAAGATTCCATTTATAGCCGTTGTGGAAAAAATTGCCTGACAATAATAATTGAATGGACAAGAGGAAAGTCAAGCCAGACCCATTGTACTCAAGCTGGTAACCACCACTTGTGCAGTGTGTTAATCATGAAAATACAGATACTGTGATTCAGAAAATTATAGAGTAGAATGACAGCGTTAATTGTAATATGAAAAGGAATGGCTAATTGGTATACCTGAGGTATTCTCTCGATCTTACCAATAAGACAGTAGGAGGTTATAAGAATTTAGGTTCACTTTGTTCTTAGCTATTGTGTTATTTAAAAAGATGGGGGGGGGCTTTGTATTTGTATGTATGAATAGGAAGCCTGCTGACACAAGTGGCCAGCCTGATTAACACCCACCCCCAGAACTCTCCGGACCACTTACCGTGCATGGCTGGCATCATCTTCAGCATCCCAACTGCGACAGCAGTCGGACCGCTGCAGCCCCACCTCCCTGCTTGCCTGTCCGCTCTGGCAAGAGGGATGGGAGGACAGATCACCCTGCTCAGTCGCAGAGTGGCCAGGTAAGCAGAGAGGTGGGGCTGTGGCAGCCAAGCTACTGCCGCAATTGGGGCCCTAAAGATGATGCCAGCTGCGCTCACACTTGCCTGGTAAGTGGTCCGGTGAGTTCTGGGGGTGGGTGTTAATCGGGCAGGCCAACTGTGCTGGTGGGCTTCAGATTCATAGTTCAGTCTCTAATAACTACGTTGAGGTGCGGGGGATGGAGAGAGATTTATTTATGAACTATGATGTTGAACAGTATCCCGTTCAACATTTACATGTGTGGAACGCCAACTGTGGAATCTGCTATGGGCATCGGAGAAGATGCCAGCTGCGTGTCCAGGTGAACATGTCTGGATTCTCATGAAATCACAGTGAGAACTTCTGCCGCGGGAGTTACGTGTGCACAGAAATATTGAACAGGATACTGAGCTTAATAAAGGGATTTTTAAAGCAGACTTAACAGGTTCCTGTACACTAAACAGTGTCTATATAAATACCATATTTTCCCATGTATACAACCCCCCCAATGTATAAGACGACCCCTTAATTTGTCCCTTGTGGGAGGCGGAGGAGCAGTCAATAGGCAGCTGCGAGGGGCGGCCCAGCGCGGCTGCTCCTCTACCTCCCTCTCCTCCTGCTTCTGCTATCTCCGCCGCCCAGTCGTCTTCTCCAGTGTGACTGCCGAGGCTCACCTCCAGCTCACATTGCCATCTTGTCCCCTGCCTGAAGGGAGCCCACAAGTGGCACTGGAGGAGGCGATCTTGCAGCGGAGGCACTCAATAGGCAGCAGCGAGCGACAGCCGAGCACAGCTGCTCTTTTACCTCCATCTCCGCCTGCTGCTGCAGGTGCCTCTGCTGCCAGATCGCTTCCTCCAGTGCCACTCATGGTCTCCCTTCAGGCAGGGGACAAGGTGGCGACGTGAGCTGGAGGTGAGCCCTGGCAGTCGCACTGGAGGAGGTGATTGGACAGCGGTGGCAGCAGTCAATGTGCAACTGTGAGAGGCGGCCGAGCGCGGCTGCTCCTTTGCCTCCACCTCCTTCCATGTATAAAACAACCCTCAATTTTTCCTCTAATGGTTTTAGGAAAAAGTGTTGTTTTATACATGGAAAAATACAGTAATAATCATGTGCTGACTTAGGGTGCCCCTTTTCAGATCTTCCAGCTAGAAAATACTCAGAAGAGGTTGACCCTTCCCTTCTTCTAGGGGCACCCTGGGATTGTACAGCTTGCCCAAGGGCACACCGGCCAGCTATACTCACAGGAGGCACAGCGGCAGAATTGAACCCCCAACCTCTCTCTCAACAGCCAGACATGTAAAGCACTGAACTCTATGCACAGGTAAATACAGCCTTCCAAAGCATCCTGCAGCACTCTTGCTTTCTTTTTATTTTATAGAGTTTACGTTAAAATCTTTGCTAGCCTCTTCTACAACATAGTGGTCCTTGCTTCCTTCCAGTTAAGTGTGTTTAGTAACAAGACAGCTGAAGCTCTGTTTTGTTTCTATAATCATGAAACAGATACTAATGAGTTTTAAAATGCAAAACTGCCAATTTTCAAAGCCGTTCTTTTTCTTTATGAAGGTTATCAAACAAGTGCTTTGTTGGAGTTTGGCTTTTTGCATCTAGGAATCATTTAACAGTGGTGGAGAAGAATGGGGTACAGGAACATAAACATAAGGTTATTATTGTAACGGCTGGATATCTCAGTGGTTTGGGTGTCTGACTGCAGAGCCAGAGGTTGGGAGTTTGATTCCCCCCATCTGTGCCTCCTTGACAGGGGCTGGACTGGATGATCCATAGGGTCCCTTTCCAGCTCTGCAGTTCAAAGATTAGGATTCATCTTAACCGCCATGACTGAAATTAATACATATTGACTGAAATCTTGTTCCATAAATTACACCACGTAAGACCAATGGCTTCAACAGCTGTGGCAACTTTTCAGAACTAAAACATTTCTGATTTCTCCACAGAAGGTCTTGAAGCTCCCGTGGAATCTGTTCTGTTGTCCAGAAGCTGCCAGGGGCCACAGAGTGAGAGTGTCAAGGTTTGAAACCTTGGCTACTTAAAGAGTGTTAAAATGATGATGGGGAAGGCGGGAAAAACATGCTTTGAAAATGAGACTGTTTTCGATACATTTTGACTTTGACTTTTGGAAGTCATGTTGTTCATACGGAACATAAAAGCAAGGTAGACAAATAGAGCTTATTGTATTAGACAAGCTGTTGTTGCCTGGGATTACTGCAACAAGGAAAAGACTTATATTTTGATACTCAGATTAATTTCAATAGGATTGTGATTGGTTTCAATCATCGAGGGAGACATTGGGAATGTTTCATTTCTCTGAGATTGTATGGTTGGTGGTGACATCGTCTGCCTTACACCACATCCCTTACCGCAACAGGATTTTAGCCAGAGGACTCTAAAAGTAACCTTTCACATACGTAAACACAATGGGATGGGCAACTTCAGATGCAAGTTTTGTCTCATTAAGATACCTCACGGCCTGTATTTCCACTGTCAAAATGTAGTAGTAATGGAGTGAGGGCATTTAAATCATGCATCTTCAGTGCTTTCATTACCTTGTAAAAGTTCACTGCCTGTGTTGCTACGAGCCATTAGAACAACCATCTGTTTGCTCTAAACAACATTTTGCTCATTATCTGCCAAATGTGGGTAGCAACACACTACAATACATCCCAAGAAGAAACGAAATGGTGCAAGCTCTTTCCCGTTATATGGGCTTTCTCCAGGTGTTGCTGGAATTTGGTGGTGCCGTTACCCCAGCAATGTGGTGGTTCTGGTTCTCAGGGGTCCTTGGAAGCCCAGACGTGGCCCAGGTGCCACGTGCTGCCCGCATGATTTTCACCTCTGCTGGATCCGTGGACATCTGGCCCAATTGCTGGATACCTGGCCCCACAATATACATTCACAAGCAGCTGTCCGAAACCTCCCGGAGTACAAGCTTTCAGAGCCTAGAGCAGAAGCACAGAGATGTGGTGTCATCTGCTTTCCGAGCGGCCACCGCATGGGATCATTCACTGCGGCAAGTCCAGGCAGAGAGCTGATGCATCCAAAGCTGATCTCACCCGCTGCCAATGTTGAGAATGCAAGAAACAATATATGGGCAAGACCTGCTGTAATTCCTCTCATTTGGGGGGAAACAACGGCGGCAAGTCAGCTCTCGTGAAAGGATCAGCCAGTGGCCAGACAGTGAGAAGCAAAGCCCATCAGATAGGAAAAGGCATCCTGGCTTAAAAAAACGTGTCGGGGCCTGAACCCTTCTGGGCTCAAAAGGCTTTTCTGTGCTCAGCAGGCCTTTCATCCCGGAGGCAGCCAGCCGAGCAGCAGGTGCTCCCCAAGCGCCAGATGAGCATGTGTGAAAAGAATATTTCAGAAAACGACTTCAGATCAGTGTGCTCTGGGCCGGCTAGAGTGCTTTGCCCACCCAGATGTTTTTTTCCCCCTCCATCTGCGTGATATGCCTTTTGGCTAGTAGTTTTTCACCTCCAAATAGTTTTGATTTCAAGGGCCAGAAGCCCCAGCCAGCCATAGTCAGGGATTCTGGGGCTTGTTGTCGAAAACATCTGGGAGGCCAAAGGTCCGAAAACGGCCGGTTTAGACAACACTTGTCCTAGACTTCTTGTGAGAAATCTGAGGCCACAGGCATTTCCATTTTTAGAGGGATCTCGTTAGATCTTTACAGAGCCATGCCTACTGAGTTCCAGCGATGACCCATGTCACACCGATCAGTGGTTCCCAACCTTGGGTGCCCCAGATGTTTTCAGACTACAACTCCCAGAAATCCTGCCAGCGGGGAAGACTTCTGGGAGGGTTTGTCCAAAAACATCTCAGGACCCAAGGCTGGAAGACAGATGGAAGGACAGGGATTAGACCACGAGTCCATCTTGGTCAGCCTCCGTTTTCCAGGAGCAGCGAGTCAGGTGCTTCCAAAAAGGCCACAGGCAGTGCATAAAGGTAACGCCTGCCCCCATCTGCTCCCCCCACAACTCGGCAACAATAATGGCAGGGCCAGTATCCTGTTGCTTGTCCCACCTCGGGTTTACCCACTGAATCAACCACAAAATGAGTCATCACTTATGTAAATCCCATTGAGCCTATGGGTCTCCTCTAAGTGAAAACTCACAATAGCAAATTGGCCCTTGGATGTAGAAGTGCAAAAAGGACCTGGAACAAAACATTGCAGCGTAAGAGCGTTTGGGAGACTCCATCCCATTCCTTCTCCCCCTAGTGCTCAGACTTTGTGACCAGCAAACACGCCAGGGCTTCCGAGCCTTTTTTGCTGGGGTCCTTCCCTTCCCCAACCAAACTTTTCCCTAAGGATTCTTGTTCCCCAAACATGCCCAGTCCTGCTTACCTGGACGGTGCTGCTTTAGCTTCAGAAGCCCTGGCACTTGGAAAGCGGAGGTGGCTGATAGCATATAGGAAACTGCCTGCAGGTGCCACCCCTGCCAAACCCTACGCGGTGATCCAAGGGCAGTCTTTTAAACTGTTATTTCTTGGTTTAATTGCCCTTTCTAACTACTCAGGGCTGCCAGGAAGCAAAACATTTTGCGATGCAGGTGGAAAAGAGATTGGGGGCGGGGGGGGGGGGAAATCTGTTTGCCTATCATGACATATCATTCCTTGCCAGGAAATTGTAGGCCCTGACAGTATAGCTAAACCTGCATCAAAATGACTGCAAACATAAAATATGGGCTGAATTTATAGGAAACAGATACATTATTTTTTAAAAAAAAAATGACTTGTGAAACTAATCTAGCAAGCTGGATAGCTCAGTAAGTTGATGCCCTTAGCCACTTGCTAGGCAACGGTAGTCTTGCTGTCCTTTGTTAGGCTGGATAAAGGATGCCTCACCACGAACGACTGTGTCCGGGAAGCCCTGCAGCAAAAAAATGAGGCTCATAAGGCTCCGCCTTGTGCAGGTGAATGAAAGGAAGGTTTCTCCAGATATTGGTCGGTAGGCTGGAACTCCCAGAATTCTACCCAGGTAATTAGTGGAGAATTTGGGTAGTTGATGTCCAAAACTGGAATGAATGGCATGCCCCTCTCTGTGACTAATTCCAGGGCTCTTTCAGACAGAGCACTTCTTGTTATAGGTAATACCTGGTTTTCTATCTGTTTCATTTCTATGCTGTATTCTTCCTGATGAGGGGACATTGAAGAAATAGGTAATTTCCCCATCATTCCTCTTGTCACACTTAGTACAGTGACTTGGCCCCCACCTTTTCTTCCCTCCTGAAAGCAGGGTTTATTTTTAGTATTGCCTTGTTCCAATGGGTGGAGTTTATTGCTATGGTGTTTCCCCCTTTAACACTGCTGGAGGCTTTCAATCAGCACTCAAGCAAACAGATTCTAGAATAGCAGTTACAACACAGAAATTGTGTTCTTAATTAGTGGTTTTAAAAGATTTCTTAAAGATTTTCTCAAGAGAGATCGGTTTCTTAAAAAGAAAAAAAAGTCATTTAAAAGGGAAATGTAAGTGTGAACTCTATGCTTGTTCATGAACAAACAAGAGAAATGGTGTGGTTGACCAGACCAGATGGGCGGGATATAAATCAACTAACTAACTAACTGGATGGATGGATGGATGGATGGATGGATGGATGGATGGATGGATGGATGGATGGATGGATGGATGGATGGATGGATGGATGGATGGATGGATGGATGGATGGATGGATGGATGGATGGATGGATGGATGAAGAATTTTCCCTTCACCTGGAAAATCCCTCTGGGTGATTTGCAACAATTGCCAAGGGATTCTTATGCCCAGTTATTTAACAGTAGCAATAACATAAATGTACAATCTTCACACCAAACCAAATTAGCTTATTGAACAAAGCTAGTGGAGAGGGGGTTGTATTTGGGGGCAAACGACTGTGAATTTTGCTTTTAATATAAAAACAAATTAATTAGCTGATAACATTATCAAAGGTACCCTATTTGTTAACTTTGAGCATTTCTTCTGCCGCCACCTTCTTAAAAATCTAGTTTTGATTGGTGGATCTCACAATTTTAGTAAAACAGTGAAGCAGATCCCACAAGCCTGAAGTATTGCAGAGTTCTGAATTTCTGGTAACATTATTTTGCTACACAGTAGAAGTACAAAGGCTGGAAGGAACAATTGCTTAATGCTGGAGAGACTGATAGTCACCCCAGCCCAGTCACTCAAACCACAGACAGTATGTGAGGTTCTCACAATTCCAACATGAAGTCTCTCTGCACACCTAGAGTGATTAACCAGATCCACCAGTTATTTTTACCTAATGGACAAGATGGCAAAGGTCTCTAATACACTCCACTCTCGCAGACTGGATTGGCCAATGAAAAGCATAATTAATGGCATCCAATACCAAAATTAAATCCAAGAGATTCTATTGTGCTTTAAATCCAGTAGATGAGAAAATCTCTGGCAAAAAAAGAAAATTAAAAAGGGATAAATAAGGAATAAGCTGGAAATCTGAGGATGAGGCAAAGAAGTGCTCCATATTGAAACTAGCTGGTTTTAATACTATTTATTGATTGATTTATCTTATATATATCATCCAACAGTGCAATGTGCACTGCCACACATAAATACAAATAATCCAATAATTTAAAAACCAATTGACTCACAAGTAAACAACACAATACAAAGCAATACAATACAGTAAAACGCAACATAGCTCACCAAAAGTAACATAAATCAGGTGTAAAACACAGGTCATCAGAAGGAGGGCATTAATAAAAGGCAGCTTTAGATAGTTCCGTTTTTAGAAGGTTTTTTTAAAAAAAATCTGTTGCACTTGTGAAAAGCAAACAATAGTCTTTGCAGAGACACTCTTGACATGTGTGAGGCTTCAAACAGGTACTTGTGTATTCTTCTTCCTCCCACAGAGCAAAGACTCGCAGCTCTGAGAATAGCCGTCAAGCGGCGGACCTGTGCGCCACACACTCACTTCCCACTCCTGCTGCTATAAACAGACTCAGCGTCTTTCTCAGTAAATGTCAAAGGGAGCAAAGTCTACCAACGTGGCGGAAGCCGAGGGGGGGGAATGTCACAAGGGCATTTTCTGCCCTCCGTGGGTCTCATTGTCCTGACTGGAAACTTGTCCCTCTGCCCCTTTAATACCAGTACCCAAATTGAGAGAAACACAAAATGGCCGGGCAGCATCTTTCTTCTGATGGTATGTCTTCAAGGACAACAAAGCCCATATTGTCCAGCTAAATAGATACAGCTCATCTGCAGTGGCTGCTTAGCCAGTTTTATTCAGTGGGGCCATGGAGAAGTGTGTGAATGTTTATCCATGGGATAGAATGAAAGGAAGTTGCAGCCCTGGGCTTGCAGGAGCTGAGCAAGGGCTGTTCGAAACAGGAGATTCTGGAGGTCACCCATTCGTAGGGCCGCCGTGGGTCAGAAGCCATTGGAGGGCACGTAAGGACAGCAAATAAGAGTTTTAGGAAATTCAAAGCCATCTCACAGTCAATCCTTGGGTCTGTCAGGTAAGTTTCTATTCTTCAGGTTGACAGTATGGGCCAAAGCTGGGAGAAAAGAATGTAAGAGAAGCCCTCCTGAATCAGGGCCGGCCCTACCATTAGGCAAGTTAAGGCAAAGCAAATACCGTGTTTCCCCGAAAATAAGACAGGGTTTTATATCATTTTTGCTCCAAAAAACACAGTAGGGCTTATTTTCAGGGGATGTTTTATTTGTTTCATGTAAAGCAATCTACATTTATTCAAATACAGTCATGTCATCATCTTCTGGTTGCTGCACAATGGTAGAGGGCGGGGTTTCACTTAACTGGGGTTTATTTTGGGGGGAGGGTTTACATTATGAGCATCCTGAAAAATCATACTAGGGCTTATTTTCAAGGTTAGGGTTTATTTTCAGGGAAACAGGGTATATAAATGTGCATGACTCTATATGCCAGGCTTGCCGTGGGGATGGTGCTAAGTGATACAGGAGTCTCCTATGCATGATATTTGGCAGCATAGTAGCAGACCCCAGGCGTGCAGAATCAAAATACCAGGGTGTCTTGTTCAGCGGGGATGATGGGGTCCTCTCCCCTGACAGCATCTTCAGAGTTGCCAACATCAAGGAAGGATGTTCCAGGCAACAGCATGCTATCGTGAGAGATCCCTGTTGCATACAAAGTAAATGGGGTGATTGGTCGTGAGGGAGTCATGAAGCCTCACTGTGCTTGCAAAATACCTGCTCTTGGTGGAGATCAAAAGTCCTAGAACTGGGTGGTTGACACAGGTCGACAGCTGCCTGCGTTTTTGAACCTCCCTGAGGAATGTGGCTGTGGGTGCAGTTCCAAGGAGCACCTATTTGCCACTAGTACGAGGCAGCCCATTCATACACACACAAGGTCCCATTTAAGGCTTCCATTATGAAGTAAAGTGCAAATAAATGAATGAACCCCCCCCCCCGGTCTCTCCTGTTCATAGACAATTGAATCTTTGAGCTTTTTTTTTAATTTAAAAAAAAAAAAACTCACACCTTGGACTGAGTAGGTGCTACCATGAACCTTTTCCCTGGAGGAGTGCTCATCTTTTCAGACATGCCTGCTAACGTTTGTTTGCACTCCTGAAACAAAGGGCATGCATGTGTGAACGGACTTACTGCCCTCTGTCTGGCCCAAAGAATGAGGGGAGCTTTCTGTTTCCAGCCGGCATGTTCTTTTGCTTAATCCCTCATCAGGTAGGCAACAAAAACAACCCTGCATGATGCCGTCATATTAATAATAATGCCCATTCTGTGCCCTCAAGTCAATTCTGATTTACAGTGACCCCTTTTCAGGATTTTCTAAGTAGAGGAGTCCTCAGAAGCGATTTCCCTTTCTCTTCTTCTGGGAGGGCGCCCTGGGACGGTGCCGCTTGCCCAAGGCCACCCAGGCTGGCTCTTCTCCCAGGAGGCACACTCTGGGGGGAATTGAACTCCCAACCTCTGTGCAGACAGAGACCTAAAACCACTTGGGCTATCCAGCGGGATGCTGTCCTGTTAACCCAAGTGATCTGGCCACAATGCGATGGGGGTCTTTGTTGGCACAGCCAACCTTAAGGTAGCTGCTGGAGATGGGTGGCAGGAGCCACGCCCCGCGGGCGGGCCAGACTCCCCTGCCCGGAGGGGATCCCGTGGGCCTGTCACCTCTAATGGCTTGTCTTGAAGGAACTCGTCTTGATCCTTACTGGTGCCACGTCAGGCTCATAAAACTGGAAGGCCTGCTTCTCTGACAGGGAGATTCCCTGAAGGCATGGAGAACACGGCGCGTATTGAAGCAGACAGTTAATTTGTAGCTGTAAAGAAATAATGATATCATCATAAAAACAGCTCTAAAAATCAGATTCCACTCAGACTGGTGAAACCCACCGGGTGTCTATCCATACGGTCGCTGACAAGGGCGCTTTAGCATACAAGCCAACGGGCTCTGAGCAGCTCCTCTTGTGGGACAATACTGCCACCTGGTGGGTGCAAAAGAAACGCTCAGGCTTCTTTTTGCAGAGCGGGAGTGTTCCCATTTGGAGCCGAGTTACTCTGGGGGTCGTTGCCGGAGGGTTCTGCCAGGCGGCCCCTTGCTCACCCCCCACCATCCCCCGATCCTCCTTTCTTAACCCTTAATGACTGAGGCTGGCAGTTGTTTCTGGAACACCCATGCAAACACCAGCAAGTAATAGCCGCCACATCTTCTTCCTGAAGAGACTGGCTGTAGGAAGTCGAAAGGTGGGCTAGGGGGCCATGGGACAAAGACGACTGAGGCTCCCCAGTTTGTGCCTGCATGTCAAACAAGAAACAAGACATGGGGCAAAGGGGCAAGTTGCCCTCTGCGCCTGCGGTCTGTGCTTATTTCCTCTCCTTTTGGTCTAGTTCCTATCAACCGTCCTCTGCCTCTCCAAAGCCTCACGGCCTATGCTCTCAGAACCCCAGGCCCATGTTTGTAAACCTACAGACCGGTAAATACATTTCCCCATCTCTCTTGTTTGCCACCAGGCCCTCTCCACCTCGCACAGCACCTTATCCACCTACCCCTCAATCGCTTTACTTCTGCAAGCCTCTGAGGGAAAAGTGGAAGTAGGGGAGCGGGGAGGAATATTCTCAAAGCATCTGATGGAGATAGGAAGAAAAACTCCTCTTTCCTTTCCTCTTCCATTCCTGGAACAAGGGGAGACCTCAAGGATAAGCCATGCCTTGCAGGATGGACAAAAAGCTATAGAAAATCTCAGAGGCTGTCAATGTTCTGACCACAACAGGGCAAGACGTCATGTGGATGGTGGGGAAAAGGGCTGATATCATCGGGAGGGAGGGAGGTAACTCACTCCTAAACTACAGTTGTAAACTTTAGTAGACTCTGACCATTTTGCTGCCTTACAAAGACAAGGGAATGCCACCACCCCCTCAACATTCAAGCCCAGGGTACCTGATACCCTAAGCTTCACATACAATCTTGACATCTATAACACACCTCCCGCCGCACCCTTTGGCAATGAAAAATACGATCGCAACCAACGACGTAATGATCTGCCCTCTTTCCTAACACCCAAAATCCCTTGGCTGAGACACCCACATTATTCTGCTTAACGCTTGGACCGGCCTGCTCAGACCTCATTTCATGGTATGCTGGAAGCGACTGAGAAGAGAAGCAAGCAGAGATGGGCAGACATGAGTACCAGCCTGGTATGGATGCTCCAGGGTCTCAGTGGGTTCACCGACATACTTTCACCTACCTTCTCTGCCATCTCTTCACTCACCCAAGTGACACTGCACCCGAAGAGATGTTTCTGCCTGCACCCAGCCCCTCCATGTGGGCAAAAGCCATGGGAAATTTGGGTCCCGCGTGCAAGGTTCTCCAGACTGGTGTTTGCGTGGGCAAAATGATGGTGGAGCCGACTAGGATGAGCAGTCAAGTCTCGGCTTTTTTACTCACTCAACGTGTTATGCCTGAACAGGGCTTTGGACTGGGGAAATCCAGGCTCAGACCTTCAGCTGTCCATGAAGCTCACTGGCTGACCTCATGCCAGCTTCTTACTGGTTTCCTTCAAATGTTTCTTGCTGGACTAAAATAGGGTGCGGAGCTGTCTTTGTGGTCATTTTTTTCTGCTTCATCTGTCGTCTAGCTCTAAGCCCCCTATATCGTAATATATTTACTAGCCTTTGAGGTCCCACAAAACTCTCTGTTGTTTTTACTGCCTTATCAAATTATTGTGACTCTGGACAGGTAAGACTGATACAAGTACAGCCCGGACCTCCTGGAATAAAGAATGAGATGCAATTAAATGAAATAGACTAATGACAGGTGGATGTACGAATCTGGCTTTTGCCCAGTTTTCTATTACTCTCACAACATGCTTGTTCTGCTCCATGCTTGTGCTGCATTGTCAACACATTTGTCTTAATGTGCAGAGTTTTGTATGTACATTTCCTGTTGTGTATACTTTCTGCAGGTCCCCTCTGTAAAATGCTTTTTTGGGGGGATGCAATTGTATCTAATCGTCTACTTCTCGGCACTCTTTCTCTCCATATGTGTACCTTTTTGTACATTTTTGAGTCACACGCTGGATTACGAAACTGAAAAAATGGGATTTTGTGTCACAAAAGCCTTTTGATTTGCTTTGACGTTCTGCAGGACTGGAATTTACAAAATAGGTGGACCTGATAAATATCCCTTCCATGCTTCAACTGAGCTAAACTAAACTATGTTTAGGATGAGCCCAGGAAAGGATATAATTCCTGAGCCAGAAAATAACGCCAATCCAATGTTTACATCAGTTCCTTAGTTTCCAAGAGCAGCTATAAGTTTTCAGAGCCAGAACCTTGCCCAAAATATGAATTTTGTCACTTCCTCAGTCTTCCACCGATTGCGAACAAGTCTCACACTTTTTTCTCATTTCAGGAACTTAAAGCGGATGGCTCAGGAGAGGCACTAGGGAGAGCTTTTGATTGTGAATTCCAAAGGTCGTGTGCAGGCAGATGAAAGGTAAACCTTATGCAACTCTTGAACAACATATTTGGGATGCAAACCAGATGCCTAGTTCTGAAGATTTTTACATGCACACCTTTGCTTTCAAGATGCTGCTCCTACCCACCATTCAGGGCGCCTAGACCCCTATCCAAGCTTTTGGGAAAGGCTTAATTTGAAAACGGGGAGAAAGTTCTAGCCCTGCATTCTTGCCTGTCCTTTTTCTATAGGAAGGAGGACTGTCTGAAGAGGAAGCACTCAGTTGCACATGAAACCTCTCCATATGATCAAGAATAGAGATGGGGATGAACCATGGTTCAGAAGTTTGTGCCAGTTCGTACATGTGGGGCCACAGATGCCGCATGTTCCTTTCCCCCCCCACCTCCCCAGCTGGACCCCCCACTCACCAGCTGGCGCACACACTCCTCTCCTACTCCTCTGCAGCTTCTCAACCAATCTCCGGCAGGAGCACGGGCTTCCCTGCCCCGCCTCCTTGGCTCATCATCCACTCAGACAAGGAGGCGGGACAGGCAGACCTGTGCTCCTGCCAGGGACTGGTTGAACAGCCAGAGAGGAGGAGGAGAATGTGCTCCAACTGGGCCAGGGAGGCAGGGGAAAGGAACAAACTGGCATGTACCTCCGAACCGAGGTTCGTGCCCATCTCTAATGAAGAACCCGGATTCTTCTGAGTCTCCAATCACATGGGAAGGTATCATGTGAAGCAGAAGCTTTCCTCTTTAGAGAGCCCTGCTCACGCTGGAGACAGGGACGAGTAGCAGTCAGGGTTAGAACTCTCTTCCTTCTCGTGCTTTCAGTTTAGCCCTTTTTTAAACGCCTGAAGAGGGCTCATTTACTTCCATGAAATTCCTTGGGTTTTATCAAGGAATTTTGTGGAAAAAAATTTACTATGCACACGGTTACATGCCCCAAGGGGCTGATTAGAAATTACACTACAATTCAATCCATGTTGACTGAGAAATAAACGTGAAATTCAATGGTATTCACTTCCAAATTGTGGACATCTTACGCATTACGTAGATATTATAGACACCATCCTACCTCAGACCATCTGACTTTGGAAGCTAAGCAAAGCCAGGCCCTTAAGGTCAGTATCTGGATGGGAGACTGCCAGGGAATACGAGGGGTCTTGAGGTGAAGCCAGGAAACAATGGCCTCTGAAATTCTGGAGCCTTCCTGGGTCTAGTCAGAGCCGACTAGTTAGCTGGACAGGCCAATGATCAGGCTCAGTAAAAGACTGCTTGCTGTGTTGCTATGGACTAGACGCCTGCAAAAGGAACACATGGGTGCAATGAACAATGTATTTACGAACATATTCATCCTACAAGTAATGATAACTAGGGAAGAAGGTACTCATTGTAGTGTGGTGGATAGTGGGATGAACTAAGATCCTGAAGACCAAGGTCTGCATCCCCATGTGGCCATGGAAACTCATTGGGAGAGTGGAACTGGTAAAAATGTGAACACCTGAGCAGTTACAGCATGAACTTCTCTCACCTGGGTTGGCAGGATGTTTAAGAACTGATGGAGAGCTCAGGGGTTGGGCCTCTCTGGCTACAGAGCCAGAGGTTGGGAGTTCGATTCCCCCCCCCCATCTATGCCTCCTTGAGAGGGGCTGGACTCGATGACCCCTCAGGGTCCCTTCCAGCTCTGCAGTTCAAAGGTTGTTATTATTATTATCATTATTGAAGAATGGAATTCCTTTGAAAACTGATTTCATAAATGAGAAAAGGCTGCCTCAATCACCCCTCTGCAACATCAACATGCTTTCCCTCCTAATTATGGCCTGACACGGCTCTCACATGCACAAACTCGCTCTCTCAAAAACAGAAAAAAGCTACTCTGGTTTGGTTTCTTTTTCTTTTTTTTCTCCTCTGTTCAGCCCGGCTGGTACATGGTGGCTACATTTCAAATTGTGTATGCAACTGGGCAAGATTCAGAAGGCACAATGGTACGCGTTGTGTTTGCAGTCGAGCCATTAATTCTGTGGATTTTTTGAAGGATGTGCACCAAAGAGAGCAAGATTACGAAGACTCCCCTACTTGCACCACTAGAAAGACACAGGTAGGTGTAACATTTTCTAACTGGGGGAAGACTTTTCGGAGTTATAATCCAGATAATTTCTTACTGCAATTTTATACAAGGATGTATTTCTGAAGAAATCTCAGCAAAAAGCTGCTTTTGCTGCATTTTATCTGGACCACGTATTCTATGGCATATTTGTGCACATCAGTATTCTGGCTAAGGAGGACACCATGAGCATTTAATGCACCCTCTGCCCAGCCCAGGGGCTACAGAATTTCACCCACGGCCTCCATGTGTCACATCAAATTGATTTTTGCTGACCTACCAACCATCTCTCGGGGGAAATGGCTCTGAAACTTTGTCCTTACAATGCTTTGAGAACTAGCTCAGATACCTTTCTTTCTTTCTTTTCTTTGACATCGGCAACCCAAGCAGACAACATTGCCAGTCCCTTTCATCCTGCCAAAAGGACAATCCCATCATCCCCACCCTGGATGGAGAGGATGGGAACTGTTGTCTGCTGCCTTTGGTTTGCGTCAAAAGATGCCAATGCCCTTTCTCCCCATAACAGGAAGGGGTCACTGAAACCACAAAGAGGGCAATGCAATTGTTGTGACCAGTAACCAAGTAACCAGACAAAGCAGCCTGAGCCTCTGCAGGATTCAAAATGGAAAATCAAACCCCAACTATGTTTTTGCAGCTGCAGATGGACATTGGAAGGAACCAGCATAGGGTCAATAAAATCTGATTGTCTCTCAGTTGCTTGATCCAAAAACAGCCACAGGCAAGAAGGCGTACTTGGGCGAGATTACCTTCTCATGTTAGTGAAGAAAAAAATGCCCAGCTAGCCAACTAAAGTAGCCGTTTTCCCCAACCTGGTGTCCTCCAGATGTGCTGGACTACATTTCACATCATCCCCTATGACCATGATAATGTTACCTAGAATTATGGGTATTGTAGTTTAACGGAGTATGGAAGTAATTTGTTGCAAAGCGTGGCTGAAATCCCGTTGCCATAATGTACCGTACATAAGACTGGTGACATCATCAGCAGTGGCAATTTTTTTAAAACTAAAATTTTCTGACATTTCTCCCAAAGTTCCCGAGGCGCCCATGTAATTTCTTTCATCATTCAGAACCAATGGGAGCCATGGGACATAACGGGAAGTCTTTAATTTACCAAAAATACATGGCCAGCTAGATGACATACAGTAATCATCTTTACATGGCATAGGTTACAGCAACAGGACGGCAGCCCATAAATCACTTGCTCTTTTCTTCTAATAACAAAAACAATAATTAAGTTACATTGAAGATTATAACTAAAGATCACTCCTTTTGAGTTTTAACATTTAGTTACCTTTACTGTTACATTTACAGACCTGGAATGTACTCTTGATGTCAGCCTACTTCAATGTGCTACAGGATCAAGGCTGCATTCTCTTAAAAAGTGGTGCTTATGCTTGCTCATTTCCTTAGGAGTCTTTTTCACATCTGCATAAACATTACAGATCTTTGTGTTCTGCTGTTTTTCACAGTTTCTTCTGCACAGAAGTAGATAGGAAAAGAGGTAATTTGGAGAATACTCTGTCAATGTGACATCTCTGCAATTAACTTACCTGCACAATAAAATGCACAGGGTCTCCACGAGTAAATTGCCTGAACAGAATATGTGTAAATTACAAAAGAAAATAAAATGTTTTGCAGTTCTAGGTATTTTACTCAACAGTAAGGCTTTACAACAACTGATTCTTCTTATTAACTTTCCAAGCTTCATCATCTGCGTTTTGGCTGTCAGCTCCCAGAATTCTCCCATGCTGACAGTCATCAAAAATGATGATGATGCTCCACATTCTTATCCCAGATCGGGGGATGTTATTGTGACCACATCTTTCAAAGGCTGTTTTTTTTATATAAGGAACACCTTGCATTATCATGAAAATGTTTTATCCCCAGGAGGGAAGATTAATTATTCCCAGTCGTGGGGGGCTGGGATGATTGCAGCCTCTCTGTTTTAATATCGCTGCAGAATCATTTCACATTCCCCTCCACCCACTACCCCAAATGTAAAAACGATTCTCAAGCTAAACTTGGATATAACATTTCTATTCAATTTAGGACCAGCTAGTAGGACCATGAAGGCTAGCAAGGACCACCTTGGGGGAAATTTCTTCCAATTAGCGGTAATGGGATGATTAGTCTTTGCAGTTTCCCTTCACTGCAGCGACTGTCAAAAGCTCTTCTTCTGTACAATATTAAATGTGTGTGATGGCCTCCTGTCCTTTTAAAAAACATATACTGTATCTTACATCCATCCCTTGAGATATAATGCAGTCTGAGAGGTACCTGAGATACTCAGAGATACTCAGAGTTAGAATGTTTTTCTTCCTTTGATACTGAATTCACATCCTGAAGATGACTCCAGTACAGTACATTGATGTTGCCTTCTTTTTCTCCTCCTCCTCCTTTTTCTTCTCCTCCTCCTTCTCCTCCTTTTCCTCCTCCTCCTCCTCCTCCTTCCTCCTCCTCCTTCCTCTTCCTCCTCCTCCTCCTCCTGGCACATTTGTTGCTAAATCTGAGGGCTGGAACAGCAAGAATGACCCTTTCCAGCATCTGTTCTAGAGCACTGGTTCTTAACCTTGGGTTACTCAGGAGTTTTGGACTGCAACTCCCAGAAGCCTTCACCACCAGCTGTCCTGACTGGGGTTTCTGGGAGTTGCAGTTCAAAAGCATCCGAGTAACAAAGGTTAAGAACCACTGGTCTAGAGAGTCTTCGGGGCTGACATTTGTCAAAGAGCCGAGATCAGCAAAAACAAAAACAAAAACAAAAAAACCCTCATTACCATCAGTGCCACCTCTATCGTGTTGCAGAGGGAGCAAAGATACAGCAGGCAGCGTGCCCCTCTCCTCCTTCATGCATGCCATCTTGGCAATCCTCTCCCCTGTGATGAGGGGGCAGCTTGCTGTCAGATTATTTATATAATATATAAATGCAGTTAGTTAATAAAAATAAAATTAAAGCACAAAATAAGTTCACATATTGAAACAAAATCAACAGCTTAATTTTTAACTTAATTAAATTTATAAACACATTGCAAAGAAAAAATAGAACACCCAACTGGTACAAGACCATTCTCCACAAAATAGTTTGTCGAAGACCTGCTTGAGTAAAAAGGAATCCAGCCTGGTCTCCCTTGGAAGTCGACAGCCAAGCAGGCTGCCATTACAATAGCACCCCTGTATCTGCAGGGGAACGTCTCCAATCTCCCCACCCATGCTGAAAAACATAGATTATAACAAACACTATTCTAATAGTAAACACTATACAGTACATAGCATGGTCTCCAGCTCCCTCTAGTGGCCAGATTTATATTTCTAGGTTACTTTTAATATTTTCAGACTGTGGATAAGTGAATCAGTGGACACTGATCCTACGGATATGAAGATCCTACTTTATATTAGATTAGCATGAGTCCAGCAAATGGATGTCTAAATGGATCAAAAGGACAATTCTTTTTTTTCCCCAAACCAACCAAAGTTATCTGCCCTCTCATTCATCTAAATTTCCCTTTTTTTAAAAAAAAATGCTTGTCTTCCCTTCTCATCATTGGAAAATCTTTAAAAGACTGGCCCCATGTTTCCCACCCCCAGGCCAATCTCCAAAGCATCTCTAAAGGAAGAAGGGGAAAGAGCAAGCCCACATCAAAGCATTTTAGAGTGCCATCACAGCTAAATGTAGGAGAAACTACAGGCCATCAAATGAATTATGAAATCCATGTTGAGGTGATACTTTCTTCAGCCAACTTTTTAAAGTACAATATCCCCTACAAGCTTTCAACATTTGTTAAAGCCACAAGGCTACAAAATTGGGGGATGAAGAGAGACTCCATGTTAGAGGTGTGCAGTCTTCATGCTGTTTTGTGACTATAGGGAAGGGGGTTGCAGGCATTTTAGCAGGATCCGTTTAGTTTTAAACTCACCCTGAATCGCCCTTGAGTTTTGTTGGAACAAAAAAAAAAGCCCTATAAAGCAACAAACTTTCCATCTCCGTGTTCAGAATGCAGTGACTCCCTTGTCACCCAAAGCTGCCTTGACCAAGTGCAAGGTGCACAGCCTTCTTCTAAGAACAGAGCACAGAGAGGCTTAGGCAGCCTCTGTGCAGTCACGGCTAGAGATTATTTTAAATTAATGGCTCAGGTAAAGCAAACCAATAAAAGTCAACATGGGTGGCTTTGCCTTGTGTTGGCTTGCAATGAGTGAAAACGGACATTTTGGCAACAGGAGGAAAGGTAGGGATCGTAAGGGTGGCTGGAGCAAGATAGAGGAAGCAGGAGCTATTTGGCAGGAGCCTTTAGGGACCCTGCCACATGAAAACAGAGGAAAAAGAGAAATAAAGGAGTAATTAACAGCAGGCACAAAGGGCCAGGTTGGTGGAACCTGATCCAGTGGTGGGGGTTGTGGACTTTTGAGGGCAGTGGTTGCGTCCGGTCCCCTTCTTTCTCTTGTTACTTGCAAGGTCTCTTCCTTACCACTTATGCACACCTGTTTGTGCAGGACTTAGGAAAGCGATCTCTATGAAGAAGGTTCTGTTTTTAATATGTAACTCCCAGAGCCCCCCACCCAGCATGGCTGCTGGCCAGGTGGGCCTGGAGGCTTCTGGAAGATGTCATCCAAAGAGATAATCGTTCCAGGCCCTCTGTTTGTGTCATACGTGAGAGGCAATCATGTTCTCTGGTCTCCTGAGGTAGCAAGTCAGAACACTACAGAGACTATATATTGAGGGGAATGAGCTCTTCTGCTCCTGGAAACCTCCAGGAGTGGTGGATTTTGCTGCAGGCCATGCCAGTGAGGGAGGTGGGTCCCCAGTGCACCTCCAGCCCCTTCAAATTCAAAAGTCAAAACCAGAAAGGGTTCTTCAGACCCCTCCAGTTCCTTTTCTCCCCCTGGCTAACCAAAGCTGTCTGCCCTTCCATCTAAATTTCCCTTTTATAAAAACACTCCCCTTCTCATCTTTGGGAAATCTTTAATAAATCTTTTAAACCCGTTTAGGATCTTGTCTGCTAGAGTTTCCCTGAGTGTTGCTTTGAATACGAATCAAAAGCTTCTGACTGGGAAGCTCTCACTGGATATTAGCTTCAAAAAGGAAGCACTAAAATGCTGAATTCCACTCCCTGGGACAAAGGCGCTACTAAAACTCAAGCAGGCTTTCAGGGGGCACACAATGGGAAAGAAAGAGGCAGGAAAAAGTCACTGGACCAAAGCAGACAAGAAGAAGTCCCAAGGATGGCAGAAAAAATAGCAACAAAGACAGTGCAACCCCAAGTACATTAAGAAGAAAAATGCTGTGTCTTGAAACAGTCTTGTATCTTCTCAAAAGTTTACACATGTTGCGGCTTTTTGCTTGGCCTAATAAAGGTTATCAGATCAATACAGATTTGGGAACATGTTTTGTGCCGATTTGGCCATGGGTTAGAAAGCAGATCGTTTTTCTGCTTACAGATATGTGGAAGTTCTTAGAAGCCGGTACCAGATAACAAATTTTGCCTGAAATTCTCTGCATTCAGAACAGCAGAAGACAAACAGGCCTAACACACAGGGCCGGCGGTAATTGCTCCAGGAAAGATGCACAACACTTTGCCAATCAGTCCAGGGAGTGAAAATAGGCTTATTTGCTCAATATGAAATGCTTTGCAGTCATTCATAATTACCTCTTAATACAAAGCAATTTTACGATTTAAAAGAATCCCTTAATTTCTAAAGAGGCCTGGCGGTACACCAGCAATCAACAAACATCTTGGCAGCCGTTCAGATTGCGTCCGTCAACAATTCCTCTAATTCCATCTCATTATCGTGTTTACAAGCACACACACTGGAAATCAGGTTCGTTTCGAAGAAAAGGATGATCAAATCAAATGCACCGCCATGTCGAGAGCTGGCACTCTTGTGGATGCTTCCTTGCAGAGACAGGTGGAGAAACGTGGTGTTTACTTTTCTAAGCCTTTTTGTCCCCATAATTCAGTGCCAAGGGAAAAATATTCCAAGTCCTTCGGCTTGTTCTTAGTGTTCTTTTTACCTCTTAGCAGAAGTCACCTTACAAAGTAAAGGTTAAAACCCATTTAATCCTCTACCCACTGGGCTGCTCTTTCTGTTTTTCTCCCCCTTTGAACCTTCTGCTCCCCTTCAACTGTTTCGGAGTTCCTTCAGCCCTCCGCTCTGCCCCTTCTCCTCTGGCCTCTCTCCCTCTCCCTCACCAGGCAGACCTTCTCACTGTGATCTGCTTGGTTGTTTGCTTGCTTGTTTTACATGCTGTTTTTTTTCTCCCGGAATTTGGACCTGAGGCTTACAATACAGTTTATAGAATAGGAAATAAAAGCACCACCAAAACAGAATAAAATCAAACATCAAAATAGAATAACATTTGTTATATTATTAAAAAGCAAATGAAATTACAACTCCAAAATCTCTGGATTAAAATGCAAGTTTTCCTTTGAAAAAACACAGAAGCTTTGGACACAAAGCATTCTATGCCCTTAAAATACCGGATTTTCCACTGATGCTATCAATATTTTTCCCACCATTTATATGATGGTTCCCTTATTTCGCTTTGTCCAATGAGTTCTTCCCCTGAAAGATAACGTCTCCCAGCAGTTTCATGTAGATCTTAGCGGTTGTCTGGAGTTTGGGGGTTCGGTGTCACCAGTCTGCCCATGACATCCAACTCTCTCTCTCTCTCTCTCTCTCTCTCTCTCTCTCTCTCTCTCTCTCTATCTATCTATCTATCTATCTATCTATCTATCTATCTATCTATCTATCTATCTTAGTCTGCCCACGACATCCAACTCTCTCTCTCTCTCTCTCTCTCTCTCTCTCTCTATCTGTCTGTCTGTCTGTCTGTCTGTCCGTCCGTCCGTCCGTCCGTCCGTCCGTCTCGCTCTCTCTCGCTCTCGCTCTCTCTCCTTGCCATCTAACTCTGAGGAAGCCATTTCGGCTCTAGGTCAGTGTCTGGTGTCAGTAATGGACTGGATGAGGGCAAATACATGGAAACTTAATCCAGAAAAGACAGAGGTGCTCCTGGGCCATTGAAAGGCAAATTAAGCCACAGAGATGCAGCCTGTGCTGGGTGCGGTTACACTCCCTCTGAAAACACAGATGCACAGATTGGTCTCTGAGCCTGTGTGCCCAGGTTTCGGTGGTGGCCAGGAGTGTATTTGTACAATTATAATTAGCTCACCAGTTCTAGGACAGGTCAGATCTGGCCACTGTGACACATGCCTTAGTTATATCCTGGCTGGATTACTGTAATGCACTCTGTGCGGGGCTACCCCTAGAAAGTGCTTCAGAAACTTCAACAGGCCCAAAATGTGGCAGCCAAATTGTTAACTGGGGCTGGTCACAGGGATCACATAACCCTCCTGTTACAACAGCCCCACTGGTTGCCGATCAGTTTCCGGGCATAATTTAAAGTGCTGGTTCTCTAACCTATAAAACCCAAACTGGTTTGGGTCCAGTGTATCTCAAAGACCACATCTCCTTTATGAGCCTGCCCAGATGTGAAGATCGTTAGGAGAGGCCTTCCTCTCAGTCCCACCACTCTCACTGGTGCACTTGGTGGGGACACGGAAGAGGGCCTTCTCTGTCGCTACTCCCAGACTGTGGAACTCCCTCCCACAAGAAGCCAAGATGGCCCCATCTTTGTTGTCCTTCCACAAGCAGACAGAGGCCTTTCTCTTCAGGCAAGCTTTCCCTTATTGACTGGCTGGCTGGGGTTTTTTTAACACATGGTTTGAATGTGTTTTTGGTGTTGCTTTTGTTTAATGTCTTTCAGTGTGGTATTTTGTTTGATCCTTTTTAGTAATTGCAAACTTACTGTTTTTTAGCTTTAAATGTTGTCTTTCAATAACGTAAGCCACCTTGGGTCCTTTCTAAAGAGAAATACTGTAAAGGTTTTTTTAAAAAAGTTAAATACAATTTTAAAAATGAAGGTCCACCGTGAGTAGGGTTGCCAGATGTCAGGCAAAAGCAGGACATGAGGAGACATGTCCTCCTTTTTAGCCTAATGTTCTCCATCAGGCAGGCACAGATAAAAACCTCAAAATGTCAGGCTTTTGTATATTTTATGTTATAATTTTGGATGGGAGGGGGAGAGGTGGAAGGACGCACCCTCCCCCTGTCATTTCCCACCCCCACCTGCCCGCCCCCCTGTTACCTGCCACTGGTGCCAGAGCACAGTCCTTGCCCCCTCCTGCCACCACCCCGGCTGCTCAGCAATCCCCCATGCCCACCCAGCCCACGTGGAGCCCAGAAAGGCAGCATGAGTGGAGCGCCGCCCGCCGAGCCAGGCAGGAGCAAGCAGCGCCTGAGCGCATCGATGGGAAGGCGAGTGCCCAGACTGTGTGCGTTCAAGGTCCCTTTTGGGGACTCCAACTCCCAAATTCCCCAGCCTTGAACTTATGACCCTCGGGGGAGGGGAGGCTGCCTCGTTTGGCTTTGCCCAGCGCCACTTTTCCCCTGCCTGCACTGGAACCTTGTTTGGGCATCCAGATTAGCAAGCCTGCCTCTGAGCCTGTGTAGAGTGCAAGCGGCCAGGGTATCCCACAGCCAGGCTGAAGTATGTTCGGGTAAAATTGGCTGTTTAATTTTTTTTTTTTTTTGGTATTTTGAAAAAAAGCTTCCATTGAATTTATTTTTATTTTTTAACATCATTGTTTCTTGTTCGGTTCACTAAGAGACATTTATTGGCAGCTACTGTAATAAAATTGTATTGATTGCGGGTTTAATCCGGAACAATTCAAATCAAACATTTAATACGTCCTCCTCTGTCCTCTTTTTTGTCTTTCTATGTCCTCCTTTTGGTACCCATGTATCTGGCAACCCCTAACCATGAGTGACTCCCTCAGTATATGCCAATATGTAATAATTTAAGAAAGTTACACAAATGTTAACTTTCTGGCTAACTGTTCTGGAAACAAATATGTGTTCGATCAGGGGTCCCCAACCCCCCGGTCTATGGCCTGAGGCTAGTCTGCTTGCACGCCCGCTCCTTCATGCATGCACACGAGTGTGCACGCACCCGTGTGAGCGCACACCCGCTCCTTCACACATGCACGTGAGCACGGAGGGGTGCCCTCCCATCCCCAACCGGTCCGTGGAGTTAAAAATGTTGGGGACCACTGTGTTAGATCATTTAACATCCTAATATAAGTGGGGTGTAATCCTTTGTTGAAACATATTTAGTGGTGTGGAGCCTCCTGGCTGTTCCGAGGCCAGCTCTACCATTGGGCGGCTGTCTCAGGTGGCAATTTTCGTGTCCCATGAACGGGCAGCCAGTTATTCGTTATTTGATTTCTTACTATTGTATGTTTACTGTCAGGGGTGTCAGCAGGTATGCCAGCTACATTTTTTTCCTTGGGAAGAGGGATTTGGCCACAATAACCAATCAAATCTCAAGATCTAGCTTGTTGATCAACGATAGCAGGGCATGGTCTACAAAGATCTCTTTCATACCACCTTCTGCTCTCCAGAGCAGTGGTCCCCAACCTTGGGCGTCCAGATGTTCTTGGACTACAACTCCCAGAAGCCTTCACCACCACCTCTACTGGCCAGAATTTCTGGGAGTTGAAGTCGAAGAACATATGGAAGCCCAAGGTTGGGGACCACTGCTCTAGAGAATTCACCATTTGTCTCCTATTGCAAAGCCGTCGTCTCCTTGCTGCCGAGAGGCAACAGCAGAGCCCAGCAGGATGTACCAACACTTGCTCAGATTTCATTTTTATTAATCCTCTCTAATTAATCAAGGATGAGAGTGGCTGAAAATACCAGCCTTCAGAGTCAAAGATAAATTAACTTCAGTGTGAGTCATCAGTTTAGCCCATAGATTTCCACTGTCCAGAGGAACGACAAAAAGCAGAAAAACAAATGAAAGCTAGCTCAAGGCTGGTTTTATCACAGGGCCTAAGAGATTGTTTGGTTGCTGTTGCTTACATAATTTGCCATGTAACATTTATCAAAGGCCCTAAAAGTACTTAATTGCCATTAGCATTAACATTTGAGGGGATTTTCCTTACTTGAACTTGCTAATTTTCCATCATTTTGAAAACAAATAGGCTCATCAGAGAAAGCTTGCTCCCATTGAGTTGAAGGGAATTTGCCCATGTTGGTTTAAGTTTCAACTGCCAACTCGGCCCAATTCTGTACATAAAATGGAGGCAGTGCGATTTTTCCCCCCTGGGCCTAAAAGCAACGAAATTTCTTGAGCCAGCCTTGGACTCACAGACTGCTCTTCCAGGCAGTAACAAAGATAAAAGTGTCTAACACAAAACCATAAGACCTATATACCAGCTCAGGTCTTGAGTCAACGAATTCTGAACGCTGTAACATGGCAGAAGCTCAATTTAATAAGAACATCTCAGTATGTATCGGTCACCTTTTACTAGAAGTCAAAAGGTGCTTGTTTATTTACACCCTGACAAATACAGGCATAAAGCCTGATAACAGACATCAAGCAAATATATTTACTTCCATTCTCAAGTGCAGAAGAAAATGCAACTTGATTTTTACACACCCGGCAACATTAATAAATTGTTTAGGAAGGAGGCATCTTTCATCTCAGCTTATAACACAGTGAGACCATTTCAAAATAGGATTCTTTGAGTGCTTTAAGACACCAAAATGGTGGGTTTGCAGCCCTTCTCCGCTTCTCCGTTTTGCGCTGTTTACTCTAAGTATATACACAGCACTTATTCCACTAAGCCCAAGAAGAAAATTATGACCCTGGCCAAGTTTTTCCTCTCCTCCTAAGCATAGATCAAAATCATTTCTGCAGTGCACTGACAGACTTGGGGTGAAATGTACTGCCGGTAGAAATAATAAACCGTTGTTTAAGACACTGAAAGAGAAATTGCTGCCGACACGTATGCCATATTAGGTACCGTAGTTTCTAGGAGGAAAGGGAAATTATGTATGTAGCCTTCTTGGAGAAGAGCTGCCATAGTGAAGTATTGACACTCCCTTTTCCTTCGTATCCATGCGGCAGGACATTTTATACCAGGCCATAAAAGGAAGAAACTGCATTTTTCATTATCACACAGAAACTAACTAAATCCCAGTAACTCACCAGCAGCAGCTTCCATTTCTGTTTGTAATGTATATTGGAGTGGTGGGGGAGGATAAATAAATTACCAACTGGGCACAAGTTGGATCCCAGCTAGAGATCTCACATAAACATTCCTTCTGGATATTCTTGAAATATATTGAATCTTTTTCTCTCCCTGCTCTGCCCGCCCAAAAAAACCCTATTCAACATGATGCACTGACCACACCCTAAATGAGCATGTGGGAATGGTCTGAAATTGAATAGAGGGCGAAGGTGTGTGTGTGAAACAATGGGATGAAAATGAACTGGGTGGAGTCACACCAGCAAACATGGGCAAAAATGGAAGGCAATAAGGGTCAAGGCAAAAATTGCTGAATACCTCAGGGGTTTAGGCATCTGGCCATGGAGCCAGAGGTTGGGAATTCAATTCCCCCCCAACTGCGCCTCCTTAAGAAGGGGTTGGCTCAGTGATCTGTAGGGTCCCTTCCAACTATGCAGTTCTAGGATGAGGATGAGGATGATAAGGGAACAAATGAAACACATGCAGACTAGATGTACTAGTAAGTCAAGAAACAGGCAACAATGGGGGGTCCTCCCACGCGTGGGCCCCAAAACCCATGTGATCCATTTGAAAACACTGAAATGAGCTATGACTAGCAACCTAATATTTATGCCCTTAGTTGAGAAAGAGGGAACAAGCTGAAACTTGGGAAACAGGCGTTATAGACATGCTTTGGCTAACTCAACAACAAATGCCCAATGTAGTACATCTAATTCCACAGAATCTGAAAACTCTTTTGCTGTCACGCATGATATGCTTGTTTCCTTTAAGGCAGCTTTTGGAACATCTGCGAAAGCACCTAATTACCTGCTCGCTCTCTCTCTCTCTCTCTCTCTCTCTCTCTCTTGCTCTCTCTCTCTCTCTCTCTCTCTCTCTCTCTCACACACACACACACACACACACACACACACACACACACCACCCAAATCTTAGCACTTGCAATGTGGAAAATTACATTCTCATCTATCGTTCCAAATTTCTCATTAAAATAAGCCCAAGCTTACCTATAGCAACATTAATGAATTCTAATCCACTGATTGCTCAGGGTTCCATTAATTAGCATTAATCCAATGATTACCCGGTGTTACATCCAGCAACTTAATGAAAGGGCTGAGAAGAGCTGGCCTCTGTGCCTGCTTGCGGTACTGCTTGGCTTCTCGCTTATTTTCTTTTGCAAGGTAGGGGAGCAACAAGAGTCAATCCTTGTCCATTATGATTTGAAATGTTCTCCCCGCAAGAAAATAAGTTTTTTTTTCTCCCCCTTTGGATGGGAAGGATAGAAGGCACCAGTTGCCCAATTAAGGGAAACATATAATATAAATCATGCCATTTGCTCTCATTTTTCTTGATGCCAGTCCGCTGGCATCAAGGAAAATGAGAGCAAATGGCATGAAAGAAAGGGCAGATGAAGCAGAGGACAGGAGAAGTTCACTCCCTAGAAGGGGAAGAATATCAAAGGAAGTAAGAAGAACACAGGATAACGTCAGAGACAGAGAGTCTGGGTCAAACTATATATTATAGAGAGCACAGTATTAGAAGAGAGAACTCCTTAAGTGCTGAAAGCATCTGATTGTCACAGCAGGAGCTTTTCTGCACATTATCCTACTTTCTGTGACTGATCTTTGATAGGTAAACATGGGCTTCCTTTGCAAGCCTAGCTTCTCAAACATGAACCTTTGCTGAAGTCCTGTTCCTGGGACCTCTTGAGACTCTAAAGCAGCAGCCTTGGGACAATCTCAGTCGGAAGCCGTTGGAACCCCAGATAGTCAGACAATGCCATTTGGCACAGTAATGGATTGTGCGCCCACACGTTGCCAGCTGCAGAGGGAATACTATCTGCTAGAAAGGAAACAAGCTTTTGAATTTGTTATAAAATGGTTATGCTTTTAACCTGGTCTCTCCAGTGGTTGCTCGCAAATGTTCGGCGGTGCTGGGGCTGAGGGGGGAGCATGCTAGTTTTAATTAAGAGTTCAATTAAAAGTTGACCCTTTCTATAACCAAGGTACTGCAGACAGCACATAAGGAGAGAGAGAGTGTGAGAGAGCAATTAATACTGCTACATAAATGCTTTATTTAAATGTATTGTTTCCGCTCTCATTATTAGGAGGGTTGCTCTTTTGTGCTGAGAGCTCTGTTTTTATTAGATGTTAATCAGTGTTCAAGTTAGATTAGCTTTGGGCTAATTATGCTGAATTCCTCCTCGTACAGCATTGGCTTCCTATTACTCTTTTTCTTGGCTCGAAAGCCCTGCAGAGAAACATCCAAGAGCAAAAACGCATGGCATTTTCCACAGATGCTTGAACAATGGCTTTAATTCGCATGAGTTGCAAGGAAAACGTGTTGAGACCCCCAGGCTGGCCCGAGACATTTGCTCCTAGAGTCAAAGTGCAATATGGTACCCTCTCCTGTCCCGTGTCCAAAAGCCAACTTGACTGGGCAGATTGATCTTACATTAGGAATCCGGCAATATCCTGCACCGTGCCTGAATGCAGCAGGCTAGCATCATGGATGATGGGTTGTGAGGAAGGCTGTCCAACATACAGCTCTCATTCCTCACAAGTTACCAGCTGTATCAGTTTGCAAGGCGAACCCTGCTAGACACAAGGATTATCCTCATTCTCAGAGGACTTGCCCTTTAAATCTTTCTTTAAGAGAAGCAATTGCGTGTGTGTGTGTGGGGGGGTGAGTCTTAAAGGTCCTGGTGACCCCCTTGTTCTAGAGGCTGAATGAGATATGTTGTGTTTGGGGGCATGTAGACCCCTTTGATGCCTTCAGTGTTGAACTCATGGGGTTTCAGGCGGCCAGGGGCACAGCATTTATTGAATAGTTACATTTTCAGAAATAAGTGCTGCTTTAAATAATTGCTAGATGTTCTACCAGGTGAGCGTGTTCTTATGCACACACTAATAGCTTTCTTCTAGGAAAAATAAAAGTTTATTTATTTATTTATTTATTTATTTATTTATTTATTTATTTATTTATTTATTTATTTATTTATTTATTTATTTATTGTATTTATACCCTGCCTATCTAGTCATTTCGATCACTCTAGGCGGCTAAAAAGTTCCCTCCCTCATCTAGGTTTAGATTAATTTGATTTGTTTATACATCTGGGGTGTTTCGGGTTTTATCGCTGCTTCACACTACTGCAAATTCCCTCCATGCCTGAAATGTGGACCTGGGTGTGGAAGAATAAAGCTTCCACCTTCCTTTTTTTTTTTTTTTTTTTTTTTTTTTTTTTTACTACTTAGAGAGAGGGAAATCACATGACTGCTCTTGATCATTCATCTTTTAAAGTGGCTAAGGACTGTTCTGTTACAAATGACACAAAATTCGCTCCCAAATAGCCAAAGATTAAATGCAATGCTACTCTAGAAAGGCCAACTAATTTTGCAGGAGACCTAATAACAATTGCCCAGTTTGACTGGAACAAAATGTCCATCTTTACTGGTCACTCAAAAGCTCAGGAACTGGGCTTTCTCCCCCTCTCCCACCCCACACAATTGTCGGTCCTTGCCACCCCCTCTTTAGAGGAAGAAATGGTGAATTATTCCCTAGGTAGGAGAGTCTTACCGTGAGGCACCATAAAAATACCCACTCTTTATTGCTGTACTTCATCAAACCGCATTCTAAACTGCAATCAGACAAGAACTGCATTTTCCCTTTTGCGTGCTCAGGCTGATTAGCTTAAATTAAACCTCACGCCAATCAAGCTGGAAAAAAGGAAGGGCAAATGCTTCCCTCATGCACAACAGAGGTTTTTCAATAAATGAAGGGGAAAGAATTAAAAATAGCTGGTGCAAACTCCTATGCAACCTGGTAACCATTCAACACCTCTGAATCTTGCAGGCTGCTCCGTCTTCTTTCTGTGGTTCTATGCCTATAGAGAAGGATGGCGCTTTCAGATTTGCTTAAAAACTCTGCATGGTTCATTTCAGCCAGAGTAGGCCAAGGCAAAACCGAGAATGTGCTGTCGTTCTTGTGTAAAGGCAAAATTGCCATTAGCATTCTTCTAACGTTATTAGTTAAAAGGATAAAGTTCCTATTAAAGCACAAAAGGAACATGTTAAGTGTCCAGATACAGATCGATTTAACCCAACTGTCCTAGCCTTCATAAGCAATGAGAAGGGATGTGATGTGGGAAGTACAATCCAGCAGGTTCTCTTGTACAAAATCGAACGATTAGTTCAAATAAGCTAAGAACTGGCCTTCCAGATGTCTCAATTGGGATGTTGTGATCTACAACATCTGGAGGGCCTGTACTGAGCTAGGTAAACCAATGATCCAGCTTGCTCTAAGGGAACTAGTGGTGCCCCCACTAAAAGGAGAGGGGGACTTGGGGTGCTCCAGATATAGAACTGCTTAGAAAATGAAGGTGCCGGAGGAAGGTTCTCTACCATTAGTCTAGCACTCTCTATATTTTCCCAATAAAGAGAAAGGTCTTGAAGCTTGAACTACTACTAGTAGATACCTCCAATAGCACAACATCTGAAGAAGCAAAGGGCAGGTTCATCACCCTTCAACAATGTTGGGGCCCCAAACTCCCCTGTAATTCAAAATCCATGTATAACTTTTACACCCCAAAAAACTCGAAAGCATAGTGTTCTCTCTCTCTCTCTCTCTCTCTCTCTCTCTCTCTCTCTCTCTCTCACACACACACACACACACACACACACACACACACACACACACACAGAGAGAGAGAGAGAGAGAATTGTCTCCCATAGAGTTCACAATCCTTTCCACACAGCACTATGTGTAATGAGCCTTAAAGGTCCTCGTGACCCCCTGATCTACGGGCTGCATAAGAAACGTGTGTAGGCGGAAGTAGACCCCTTTGAAACCTTCAGTGTTGAACTCAAGGGGTTCTGGCTTGCCAGGGGCACAGCATTTATTTATTTGAAGATTTGGTTGCTTAAAGGTAAAGGTTCCCCTTGACAATTTTTGTCCAGTCGTGTTCGACTCTAGAGGGCAGTGCTCATCCCCATTTCCAAGCCATAGAGCCAGCGTTTTGTCTGAAGACAATCTTCCATGGTCACATGGCCAGTGCGACTTAGACACGGAATGCTGTTACCTTCCCACCGAGGTGGTCCCTATTTATCTACTCGCATTTGCATGCTTTCGAACCGCTAGGTTGGCGAGGAGCTGGGACAAGCGACGGGCGCTCACTCTGTCACGTGGATTCGATCTTACGACTGCTTGGTCTTCTGACCCTGCAGCATAGGCTTCTGCGGTTTATCCCACAGCGCCACCACATCCCTGATTTGGTTGGTTAGTGGGTTAAAAAAAACATGAATAACCAAAACCATGCCGTTCAGACCCATGCAGTTCCAGGGGGGGAGTGTATATGGTGAAAGGATACCTATCACTTTCATGGGACCATTTCTGTTCTGCCCATGTGAAAACCTTTACATGCATCATTGAAAAAGCAGATTTTGTGTCAGGCCCCTATATAATCTTCACACATAGGAACTAGAACAAGCACTCTGTATTGGGGCGGGGGAATATGTCATTTCCACATGTCTCAATAGGAGTTTAATTGCAAGTACATCAACACAAAATTAAAAAGCTGATTTCAATTGGCAAATACAATTAAAAGCAGTCTTTTATCTCCAATCTTCTCCAAAATTATCTATTAGTGTCTAGTAATTTGCATATAGCTGGTTGGATAGCTCTGTGAGTTAGGTTTCTGGGTGTGGAGCTTTATAGCACACAATTATTATTAATTTCCATATGTGTTACAATGTTGGGAGAGACATGCATGCTCAGTATCCTTAATTTTCCTTTTTGGAACTGAATATACAGGGTTCTGTATCCAACTTCTTAAATTAGAGTTTGGAAGTCATTATAATTAATTCTCTCTCTCTCTTTTGCAGTAACTAAGACAAAACTAGGTTATATTATGAGAATGCCATTGCTTTTGCAGTGTAACTAGTTTCAGTTACTTTTATAGTTACAAGAGGCGTATGGCCTTACTACTTAGGACCAATGTCCCTTTCAATGTTAACTGTTTTGCTCACTTGTGAACAAGAAAACAATGTAACTCTTTTAAAATGTGACGATAACGGTGGTTTTTACGGGGCCTTGGAATATAAGTGTCTTTTATATATATTTTCCCAATATATTTTTCAAATGTAACTCGCCAAGCCCCCTCCCCACCTACTCCGTGATATACGTACACGGCTTTATGACACAGCCAGCTCTCAGAACTTTTAGTCGTTTTTAGAAATACTCTCGTTAAATAATGTAATATGCTATGGATAAATATATACCATCATCACAGACTGTTATACTTTAGTTTGCAATATTCAGAGCTGTGGTAATGTGAAACACTCCTGAGGATTACTAAAGAACTCAACGCCTACCTCAGAGTCTTTCCAAATTCTTTTTTTTTTAAATGAGTAATGAGAGTCTCCTATCTATATTATGCTTAAAACTGCCTCTGTTTTCTTCGGCTGTTAGAACAATGTGTCTCCAAGTGAAATAATGCACCCCCCGGGAATCATTACAGGCATTTAGCCCTGCTTACTACTTGGATGTGGAGCTATTCAAAGTAAAGAAAGAACAGCAAAATTAATTTCACTTAGCGAGCTTTAAAAGTGAACAAAGGATACATCCACACCATCTATTTAAAATGTGTTGAACAGTCATCCACCCTTCCTGCATTCATAACAACTCCACTGCTGACAAAAATGAGGGACAGCTAATCAAAAAAAAAAAAATCTCAGTACATCTCCAAACTCAAATGGCCGGGGCACTTTTATGCTTCAGACTTAGAGACGTCCTGCTACTCCTCTAATACTCTGTGTCAACACAGAGCATGCCCTGCACCTGCCGCTATCTTAGGCCACAGCTATACATTCAGAGAGGGCCAAATTTGCTTCACAGATCCCTGGCTCTTTTCTACACTGGCCAAGGCTGAAGTCCAAAACATCGAAAGCAAGGGTTCCCAACCTTGGGCAACCCAGGTGTTCTTGGACTGCAATCTCCAGAAGCCTTCAGCACCAGTTGTTTCTGGGAGTTGCAGTCCAAGAACATCTGGGTTGCCCAAGGTTGGGAACCACTGATCTATGGGGCAACAGGTTAAGAACCATTGCTTTAAAGACAGTCATGGAAGGTAAAATAAAGTTAAGTTTAAACCAACACTTCTGTTGTGATAGACCCACTTTTCCTGCATATAGACACCGAATGCGGTATTGAGCCGGTCTGAAAGAACTACCGTCAGATCACTGTAACATGGGGCTCCTGGTCTATGATATTTATGTCTTAGCAAGAACTCAGCAGATTCTGATTCACCTCTTCTAGACCTGTTGTGCTCAGCCAAATGACAATCAGACAAACCATCCCATATTTTATTTTTCATGCTGAAGGGTTTGTCAGTGAAGCTGAGCGCAATGCCATCCGGAGGTCAGACTCCATTATGAGCCTGGACTCCTAACGAGGTCACCCAGGGCAGAATAGTCACAGCTGAGACACCAGACTAAGATGCACCTGCATTCTTCATGGGTAACCACCACATCATCCAAAGAGAGTGGATAGCTCCAGTGGTGATGACACAGTGTGGCAGATAGTGGGCGGCAGCAGAAGCAGAAGCAGAAGGTGACACTTGCGGAGGAGGCAACAGCAGTAGCAATCAAGCCAGCTTTTGTTAGTACTGCATAGAAGGTGGCAGTGATAAACCATTGCTGTACTCTTGAAAGTAGAAGGCAACAGTAAGGCACTACTGAAGTTTTCATTCCTTGAAAATCCTATGGTGAGGCAGTCCAAAACGATACAAGAGACAGTAGTGGAAGATGAGAGTCCCAGATCAGAAAGCTGCTGGAGAAGAATAAATGACAGGTATGAATAGCACCATCACTAATAATGCGACTAAATTAAATCCAGAAAGACGTCCAATAGCTGACAATCACAGGGGTGAAAAGGAAGTCCAATGCTGCACAATACATACAATTGGAACATGGAACACAAGAAGTATAAATCAACGAAAACTGGAAACTGTAAAACAAGAAATGGAATGTATTAACATTGCAGTGCTTGGTGTCAGTGAACGAAAGTGGATTGGAATAGGGCATTTTCAGTCAAACAGCTACAAAGTGTACTTCTCTGGAAGTGATAAACCCGAAAGAAACAGAGTGTACTGTTTCTAGTACTGTACTGAGGCAATATGTAACACAGGCAATTAGGGACTATCATTCAAGATCTGGTCAAATACTATCAGACAGCCTTTGACTGTGTGCATCATAAGAAACTATGGGTTGTTCTGGAAAAAAAGAAAAACAATGAAAATGAGACTTTCTTACATTGGGCATATCATGAGAAGGCAAGATCCTCTGGAAAAGATAATTCTGGGAAAAGTTGAAGACAGCTGGAAAAGAGGAAGACAAAATATGAGATGGGCTGACTTGCCATAAATAGGAGGCAATAGAAGAAACCCCAATAATAATAAAAAGAAAAGAACTGATTTCCCAGCTGTACAGATGTCTTGTCAGGGCACACACACACATCCTGGAAAGCCAAAGCCAAATTTTAAAAGTAGCCAGTCCATAGGGCTTTCTGAATGTTGGTACTGACAAACATGAAGTAGAGGTTTGCATTAAAAATAAAAAAGAAGAAGAAGACATTGCTTCAATATAGTTTGGGAAATCTGGTTCGGGTATGGAAACCAAGTCCGCCTTAACTGCCTGTATAAATTGTCACATAACAATACCTGTCACTTAAGTTCTTAATTAATAGACAGAGAAAACGTATCTCATTTTTTCCTTATTTCTCAAGGGGCATACCTGTTTCTAACTACATGCCCCCAAACACCTGAAAGATCCTTTCTTACCACAGACCAGCATACTTTCCACAGGTAAAACCACCTGGGACACCTGCGGAACCAGCCCTACCACTAGACGAAATGAGGAAAGCGCCTGAGAGAGCGGGCAGAAACCCTGAACTCTCTCTCTCTCTCTCTCTCTCTCTCTCTCTCTCTCTCTCTCTCTCTCTCTCTGTGTGTGTGTGTGTGTGTGTGTGTGTGTGTGTGTGTGTGTGTGTGTGTGTGTGTGTGTGTGTGTGTGAGAGAGAGAGAGAGAGAGAGAGAGAGAGAGAGAGAGAGAGATACAATCTACATTTCAGTTTCACCATGTGTGTGTGTGTGTGTGTGTGTGTGTGTGTGTGTGTGTGTGTGTGTGTGTGTGTGTGTGTGTGTGTGTGTGTGAGAGAGAGAGAGAGAGAGAGAGAGAGAGAGAGAGAGAGAGAGAGATACAATCTACATTTCAGTTTCACCAAAACTCTACGCTCTCAGGTGTTGTGCAGGATGGTATCCCGTCACCACCGCGAATGGGTGGGGTGGGGTGGGGGAAGCACCTCAGAACAGCAAAGCACTTGGGGTGTCCCCCCCCCTCCAGTTAGTGTATGCTCAGCTTGTCCTTCAGTAATCCCTAAAGAGCCAGCCGTGGGCCTGGCAGGGGCTTGCCGTTTTCCTTCTTTTAAAGCAAGGTTGGACCATCCCTGGAGGTTCAGCAGCCACAGAACCCACACACACCCCCAGGTCTCCCTGGATGTTGGAGGGCGGGCGGCCATCTGCCGCCCTTCCAACTACAGTACGTACTATTCATTTTCTTACCTGGGGTGGAAAAAATATCCCCTTTGTGCCCTCTAGTGGCTGCAAGCAGAAATTTCTTCAATTTATTTGTTTGTTTGACTGATTTTTGGCCATCTCTGTACTCAAAAGAGTTTTCTATTTGGGGAGTGAAAAGCCTCACCTAGCCTGAAACTGCTGGGAGTGAGAAAAATAAGGCAAATTTTCCCCCACCCCAGCTATAAAGAGGTGGTTTGAGATCCAGGGGGCCATAGGAAAAGTTTAATAGTCCATAAGCACGCTAATAAAAAGAGCCATCAACAGAAGCTGCTATTATTATTGCTATTAATGTTATTATTATTATTATGCAGTTGAGCACAAAATATGCAATTAAAAATATGCAACTGAAAAGTGATTGATGTGCAGCTGGGGAAAACAGAAAATTAGACAGGTGATGCACAATGGTTTGTTAAGAGATTCAATGACAGGCGATGTCATGTAACACAATTTTCAACTGCACCATTTTGGGACCACCTGGATGCTTTTAAAAAGAAAATCAACAGCCTTGCACTCATTGCCCAAGTGTTCAACTCTTGGACCAGAAAAGGGCAAACTGTGGTCCTGAAAGTGTTTTGGCAGTTCCCTTGTGGCGCATGACCCCAAAACAATATCCTTGCATTCACGGAGGTGGGGGAAGAAGCAGGAAGACAACAAAGGCTGTTGCCTCAGTGTGTGTGTGCGCACACGTGTGTGTGTGTGTGAGAGAGAGGCAGTGTCCAAAGGAGAAGGAGTCACCAGTGTCAAAGATTGCTGAAAAGAGGACTGAAAAAACTGACATTTAAGGATCTCTGATCCTATTCCTCTGAAGTCTCCAAGCTTGGAAACCAACCTCAGAGTGAAAGAGGCTAGGGGGAAGTTTGGCTTTGTTAGGCAAGGAGGTTGTTAAGCCTGGGCACCCATCTCCGCTGTTTCACAGCTGGCTTGATTAATCATCAGTTGAGCAACCCTGGATGACGCCTTCTTTTGACCACAAGTGCTGTGGACTGTGAACCCACTACAAATCACACACATACACAAACACCAGAAAAACATGCTACTCTAGTCTACCCAGAAATCCTTTTTATTTTAATTTGTTACTAAGTCACTATTGTCTCCTCCTACAAGGTTTTTCTTTAATCTTGTTGGAAGGGGAATATTTATGTACAGTATGGCCACCACCACCCCATACCTGCTGGGGATTGGTTCTGTGGTTACTGAAAACCATGGATAATGGTGAACACTATATATATACATGGGATGATTAACGAGGGGGGGAAAGTAATTCTTTCATGCATTCCCAGAACTGGCCACTAGAGAGCACCAGAGACCATACTATGTATTCTTCACTAACTTGTATACATAGCAGTCTCTGGCTCCTTCTAGTGGCTGGTTCCAATAATGCAGGTGAAAATATTTTTCTGGATTTTTTTTTCTTTTAATATTTTCAAACTGTAGATAAGTGAACCAGTTAGTACTGATCCCATGGATAAGGGGGTCCTACTGTTTTTATATGCCACCTTTTCCCCCATAGGGGGAACAAGGCAGCTCACAACTACGATAAACAAAGTTGTCAAAGGAGTGACTGGTAGAATGGAGACAGATGCACCCCCATGTAAATGTTGTGCATCAGATGGAACTGCAATTTCCATTGTAGGAAAAGTAACAAAACAAGCATGTTGCACATGCAGCTCATGGACCTACAACTTTTTCCTGAAACCTTTCATTACAACGGTTTCTTTTTCTATTTCTCTCAAATGTTCCACTTGCCTTTTTCAGTCCAGAGCACAAGGCCAATTCCTTCCTTAACCACTGCTATTTCATACTGAAAGGGGGCAGATCTTCAGGTTAAACACAGACTGAGATACAAGGTGGTACTGCAACCCTCTGATAACATTCATCCAATCCCATGCAGGCTAACCCCACTAGAGGGAGCATTCAGACAAACACTCCATGACACCTGTCCTCTGATTAATAGTCAGCATAGTCACTATATCATACAGCAAGCGCCTCCCAGCTGGTGCGACTCTTGTTCTCGCGTGACAAAAGCATTTACCCCATGGCTATACCAACTATAGTGTAAATTTCCACATACTAGCTTCAGATTCCCAGATTCCTGGAAATCTCTCCACAATTAGGACTGGAATGGACAAATTTGTTTGCATGCTTTTTCTGTTTGTATTTTTAAATGTTAGCAGACAGGACTGCAATCCTCACGACAGGGCTGTACGTGTTTGCATGTGAGCCCCTAGAAAGCTCCTTCCCATACAAGCCAGCCAGCCGGGGTGGAGGAAGGCTGTTGCCTTGCGTTAAAAAGCAAGGTGGGCAACACTGCTGACGCCACACCTGCAGCAGCAGCAGAGCAAGAGCAAATTCTAGCAGGCTTGCTTCTACTATTCACAGGGGTTGAAACAGATTGGCTTCACTGGCATTTTACAAGGTGGTGAATGAGGAAAAAGGGCCCCTTTGTAATAAGGCTCCCCCAAGCACCCAGTCAGCATGGCCAGGGGCAGCCTTGAGGGCCGAAAGACGCTCGAGTGCCAACAGCGAAAGAAAACAACTTTTCTAAGCTTCTATTGCGACTGTGCTCCTACGTGGCCAGAAGAGGGAGGATGCGAGATAACAAAACCTAAACATGTCCCAGTTAAGGATGATCCTCTAGAACTGGCATAGATCACATTAGCTAAAGAACAAGGTGAAGGTGCCTTTGATATCATGTGTGACCTTGTTAGGTCCTCCAATTTGTGTTGCCAGAATAGATGTACGGGCAGAGTTGGCATTTCGGTCTGTGGCAGGGTTTAGTCCCCATTTGTGTTGCTGTTTTGTGGTCCATTGTGTTTGTTTGCTTGAGGTTGAGTGTTTGCCTGTAGGCAAGCAAGAGCTCCTGTTCAGTGAGCCACACTAATGGGAAGGTATGTAAATTAAATAAAAATACATTAGCAATGTTGCAACCATCTCACATGACAGGTATTTCTGCCTTAGTGGAATATGAAGTGTTAATGTTAAGACTTGTGACCACAGAGCCACCCCCTTTTAAGATGATATTACTTTTAAGGGCAGGATGACTTCTCAGTGAACAGTGACAGCATGCAAGTGAGGCTTGAGTTAATTCACCTTTAACTCTTAACTGGCAAGACTCTTGTCTCATCCATGAGATTTCTGAAGCTGCAAAGACAAGCTGTCAGTTACATTTTTCTTCTGAAACCACACAGTACTCTTGAGACTACAGGCCATGTCCCAAAACTATTCCTGGGACCTACAGAAAAAAGAACTACAACTGAACACACAATTCTGCCTGTAGAGCAAGATGTATCCATCAGGAGATGATCCTTCTGGGTTGCCTTATTCCAAGTTCTCCTGGCTTCATACAGATATCTGCCCTTTTAAGAAAATAAAGACATGATTAATCAAGTGGCATTAAAAACAATTTAGCATTAACCATCCAGAAGCATTGCTGACCAAAGATTATACACCCATTCCTTGTTCCTCTGTGAATAACTCTCTCTAGAAAGAGCACAGTATTACTAGACCCTCTCTTCTTGACATCCATTTACAGGTGATGTAGACTTCACAGGGTTGGATACAACCAAGCAGAACCCTAAGCATCAAAAAATTGTGTGTGTGCCAAGCCCTTGCATTACCTAACACCATTTAAGAGTTTAACAGTTAGGGTGCTACATATTTAAATGTGTAGATGGGTCATATTCTGGATTACAGCACAGAACACTCACCAGACAGGTTAGATGCCTTTCATCCTTCTTGGCCTTGAGACAAACACAAGCCAGCATCCAGTTTGGGAGGTGCTGGTGCCAGGCAGAGCTACTATTGGCCCGGAGCAGCAGAGGGAGTAATTAGCAAGGCACCCTCTTGTCTCATTTCCTCTCTTGGTGCTACATCCCTCCTAGGAATCCTGAAACACTCATACTACAGTATTTGGCCAATTGCCGTCAAGGAGTGCCAGGTTGTTCCAGACCCAAGAGATAAATAGGTTTGTTTTAGTAACCCTCTAAAAACTAGGTGTGCTTTCAGGCTCAACAGCTGTAGGACTGTTTCACCACTTTGTCTTTCGCACCACAGAAAACTTGAACCCAATTACTGAGGGTAATTCAAGGAAAGATGACGGTAAACGGTTGTGATTTTGGTGTGTTGTTTGCGTATTTCTGCTTATGGGAAGGCAGGCCACACAATACCATGAGCAACATCAAAATCTGCCTGTAAGGGCATTGGATTGAGCACTGTAACGCCTAGAGAGGTGATTCTCCACACTTTCCAGGATTTCACCTCCTAAAAGCTGAAGGCCACTTGGCCAACACTGAGGAGTTCTCAGAGCTTAAGTCCAACATATGGGGCGGGGGGGAGGTGTTTCACAGGTTAGGAGCCAGATAATGGCCTAGATAAAATACCTAAGTGAACTTAGCATGCAAAACTTCCAGCTTTGGCTACAAAACAGTGAAGTTATTATGAGGGCCAAAAAAACCCTTCTCAAATGTATCAGAGGAAAGCCAACTCCCAGCATTTTCATACCAGAAAAAGTGAAGCATGGCCTGTCCACTATGGTTGGGGTGTAGCTTCAGTACTCACCACCAACCAAAAAACTGGTGGCCGACTGCTTGCCCGTCAGTTCAGGAGCAAGCAGGCAGTTTCTTCTACCTGACTGTCAAGAGGTTTTGGAACAGCAAACTTGCAATTGCCCCCACTTACCAATGCACTGGGAATTTGGCAGGAACGGGCTACAGGCTGCGTGAAGGTCCGTACGCACAGCATTTGATTATATAGATTGCCTAAGAGCACCAGGTGCAGCAGCTGTACAAGAAACACTGTTAAAAACACCTTGCTGCGCTTGTCCTCTGCAATAACTCAAAATACCCACCCACCTTCCTCAATCAGCAACAGACACCGGTCTACATCTTATCATTTTAAACACTGGCATCGTTTTTTTCATTGCAGATAAAACGTCTCTTGTTCTCTTTTCAATCGATTCCTATTATTACAGATTTACACCAAGTCTTAAAATCTTCCCATTCACAAGATGTGTTTTTCTGTAAAATTAATAAAGGTGGATGGCGAAAACTCTAGCAAGGCTCACAGCTCCAAGAATACAGCTGTATAGTAATAAACATCTCATCTCTCTCTCTCTCTTCTTAGAAATAAGCTGGTGGCAGCATCTGTTTCGAGGAAGGTACTGTGATTCAGAGAACCATACCTTCTTGGAAACATGGATAAGGAGGTCGACTGAGCAAAACGTTAAGATTTCTCATTTCTTGACATGGTTAGTGCAACTTTTATTTATGAGGTCCGCTTTAAAAAGAAAGAGAAGGCAGGGGACCAGTATTTTACAGCATTTAAACAGATTCTAAATTGTAACCCCCCAAAAACAGAATGGAGAAATACACTGAGGATACTTGACAACATAAACGAAAAATGGCGCTCGTTTCCAGAGGCCACCAGAATTATTATTTTTTTCTCTTCTTCTCTCAAATCCAGTTGCTTGGAAACCGTTTGTGTTGACCGGTAACCAGGCTGCTTTTCTAGAAATCAAGGAATTCAAAACGACAAACTTTTATTCGTGTTGAACAGGCACTTGAGAACTCAGCTGGAAACTCTCAAGGGTGTATGTGTATGTGTGTGTTAGCACTCACTTTCATACCTATGTTTTATGTGCGGCTGTTCACTTAAATACATTCTACGAGAATGTGTACCATCGACAGGACCAAGTGGCAGGGAGTTTCCTGGACTGCAAATGAAGACATGGGATGAGCCTACACTGGAGAACTAAATAATAAGAATACTTCTTCACAAAAACAAAATGTGCATGTCAGGAGGATTTCAACCCCGATTTCAAACTAATCATGCTAATTTCCTGTATTTAAGGATCCTCTTGCCCCCCAATCAAGTTTACTACCGCAGCTAGGATCCTGCAGCTCTGGAAGCCTTCAACATCTTCAGGACACCGTAAGAAACTGCAGGTGTATGTCAAGAAATGTCTGGCTGAATCTCTGCAAAACTTTCCATACTGTCAAATCCTGCAGGGGTTATTAGCTTCTATACTCTAGACCAGTGGTTCTTAACCTTTGTTACTCGGATGCTTTTGAACTGCAACTCCCAGAAACCCCAGCCAGCACAGCTGGTGGTGAAGGCTTCTGGGAGTTGCAGTCCAAAAACATCTGAGTAGCAAAGGTTAAGAACCAGTGCTCTAGACTGAAAACAGAAAAGGAAGTTGTTTGGCATACAGCAGGAACGCCTATTATGGTTCTCGGGAGAAGGGCAAAAGAAGAATGGCCATCTCCAGTGGAACTCGGCCACCAAGCCCACCACCACCACAACAGGGAGGGAGGGAGGGAGGGAGGGAGGGAGGGAGGGAGGGAAGAAGGATAGAAGGACTGTTTTCTATGACATCCCTGGACAGCTGGTCTGCACTTGTCCTCAGGCCGTTTTAATGGAACCCTGACTGGTTAGATGGAATGCGCTTCCTGTGTTTCGTCCGCAAAATCCCCCTAATCATAAGGGAGAATTAGCTTCAGAACAGACACGGAACATCTTAAGGCGGTATTAATTCAAACCAAAATAAAAATAAGCATCCAGCAAAGTAGGTGAGTTTGTTTTGGAAACCGACATCTCGTATTCGGTGATGAACAAAATTTCCAACAATGATTTCCCCCTATTTTAAGACATATTCCTCTTGGGAGTAACGCAGTTACCAGCAGCTTCCGTAGCACTGAATTTACGAGTCGAGGCGGAGGGAGCCCAAGAGAGAATGTGCCCTTCTCTCGTGACAAACAGAAGGCTGAAAACCAGAAGAAAGGGTAAACCCTTTTTCACAGTTAACCACAAATAAAAGTGCAGGAAGTGTTCAAGTTGGGCACAAGGTTTAGACGGACACAGTGTGGCGTTTTTGGCTTGGTCATCTTTTTGAGGCTCTGCGTGGGTCCCTCCCGTTACTTATCGTTCCTGGAGGGGGGCGAGCATTGCTAGATGGCACGGGAGGGGGAGGGGCAGGCCCCCGCCCGCTCACCCTCCCAGTACCTGCATAGGAGGGGGGGGCATGGTTATATGCCGTTGAGAATCCACTCAGCTCAGGTCCCGTTGGCAACCCATTTCCTACAAAACAAACGAGAAAAAGAAATGCATCAGGCACGCTTGGACTAGGCTTATGCTTTCAAGCCAGCTGCTCGCATCCAGAGAACATTTAGCACAAGGTTGATGCAAAAGCCAGGACAGAATCTGCAGGGACGATGCGGTCCCAAGGGGCAGCTTCTGTTTCAAACAACACATGTGAGGGAAACCAAAGGGCGTGGGGGAAGACAAGTTGTTACGTGCTCCAGTAGCTTAGCAGCATCTCCTCAGAGCCCTGCTGAAACCCAGGGACCAAAAATGCACTCAAGATGGAAATAAAAACAGGCACGGCACCCACTGCCTATCCGTCGTGCAAGCACAGGCTGCAATGCCCAATCATGCATTACCTGCTAATTAATGCTTTAAAGGCATACAAGGGGACTTCAACTCCAGCATCTCCACCACCACCACCCTGGGGGATGACCGTACCACGGTGCTGCTCTGGATTGGATCGGAGAGTTCTCTAATAAAAACAAATCTTGACACTACCAGAAACAGGTGCCTGGAATGCCACAATCGTTTGTGACCCTCAGCTTACAGCCACACGGCTACAGGCAAAGCGTGCCGATCTGGGGTATGAAGGATGGGGATTGGTAGGTCCACACAGAAGAGGAACGACAGGAGGAAAACGGCATCAATAGACAGGAAGACGAGGCAGAACGAAAGGACGAGATGCGCTGGGAAGGCTAAGAGGGCAAAGCATGAGAAGTGCCACCGGCACGGAGGTCTGGGGCAGGGAGTGGGTGCAGTGCCGTTTTCAACCAGCCCAGCAGGCACCAATGTGTACCAATAGGAATAGATGCTATTCGCAGATCGTTGTGACAAAACCCAACAAGAGGGAGAGTCGAAGAATCTTCTGGTGCTGTCCTGTCAAACTAACATGGCCTTTAGGTGGCCCCATGAGCAGGGACCAAGCCTAAAGCACAGCTGCCATTATCATAGCTTGTACCATTCTCTCTCCCGAAGCACAAGGCTGCAGCAGGGGCATTTTCCTCTTGGCTTGTTTCAGAAGAAATGAGGTGGCCTAAGTGTGCTTCTGGGGTTGCAGGCGGCCCCTGAAGCTATTTTTTGTCCCACCAAGCAATGTTCCCTCTAACTTTCATCCCCACTCGCCCCTCTGCGTGCAGGGGCAGAGTTTCATCCAAAATCTCGAAATGAACAGGTATCAATCCCAACTGCTCCGCGGCCCTGACGGGAGCTCAGCGCGTCCACGCCCACGTTAGAGGGAACGTTTCCCCCAACCCTTTGCCCCTCCTTTTCCCCTCAAAGACATGTGAATGGCAGCTTAAGTTTGTCTCTGGGACTGACAACAGCTCACCGTATAAATAGGTCAGAGGCCCATGTACTCCCAAAACAGCCATTTTCCAAGACTAGAAGCAGGACTCTTCCAGAAACTAGACCCTGAAGATTCTCAGTCTTCTAGGTGAGGTTATCTGGAAGTTGAGTCATGGCAAGTGGACTTCTTTCTTCGTTAAGTTGAAATATTTTTGCTACTTGACCAAGACTGAAGAAGCTACCTGGAGGAGTAGCCAAACGTTTCAGCCTAACAAGAAAGAAGTCCAGTTGCCATGACTCAACTTCCAGATAGACCCTTACAGCTTCACTTTTGGGGGGGGGGGCATCTCTGTGATCTCCAGAGGATCCCAGGGCAGAAAACTCGCCTCCAGGTCTGCTAGTACTGTCCCATTCCGGCAGTAGAAGAAAGTTTACCATTCTTCAGATGTAATGAATAACTTGCAGTTGGTGTGACCCAAAACGTAAGACACTTCCAACAGCTTCTAGGGCCTCCATAGGAGAAAAGGGAAACACCCACAACAGCGATCAAACGTGTTAAACCATGAAAGCATAACAGCAGACGATCCCTTTTCAACACCAACCAGGGCACAGAGTGTAGCTAATCTTCCTGCTCTGTTTGCACCTTGAGGGCACACATGCTGTGGAGATTTGCTGGGTAGGAATGCTATTTGGCTTCCTCCCACACTTCCTGTTTGGCTCGATGCTAGAAGATCACACTCCTGAGTGGGAAGGAGCGGGGAAAAAGCAGGCAGGACGTGATATCCCACGGAGTGAAGCAGCAGCTGCAGTGGGCCCAAGGGTGCAAGGTTTGCCCTCCAAAAAACGCTTGTCCAACAGGAAGGGACGTAGTATGCAGGGTCCCTGTTTCACAACCGCTTGTCCCTTTCCGGAAGGGAGATAAAACCAGGGTTTCTAACTGTAATTCTGGTTTCAACTACCGTAGGCCCAACCAAGACGAATGAGACCCGTTAGTCACAAGCAACAAGAACTTCAATGGGCCTACTCTAGTTGGAACAAACACTGGATTTAGCCCCCTGGTTTTTTTATCTTAACTTGCCAAATCTGCACCAGTTTAAACTTAAAAAAAACCCCTAAAAATGGACAAACCATCCACTTTATGTACAACTTGGAATGCCACATTCAACACCCTACCCACCCCAAAAATATTTGGAAAAAAAAACTCATTCTTCCAGTAACCTACAGCGTATTAAAAAAAAGAATAGAATTGGGAGTGTGAGGCAGGAGAAGGCCCAAACACAGCAGGATTGCATTCCATGTCCTTCACAAAGCACAAGGTGGACAACTTTTTAAATTATTTTATGTTTTGTGGGGGGGAGGGGGCTGGGGGCCTCTAAGATGCCACATTTGGGCCCTGGAGTCCTACATTTAGTCCACAGATCATACCATGCACACCTCAGAATAGACGAAGCAGCATGGTGTTCCCTCCATTTGCATTTCCAAAAAAAACCCAGTCTCCCCACCCCCGCATTCACTCTCACACATTTATTTACTTACCGGTTGGCCCAAAAGTACAAGTACCCATATTAGTTGACGGAAGGGTGTTATTACTCTGCTCACCCTGTGCCTTTAAAAAGAAGTGTAAGAGAGACAAAAATTAAGACAACCAACTAGCCGACTCCATGGCACAAAAAAGAAAGAGAAAAGAAATATGGGGGTTTCAGAGGTGGCCATAGCCACAAGAGACACCAACAGAAGCCTCAGCTCTCAGCTCTTTTCTGTAAACAGACATCTCCTCCAAAGAATGAACAAAACTCACTCCTCATAAAAGCCACACTGCAAGAATGGTCAGCAGTATGGTGAGGAGACCTAAGACCGTCCACAGACGACTAGGACCCGGTCACAGACTGTATGAGAGTCGTTTCCCCACATCTGGAAGGCCACAAGTTTCCCCATCTTGGATAATCCCTGCTTCAAGATGCCAGACGTTTGGCTAAAATGGGCACATGACTGACATACCGCTTTGTTGGACTGCCCAAGATGCTCAGAGTTGGGTTCGCTGAAGTTAGGCACCTCTGAGTACACCATGCAGAACCTGTGAAAGAAAGAAAAAAAGGCATCATGACAAACCAATGTCTTTTGTGAAGTCTTACCTCTGCGCTCCTCACCCTGTACCCAGAAACAACGCATTTGTTTCATTTCCAAAGGTGATCAAGGATGCTTTTCAGCCTTGCCCCCCCAAGGAGTATGTCTGTATGAAACATCTCATTGGATCACATGACTGAGGCCCCAAGACATGAACAGCACAACCCTAAGTGTGTTTACTGAGAAGCCCTACCCATTCCAATGGGGCTCATTTCCAAGTACGTTAAGTTCTCTTGCTAGCACCTTCACAGCGCTGCAGTCAGTAGATGCCCCTGCTTAGGGATCCAGCCAAAAATAAAGGTTGACAGCCTTGGGTGCAAGTTCCACTGAATGAAGAGAGTTGTCCTCCTTTCAGATAAATACCTCTAGGTTCATAGAGAAGTCAACAGCACGGAGCACGGCTACCGCTTGCTTCTTCCACCTCATGTCCCCACTTGCCAACCTACCCTGGCAGATCTCCCTGCAAAGAGGTGCTGGACTGAGCCAGTTAAACACATCTTTACACAAAATGCCAGGGCTGCATAAAAACCCAAGAGACTTCCTGGGCAGGCAGTTCTTCTTTAGAGGGAAGGTTTTCAGAGTAAACCTGCAGGGGGTTTACACTGCATTACACTGCAGAGCATTCTGCAGGGGGAGAGAGCCTAGACAGCCGTGTTCAGAATCAATGCAAAGTATGGCATGGAAAAAGTGAAGCCGTGGTGTCAGGACCTTGGAGGGCAGCCAGACTTGCTGCTCTTGGTGTCCCAACAGTTGAGACAGTCTGTTGTATGTATGTATACTTTTATTACCTGATGTTAGCCACCTAGAGTGGTCCTGAGTTGGCTAGATAGGCGGGATATTAATTAATTAATTAATTAATTAATTAAATAGTCACACCCTCCCCGTGTTTCCAGCCATGAGAAAACTAGACCCAAGACTGGTGTCTGTTAAGTCAGTGGTCCCCAACCTTGGGCCTCCAGATGTTCTTGGACAACTCCCAGAAGCCTTCACATAACCTCTGCTGGCCAGGACCTCTGGGAGTTGAAGTCCAAGAACATCTTGAGGACCAAGGCTGGGTGTTAAGTGACATCTAACTGAGTAGAAACATGCTCCGTGTCAAAATAACAAATCCACCGAAATGAAAACAAAACCAACCATGCCTCTCTAAGGATTCTTCTGAAAGCAACCCTGCCCTCAACCGCTATCAGTAAAGCACAATGACAGAGTTCCAGCTAACGCAAAACTATCCTCTTTGCGGCAAAAACCATTTCCCATGAGGATTAGAAACTTGAATTTAAAATAAATAAATAAACGTGAGGTATTGCAGGACATAACGGATGCTGTGAATAACTGAAGTCTATATTTTGCACAGGAGCCATGCAAAACCCCAAAGGGCATCTTGAAATGTTTTGTTTTTCTGCAGCTTAGAGGAGTTTCTGTGACATTCCCTTCACCTTTTTGGGTGGTTCACACGTGCATGATCTTGGCTTGGTTATGGCGAATGTAACTGGCAGCTGAACAACTGCACCTGATGACAACATGAAGGAATACGTATGTCCCACACAGTGCTATTTATATGATAGTCCATCCATGGACCTATCAAGTTACCCGATGAGGCATTTGCCACTGGGCACCCTTGAGTGTGAGACTAAGCTCCTGGAGTGACCCTTTTCATTATACAGATATACCCAGTTGTCCGCTTTTAAGATTTTATTACAAGTCTCAATACCAAGTCTAGTCATAGCTGATCTGAACGCTAGTGATGCCAAGACACAGTGTTGACCACGCAATCTTTCACTGCCCTTCTCTTCTAGATCTCGGGGACAGCTTTTACTTGTCCTGCCCACGGTCCTGGCGGAAGAGCTATTTTATTTCTATCTTTCTGTCATCCCATGAATTGGGACTCAAGGGAGGCGACGATTACTGAGTACAAAGGGGAGGAGGGAAGTCTTCAGAAACTTAAAACATCACTTAAAAACACAAGACCCACCAACAGAACAAGCCACAACACTCACCAAGTTAGAAGTCCCTCCCTCAGTGAGGAATTCAGTTCTATAGGCTCGCCAGAATAAAAATGTTTTTACCTACCAGCGGAAAGACAACCAAGGGACCCCCCCCCAAGCCCAATCCTCCCCTCTGGAGCGAGTGCTGGAGTTTGGGAACAGCCCCCCCCCAAATGACCTCTTTCACATCCCCAAAAGAGTGCCGCCTCTAAGGCAATGCAAGCAAAGGAACCACCTCTCTGAAGGCCTCAAAGCCTGGACAGGCCTGAGTCGTAGTCCAAAACATCTGGAGGATGGCAATTTGGGGAAAGGCAGCCTTACAGTTTGGAACAGGTATGGGGGGGGGACCTCTGGCCTTCTCCCAGATGTTACGGACTTCACCTCCCAGAAGCCCTGGCCTAACATGGCTGACGGCAAGGGGTGATGGGAGGAGCAGGTCGATGCATCTGAAGGGCGAAAGGATCCCCAACCCCTAGCAGAGACCAGTCTTGTTGTTAACATCACCCCCACCACCACCATCATCATCATCATTCCGCAGGAAACTCTGCCAAGTGGAGGGGGAAATTTACCTTTACACCCCCCTAGGGAGGCTGGCTCCTCCAAGACATGCTGGAGCTCATGACCAGAGTAGCAAGGCGGAAGCTCGCACTGGGGCTGCCTCTACCGTGCCTGGCCTGTGGATAAATAGAGGACTTCAGTTTTCAGTGCTGCAAGTCCTTGGAAACCACAATGCGTTAACCCAACATAGACCACTTGCACGGCAAAACTTACCTGGCTCAACAACTCTAGGTTAAGGCAAGGAAGGCCATGTCAGAGGGGGACGCCCCCCCCCAAGTGGGGGATTGCAGGACCAACCAGGCTGTCTTTTATAAGCCATCGCAAACGGGATCTCAAAACATTTACTTTCATTTGAGCAAAAAAGAAAGCCAAATGTCCAGAACATGGATCTCTGGCAGAGCACTTTACTAAGGCTGCAAAGACAGTAACAAGGGGGGGCGGCAAGGTGGGTGGGAATAAATGGTGTTTCTGTAAGGCCTGTGGGCAATGAGGCTTCAGACTTACTTCTCCAATTTGCAAAGGGCAAAACCTTCAAGCAAACATAACCGAGTCCGTACAGCACGAGATACTCACTCCCCGATTTTCTGAAGCTCTCCTCCCCTTCCAGTGTAAAGCGTAAGACATCCTTTCCACAGAGACGCATACCTAATCAAGAGAGCACCAGCAATGTTAGAAACACTGGATGGAAAAAGGAACTCCCGTGCGAGGGACAGGAGAAACAAAAGTTAGTTAACCACATCTTCATCGGCCCCAACTTTAAAAACGCAGAGTTAAAAACATGATCCATGGGAATCAATGGACAGAAGCCAGCCAGGTGCTGCCGTAGCAACACCCAAGCACCACGGCACGAGACACAGACACTGTCCCTTGAAGCCAAGGGCTTTCTGTTGTGCCAGAACATCCTGGATCCTCAGCTGGACCCCAGATCCTTCCACAAGTTTCACAAATGTTCTATGCACATACAACTGTTTGAGTGGAAGGAACGAGCCAGATTCTGACACTTTGAAATGCTCACCACCTCTAGATAGATCGTGGCCCAATGCATCTGGGCAGACAGATTTTTTTTCCTATTTGTGAGGTTGATTCTAAAGCACAGTTGCTTTCCCAGTGTTACACAACTCTCTGGCTCTCTTCACCAGTATCTCATTATGTGCTACTGCAGCTACTCTGATCTGCTGAATTTACGGAAGTGACAATCAAGGTTCTCGGACAGCTGCATCAGTATGAACTCAAAGAAACTTGAGGTCTTCAAACAGTAGTACACTTCCGTTCCCATCAGCCCCAGCAAGGCTGGCCTGCATACGAGAGATAACATCTGGAAATTGATTTCCCACTCCTGTTCTAGCAACCCATTCCATCTGCTTTGCCACCAAGATATATATAAAAAAGGTAAAAGTAAAGGTAAAGGTTCCCCTTGACAATTTTTGTCCAGTCGTGTTCGACCCTAGGGGGGCGGTGCTCATCCCCGTTTCCAAGCCATAGAGCCAGCGTTCTGTCCGAAGACAATCTTCCGTGGTTACATGGCCAGTGCGACTTAGACACGGAACACTGTTACCTTCCCACCGAAGTGGTCCCTATTTATCTACTCGCATTTGCATGCTTTCGAACCGCTAGGTTGGCGGGAGCTGGGACAAGCAACGGGCGCTCACTCCGTCGCGTGGATTCGATCTTACGACTGCTGGTCTTCTGCAGGGTGCATTTCATTTAAATCAAATTTATTCAAACCATACCTTAAATTGCCATTTAAGTCCTCCCAAAACTGATTTTTTTAAATGATTTAAATTTTAAAAAAATTGATTTGAGTTGTGTATTAAATCAATTTGATTTAAATAAATCATTGATTTTTATCCACCCTGAAAGCAAGGAAGCAACTTTTCAGATAGTGAAAAGTCTGGCTGTGTTTCTGACAGAAACGTTTACCACCAATCCATGCCAACATACTAAGCAAACCCCAAAGATGAGAATGTAAAAGGTCGAATCCAGCTAAGATTTCTCATGCTTAGATTCCACTTCCGCTGAGCCTTCAGCTGCAACAAAATAGCACCACTGACTCCAATAGTATTTCAATATAAACTTTAGCTGAGTTGAGATCATTAAATAAAAGCCAAGATTTTTCTTTTAATAAAACACCGAAGGTGGTAGTGCAGTGCTATGTACCACCACCCACCACACCAACAAGCATCCTTCGACTGATCTCTCATTTCCTGTCACATACACATACCCCAAACCAGATGAAACCAGACATGGGGAGGTACGCTAGTGCTGGGATGCAGAAATAAAAAGGCTTCACTGCAAACTCAACAAAATATATTGTTTGAAAGAATGACCTAACCTCACAACCAACCATGTGAGAGTACAGATTTTTGTCTTCTGAAACTAAGAACTTATTTCCTATTTAAGACATTTTTAACCAGAAAACTGAGGAAGAGTCATTGTGTGGCATCCAGCTGATCCCAACTGGTAGCAACCTTTTCCAAGGTTTTCCAGGTAGAGAGTACTAAGAAGTGGTTCGCCATTCCCTTCTTCTAGGAGAGACCTGGAACTGTGCAGCTTGCCCATGACCACCCAGGCTGGTTCTACTCCCAGAAGGCACAGATGGAGGGAATCAACCTTTGGCTCTGCAGCCAGAGACCTAAAACGCTAGGCTATCCAGCCCAGCAGAAAAAGGAATAGGTACATACCATATTTTTCGCTCCATAAGACGCACCAAATTTTTAGAAGTAGAAAACAGGAAAAAAATAATGTTTTCTTTTCCTAAAAATTGGTGAGCCTTATGGAGAGGTCCATCTTATGGAACACACCCTAGGACCCTTTGGAGGCTCACCCAGCCCCCCCGGGGGTCAGAGGGGGCGAAATCGCCACCTTCTGGGACTCTTCTGAAGCTTCCCAAGCCTCAAAAGAGTCCCAGAAGGTGGCGATTTCGCCCCCTCTAACCCCGGGGGGGAAGGGTGAGTCTCTAAAGGCTCCTAGGCTGTGTTCCAGGACCCTTTAGAGACTCACCCTCCCCCCCTCAGGGGTCAGAGGGGTTGAAATCGCTACCTTCTGGGACTCTTCTGAGGCTTCCCAAGCCTCAAAAGAGTCCCAGAAGCTGGCGATTTTGCCCGCGCTGGACCCGTGTGGGGGTGGGGGGAGTGTCACAAGGGTCCGAGTGAGCCTTCCCGGACCCTTGTGACGCTCCCCCCACCTGGAAGCTGGCAATTTCACCCGTGCTGGCCCCGTGGGGGGTGGTGGGAGCGGTGCAAGGGTCCGGGAAGGCTCACTCGGACCACTGCGACGTTCCCCCCCCACGGAGCCAGCAGGGGCGAAATCGCCGCCTTCCCTCCATAAGACGCACAGGCTTCCCCCCACATTTGGGGGGGGGGGAGTGCATCTTATGGAGCAAAAAATACGGTATTTCTCTAACTGCAAAGGAAACAAGTAAAGTATGCCTGTGCATCTTATCTAGTCTGTTCTGGCAGCCCAACAGCAATCCTTCAGCTTGCCCTTTTGCCACCCACCCCGCCAAAAAAACGGTGAACGACAACTCTCAAGAGTTGCGATTTGCCTTCTATAGGGCCCCAGATGCACTATTTCACATCCCAAATATTCATGTTTCCAAACTAGACTGTGAACCTCTACCCACTTCCTGTTTTTGAAGTTTTCTAGCAGTCATTCCAGGTGGGAACACAACACTGGCCTTGAACTTGCCAGAGGGCCATACCCCAAGTTAAAAGGAGTAATTAAATGATGCACAGTATAGCGCAGGTGGGAGGTTGACACTTAACTGTAATTTACTGTACTTTTAAAAGCCTGTCCACAACAGACTGGCATCCCTCCTATCAACTTCATATCTCAGTTGAGTCCTTGAAGCTCATCCTCCCAACAAAAACAACCCCCACCCTTTCTTTCCAAGTGCACCGATCCATGAGACTGAAAAGGCTACCACCACCACGACACCCTCTCCCTCTAGGTTTCCAAGGTTTTCACACCTAGACAGATGGCACCAATGTTGCAAGTTCAGATTTCCATGTCCAAACAACTTAGCCATCGATTCTGCAACGCCACTGCCAGTCACTCATTCATTCGGCCGCAAATGGAAAGGTGACCTTAACGCTACGTGTTAACACTGTGCCAAGTTGTAACCTGAGAAACATACAACTTATCGCAGGGTGACATCCTGCTACAAACGCATGGCAGTTTAAGCGTTCCGGATGGCTGAGTAAGCAGCCATGACGGTCGTTCACCCTAAAGTCCAAATGTATACTCTTCTTGTTACACTGGGGACAATTTACTTGTGTGACCTACATTTGCAACTGAGTATTCTTCCAAGTGGCTCAGGGGGGGAGAAACATGTCGGGGATAACCCCACTTTGTCCCATCCATCCTTCCTGTGAGACTGGCCTGGACGATAGATGGAAAGATGAGAGCAACCTCACCCAAAGAGTTTCAGAGCCAAGCAGAGGTCTGAAGACATGTCAAATCAGATCACTTCCACCACCACTCAGGACCCCAATCTTCCTTAACTTGATGTCTTCCAAGTAAATTAGACTAATCATCCCTCAGCCTGAATCACCCAGGGAGTCTGTCATGATGACCGAATCAAAACAGAAAAGGCTCTGCAATTCAACAGCAGCTTACTTATAGATCCTGTTCCCTCTGGGGCATGTCACAGGCACTGCTGCTAGGGATGGTATGGTGTCAAGGTCTAACTTCAACTTCATTATCAAGGTCACAGCCTTCTGCTTTCCAGTTGTAGAATGGTTACAAACATTACATTCCACACAGCACACGTTAAAGCCCTTGGGTAAACCAGGGGTTCTCGGACTCAAACTCCCAGAAGCCTCCACCACTGGCTGTGCTGGCCAGGATTTCTGGGAGTTGTAGGCCAGGAACATCTGGGTTGGCCAAGGTTGGGAAGCACTGTTTTCAAGGAAAGATTTTCAATGTGAAGCAGTGACAAACCCCGAAACACCCCAGATGTGCAAACAAACAAAAGGAATCTAGACCTAGATGAGGGAGAGAACTTTTATTTTTCCTAGAAGAAAGCTGTTGGCTGTGCTTAAGAACACACTTACCAGGTAAAGAACATGTAGCAATTATTTAAAGCAGCACCTGTTTCTGAAAATGTTTCTGACCACATTTTTGCTGTGAGGCATGGCTGCTAGGGATAGCGTGGTTGATGTTTACCACTTCCAACTTAATTAACAATCAAACATTTAGCATTTTTAGTGCTTTTGATTATTTTAATCACTTCATACACGTTCTTTCTGTAACCCTTACACCCCCTTGCAACACTACACTATACTGCAAAAAAAAAAAACCACTCTGGGTAAAGGATGTGATGGTGGCGTATCAAAGGGGACCTAAAAATTCTTTAGTATAAAATCTTGAACGAGAGCCAATATAGAACTGACTGGAGAGCTCAGTGGTTTACGCCTCTGGCTGTGGAGCAAGAATTTGGGAGTTTGATTCCCCCCATTGTGCCTCCTTGACCGGGACTGGACTCCATAACCCACAGCGTCCCTCCCAGCTCTGCAGTTCTAAGATGACGATATTTACTATACTTTACCCCATTTTATTTATTTATTTATTTATTTAGCAAAAATACAGATAGGAATCTTTCTCTCAAAAATGCAGCAGAAAGACTTACCTGCTATTTGCTGGAATTAACTGAGAAGGCAGGTAATGTGGACGCAAATAACTATAATTTAAGTGCCCATTTTTAATTACATTTCAAGAACAATGTAACAGCAAAATCCCTTTGATCTGCTGACGTTGCTGCAGACTCCATTTGTTTCTTGTGCTTCTCTCCCTTCTAAAGTGAGCCAGTCTCTCTTCCTTGTGGCTTGAAGGTAGCTCAAGGAAAGAGGCCAAAATAACCCACTGCCGCATGTTAAAACCCACATTGCACAGTGGCTCCTCAACCCCTTAATGTATCGGGTTTCAAAGACATTTACAACATATAGGCGTACATAGCTTTTCACAGCCTGTGGAAGGAAGCCAGGATGCTACACTTATCCGGTAAAGGACATGGCGGTTGTGGATTCAGCTTCACAGATCCTTTTCCTCCAGGCAAGAACAAAAGAAGCTGGGGGAGAGCAGACCTCAAGCTGTTAACCGTGTAACCAGGCACTGACTCGAGTGTAAACATGCCATGTGTTGTCATACACGTAGTCAAGCAGGACAGTGTGCTTGGAAGGAACACCACCTGTGGACCCCAGTGCCAGTAGATGTCAATTTATTTTATTATGTATTTTATTGCCAGCAGGTTGGGGGTTTGATTCCCCCATGGCACCCCCTGGGAGAAGAGCCCCCTTGGGCAGTCTTGGGCAGGCTACACAAATACAGGATGCCCCTAGAAGGAAGGAATGGCAAACCACTCCTGAGCATCCCCTAGCTGGAAAACCATGAAAAGGGTCACTGTAAGCCAGAAGTGACCTGACAGCACCAACATCATCAGCATTACTAAGAACGGTAGTCCAAAGCCTCTGGAAAGCCGAACAGAGTACTCAAAAGTGGTTTCCTATTTCGTTATCCTAGAGACCCTATGGGGCTGTGCAGTTTGCCCAAGGATAGGCAGGCTGGCTCTTCTACCTGGGAGGCAGAGTAGGGGGAAATCAAATTCCCAATCTCTGGCTCTGCCGCCACAGACCTAACTGACTAGGCTATTCAAACAGGAGAATCCAAACACCTCCTGCTAAACCAAATTAGCACGAGCACATTTATGGGAGGAAAAGGTTTCAATAGGGCCTCCTCCTTTACATAATGTGCTGCAGCCTTCTTTCTGTGATCTAAACATGAGCCTTCAAAATGGATTACCTCCTGGGGCACTCAGGGATGGGGAACAACCCAGTCTCCCGCTTCCTACCAGTACAAAACAGCCCGTAGCGTGCCCAGTCTTTCTAAATGGGGAACTATAAAAAGAACACACACCATACAGGAAAAGTGGGTGGTTCGTGGCTTCCTTGAAGAAAAAAGAAACCAGCAGGTCTTAAAAGAGATGAGTCAGTAACTACTATGGTCAAGGAAGGAGGCCGCACTGCACATCAAGCCCGACGTGATGGCACCAGAGCCGTTTGTTTAAACCTGGATCTGTCCTCATCGCATACAAAGCAGTGGGACTGTGTGCGCGTATACCTGTATTAAAGACAGGAAGGGTCATGGGAGAGCCCAGCGAGAGGGGGAGAACCTTCCCAAGATTTGCCCCCTCTCCATCCCAGCTCAGTGGCACGCTCCAGACGCAAGCGCAGAGAGGCAAGGCTGGATAAGGAGGATTCTGTCTCCCATTGGCCTTACGCATCCGAGCTTCGCTCACAGGGGCAATGCAGAAGGGTCTGGGTTCAGAATCTGGGCTCTCCAATTAAAAGGGTCAGAGAACCTCCGAGTTTCTGCTAAAACAGGTAATAATGGGGTCAGATGGACCTGGCAGTGAAACGATCTATTCAGTGGTACAAGTGCCCATCATGACAACTTCTTTAGCCCTTGTCCCTAAGGAAAATCCAAAACTGCAGGCCACTGCGCTGGCCAGATCCTCAGGGTGTAGGTGGGGTGGGTGTGCAGATATATACAGATAACAACCTGTGGTGAGGACTGCACTGAAGCTCAGTGTGAACAAGGGAGGGCAGATGACATCACCATGACCATCCAGGACGAGGCAAAGGCCTGATGACGTCGCCCCCCCCCCGGCCTCCCAATCCTTGGACCCCACGTTCTGCTATGTTGCGGGTCCTACACTTGTGAAGGGGGCAGATCCAGGTTTACGCCAAACAGGGCGGCCTCCTCTGCATCGGGTTTGGCCCCATGCCAGCATTCAAAAAGCCTGCCTGCTTCCAGTCGCCCTCCTTTCTTGCACGAGGTGCTGTTGCACAAGAGAAGACTGAAGCTGAGTCAGACCCAACCCTCCCTTTTCAGTGGAAGTGAAAGAAGAAGAAAAAAAAGGGGGGAAGGAAGCGTTCGTAAGAACACTCTCAAAAAGAGAAACTAAGTCTGCTCTCGGGGCCTCTGCCACCCTCAGCTGAAACCAGCCGCCCAACCCCTCTGCCCCCTGCGTGACGTACCCTTTGGTCAATCGGATGATATCGCCCGGCTGAATGAGACTGCCCAGTTCATCCCACACCGAGATGGTGATGCTGCCGGTCTTGTCGGCAACCTTGCATGACCTCACCTCATGCCCATCTTTGGTTTTGGTAACGCGCCCTGCAAGGAAACATTGGAAGAGAGACAGCGAGAGAAACAGGGGAAAAAAGCCGAGTTATACAGTTATTAATGCTGCCAGCATTGGTTTGCTCAGCCACAAAAGCATCCCGGGAATAAACAGCTAGGAAAATAATGATCAGAACTTTGTGTAAAAGTGAAGTAAATGTGGGGGGGGGGGGGGGTGGCAGGTGCAAAAAAGGAGGGGCAGCCCAAAAGAAAAAGGGTATCTTGTAAGTTAGACACACACACACATATATATGTATTTTCCAGGGGTGAGGGGGGACCTAATTATGGGTAGCAGAGGAAGCAAAGGTGAGGTTCAGTAGGGACAGCGATTCCCAAGCTTTCCCTGGAAGTGACCACGTGTCAGTCTCTCTCTCTCTCTCTCACACACACACACACACACACACACTCACATGCACACGAAACTCCTGAGCAAAGAAGTGGGAGGGGGAGAACTAAGGCGGGTGGGGGAAAGGGCGGACGGGAAAACTAGAGGGAGGGAGTCAAATCAAAAGGCGGCGGTTCCAAGAGATCTCTTTCTCTCTCCCCCCCCAGCCCGCCCCCCCCCCGGCCACTTACCGATTTCCAGCACAATAAAGACGACATTTAAGTTTTTCAGTCCGGGCTTTATGTCTTTTATGAAGACGTAGGTTTCATTTGCCAGGCTCATGCTGCCGGCTTGCTCACGTGGAGGAGGACCCGGGTGCTGCTCGCCAGGGGAGGACAAAGCATCCCTTGGCGGAACAGGACCCCCCCGGGAAAGCCTGGGGGAGCAGAGGGGGGCCGAGAAGAAGGGGGTGGGCACCGAGAAAGAGAGAGGGGAGGCTTTCGACCAGTTTCTCCAATGGAGAGACTGGACCGAATTAGACGATCAGGGTGCAAAATGTTCGGGAGGATCTGGGCCAAGGGAAGGCACCTATGACTCCCCCTTCCAAGCGTGATCGCCTCTTCGAACGGTCGAGCAGGATCGGTGCTGGCAAACCTCCTAAAACTGGGAAGGCAAAAAAAGGGGAAAAAAAAAAGGAGTGTGGGGGGGGGGCACAGGGACCGAAAAGACGCGGGCTGTGGCTGGCTGGCTTCGGGGGCTGCCGCCCCTACTGGCAAGATAAGGGGCAAGCGCCTCCGCTGGGCTTCCTTCTCTTCCCCCCCTGCACTCGCCCTTCCAAAGACCCGAGCTCGGCCTTCCTTTCTTATTCTTATAATAATTATTATTTTACAACGACCAACGTGCGTTCCTCCTCGGCTTCCCCTTGCACCCCTTCGTTCGTGGCCCCCACTTTTTTTTTTGTACAGAACTACACAGCACCACTCCACCCGCACTCAACGATGCCCCGCCGTCTAAACCAAGCATGTGCTGCGCTCGCCTTTTATACCCAGTCGGACGGATCCATTCGGTCCGCTCGGCAAGGGGAGGCGGAAAGTCGAACGGGAGACGCGGCGCCGGCGGGAATCCCAAGACCCCGCAGCAAGCCCTATCGGCTGGTGCCGCAATGTCCCGGGGCTACTCCCAGTCGCTTCGGCGCTTTTCGACCCGCAGCAGCGGAATACAAGGTGAAGAGGGTTGTCCCCCCCTCCAGAACAATGGGACCGTCCATGGAACGCGGAGACACCGGAATGGAACGGAATGTGGCAAAGTGCCCCGTGAGAAGCGCTGATTGGCTGACAGCGGCTCTTTTGTCCTCTGACCTAGAATATTTACTCTCGCTCGCCGCTTCCCCCTCCCGCCCGCCCTGTTTCCTTTTCTGCTTTGACTCGCCTGGGGAGGCAGCTCGTGCGTGTGTCTCGCCGGAGGACAATACTGCCGACTCATCATCATTATCATCATCATCCGGGAAGAGTCACAGCAGGGCGGTCTGCGGCGTTGAAGGCGCGGAGGGTTCCCTGATGGCTCCTTCTCTCTTTTTCTCCCCCCACCCATCCACCCACCCAGGGGTCGGGACGAAGGCGATTCTCTCGTCCCTATTCTGCCGAAGAAGGGTGCCCCCGAAAACACCTCCCTAAGAAAGGCCCGCCGGGATTTTTAGCGCTTCGATTGCAAAGAGTTGGCTTGGATAACGCTCTGGATGGAGGTGGTCTGGAAGCAGACTACGGAGGCAAGAAAAAGTGCGTTGCTGTGATCTAAGAGAGGGGAAATCAATCGCTGAGCACTTCGGCTTCCGATGGCCATAAAAATCATTGTTGCCATTTTCCATGCATTCAGTCTTTTGCCCTTCTGGCTTCCCCTAATATTTATCCTAGGAACCCTTCTGGGTTTTTTCCCCTAATATTCCAAAGCCAAACTATCTGCTGCGCAGTGGGGTGGGGAACGAAGCCATGAACTCCTGATACTGTACTGGGAAACTCGATCTTATTTAGTAGTAGTAGTAGTCGCCATCATCTTAGAACTGCACATCTGGTAGGGATCCTCGAGAGATCATGGAGTCCAGCCCCTGTCAAGGAGGCCCAGTTGGGGGGAATCGAACTCCCAACCCTGGCTCCACAGCCAGATGCCTGAACCCCTGGACTATCTAGCAGTTTACTTGCAGTCTAATGAAGAGCCGTGAGCGGCACCCCCATTTGGGAGGTAAGGAGATCCAGTCCTCCTAGAGACCAAAATGTACAAAGCCAGATTGCCATTCCCAAGCTCGGGCTGAGCCGTCAGCAGGAACTGAGACGGGACTTAACATAGTAGGTAGGATAGGGAGGCAACTGCCTTCCGACATGGAAAGAATGGTAGAAACCAGTTGTGACTCTCCAGCCCAGTAGCTTCCTCCACACCCAGGCACCATATCTGCCTGTAGGAGAGACCAGAAATGACTCTCTCCCACCTGCAAGTATTGTGGTCTGTAATTGGGGAGCCATCAGGGACTTGCTGACTGATTTAAGGTGCAAGAGCAGAACTATTATGTGTTGGAAGCACAGTTAGATGATGATGATGATAATAATAATAATAATAATAATAATAATAATAATAATAATAAATACAGACTTTACTATACTTTTACTTTACTTTTATTGGACTTATATCCCCCCCCCCGACAAAGTCTACTTGGGGCAGCTTACATGAATAAGTCAGAAAGTTCGAAGCCAACCAGTAAACCAAATCCTACCTTACCCACATGCTGCTTTTAAGGAAGCACTGGCCTTTGGTTTTTTAACTGGGGGTTCAGTTGCGCTTCTTTCTCTGAAGAAGCCTTTCAGTAGAGCTGGGAAACCTTTGTGTTTTTGGGAGAACTTCCTCTATTGCTCTTCCCCAGCTGAGCATACTGAATAAGGCTGATAGAAGTTCTGGAGGGCCACATGGTTCCTGCTCCCATTGCCTTTCAGGTTCCGAAAATGGAAGTGCCTTGAGACTTCCCCTCAAACCAGATGCCTTCCAGGTCTGCCTGAGTGCATCTCCCATCATCCAAAGCAGCCACACTGGCTGGGGAGAGTGGAAGCTGTAGACAGAGATGTCTGGAAGATGCTGGGATTGGGAAAGGCTTTATTTATTTATTTAATTTTATTTATTTATTTATTTTTACCCCATCCCTCTAGACAATGTCTACTCGGGGTGGCTTACATAGATAAAAACACATCAATATAACATGTATAAAATCATTTAAAAAATACAAAAACAACTTAATTGACTGGAGGGAAGGCCTACTTGAATAGCCAAGTTTTTAACTGGCTTTTGAAGACACCCAGCGAGGGGGCCAGTCAGGTTGTGAGAGTGTTCCACAGCTGAGGGGCCACCGCCAAGAAGGCCCGGTTTCTTGTTTTTTCCTTCCGGGCCTCCCTTGGCGTCAGGCCCCTCAGCCGTTCCTGCTGGCTATATCGGGTGATCCGGGTAGATCTGGGTGGGAGAAGACGGTCTGCCAAATACTGAGGTCAGCAAAGGTCTGGTCTAGATGGCCAGCAAAGCTTTCTTTTGATGAGGTCTGCATGCCTTTTTGATTGGAGAGGGCAGCTAGCTTCCTTCAGAGAACGGCAGTCCCTTGGAGAGAAGGACTTGACAGTTCATCAGGTTTAGGGTTGCTTTCATGCTAGTTTCGTTTAGCATAAATGCCATTGACTCAGTTACCGCTTCCTAGGAATCCAGCAAATAGTGCTCTGAAAAGATCATATTCCAATTCATTTCAGTGTTTCCAAGCTGGGTGTGTGTGTGTAAGTAAACTGTGCACCTTACATCACAATTGTAGTCCCTTCGGGTGTCCCCTGATGTAACGCCCATTGTTGCCATGAGGACAAAGAGGAGCCCTGCTGAATTGGGAAGAACTGCTGTAGTGAAAAGGAAGTTGGAGAGAGGTTGAACCATTTCTGCCCATTTGTGGACACCGCATAGCTAGGAGGAAGCCCCACTGTACTCAAAGGCCTCTGGGTTGACAGGTCTAGAATTACACAAGGCAGACTCCTAATTCTGTGATGGGTGTTTTGGATGAAATTACAATTGACTCAAAAAAATAGATAAACACCCAACCCCCAAAACTTTTTAGGGGCTCCTTGGACTCAGTCTTGCGCCTTCAGGCCTAGGTCTAGCTGTCCCTAGAGGTGCTTTTGCCCGTAGAAGAGTGGTGCTCAAATTATGGAGGCTAAGAAAACCCACAAGCTGCCATCTGCTGAACCTGTACCACACTTTGTCTACTGAACATAAACACATTTCCTGTTGCTGGTTCAAGCAAGATTGGAGTTGTTGACTCTGTGGGATTTACCTCCATGTTGGCTTGCCATTCAGCAGTCTAGTCATTGTGTCTACTGTCTAGTTGAGACTAGTGATAAGTACTCGGATCACAGAAGATACAGGGGGCAGCACCCCCCCTTGTTGTTTAAGCAATGGCATTGGTGGCATTCATCACTACCAGAGAAAGGAGACCCAGTCATTGTTGTATGTGCCTTAGTTACAGAAAGGCTGGATCACTGCCCTGTGCTATTGGTGGGTTTCTCTTGTCCTCAACATCAGCTGCCCATGAGTGGCCAGCCAATGACTCCCTTGAACACTGGGCTTTTCAGTTCCGAATAGGTACCCAAGACCACTTTCTGTCCAATTCCCCTTTCTCCCTCCTGCCCTCTTAGGCACCTGGCTAGCTATCTTTATTGGCTAAAGAACCTCTTCTCTCACATCTAGTGGCTAGGGCACCCCCATTGTGCAGAGCATAGGGACACTGAGCTCATGTACTCAAGACAGCATTATATAGTTGTCTACTTTCACATTTGAGTTCAGCTGGCTGAATAGCACAGTGATTTACGTAAGTATCTAGCTGCAGAACTGAAGTTGGGAGTTCAATTCCCCATTGTTCCATCCTGTGTAACCATGGGTGAGCTGCGCAATCCCAAAGTACCCCCAAAAGAAGGGAAGAGTAAACCACTTCTGAATATTGTCTACCTAGAAGACCCTGGAAAGGGTCACAATAAGTTGGAATCAACTTCACAGCACACAGTTATCATAATGGGCGAAGACCCCTTGAGTATGTTAAAGGTGCCATCTGATAGTGATCTTCCTCTGCCCCACTGACCCTGTCGTCTTGCTTTCTACCATCAAAATGGCTTCAGACAACCTAGCAGACTCTCCAAAAACCTGTAAAGGGCAGTCACTATAGGAAAAGGGAGGAGGGGCACAAAGTCCGGTCTAAAAACGTTCAAGAATAGCAGGAAGAAAGAACAAACAAAAAAGCAAGATTTGAAGTGGGAGGCCAGATAAAATCAACACGGAGGAGCCAGTGAGCCACAAGAGAGAGTAGGGGCTTTTATCAGAATGGCTCATCAGATGAATCTAGAAGCTGTGCTTTCTTATTTTTTGATCATGAATCCTATTGCCCTTCCTCTCCTGAGTTTCAGATCACACTGATCTGAAACTCTGCCGTTCACACAACCGCACCTCAGCAGCTGAAGTGTGGGGCTGTTACATGTTCTGGTTCTTTTGCAGATGAGGGAAGTTGTGTGGGCAGATACTGCCAGACATGTGAAGGCCTGGCAGGAAAATTCAGGGATGGGGGTGGGCGGGGGACTTTTGACACTCTTTCCTCAGGTGGGTGGGGAAAGTGTTGTCTTCTGGGCCTTTACGTTTCTATTTCCCGCCAATACCCTTGAAAAGGTCTGCCTTTGGAGTTATTCTCCCCCCCCCCATAAGTTTTGCTGTCATGCAGCTCATCTTCGTGAAACTGTCCATTCACAACACTGCCTACAATGTGAGGAGGCTGAGACAGGTGAAAGCTGCTTACGTCAACTCTACTATCACGCTGTCCGATTGCTCATAATGATCAGGTATCCAGAGGCGCACATCTCTGGTTTAGTCAGCTGCTACACCGAGATAAACTCCATGGCATAAGCCGAGTGGGTTGGAAAGCAGGAGGCACCTTTCGAACACAATGCATGCATTTGGTTTTTCCCGGTTTCTAACAGGGCCCAATACTAATACTGTACTGTAATCCAGGACTCTACGTATACAAGGGGACCCATTGTGCTGAGTATAGAAACATCTTTCTGAGCCAATTGGTAATTTTTCTCTTTCATAGCCAAGGAAGGAGAAGCTCTGCATGTACTTGCAAGCATTTGTTTAAAATATAGATGCATTCTCAGATCTGTGAACAACTGTTTCTGAATTAGAATATTATACAAGGGGTGGAACCCTGTGAGATCAAGGAGCCATCTCATTTTGAAAGCCTGTGTACAAAGACATCTATACACACAAACTTGCCCAGTGTGAACTTCCACACTCAGTGCATGGTTACGGATAGGAGCAGCAATATCTGTGTGATATCCTCTCCTCTCAAGATTGTAGAGCACTCTTAAGGAACAAGGAGCAGTAGAATGAGGGTCAGTTGTCCTCCAGCATCTACGTCAATCATGAAAAAAATAAGCAGACTATTCTATGAATCCAAAACTCCTGTCCTCTTAAACCCTAGGATGAGTTGGACCAACTGTCAAGTCAGATTTATATCACACTGGTGAGTTGACTCGACTCGGGGGGGGGTGGTTTCCCAATGACTCGGACTCAACTCCTGATTCAGAAACCAACCATCCTCCCTTTTTTCCGGGAGGAAAAAGTTCATTTGTAATAGGGACTCAAGAGTTGGGATTCGGGACTTGGACTCAAAGACTTGCCAACATCTCTGCCTAAAGCTTCTCTCATGTTATACTTGCAGTGAACAGCCTCAAAAGTGAACACTGTGCGCTTAATTTCCTAATCTGAACAAAGTACTTGTCTATAGTTACATTTTACCCAATTTGATAATTAAAATAACTGGGAAAAGGAGAATATTATCATGCTGTAAAAATACACACACACCAGGGATCTTAAAATTCAAGTATTATTTAAACAGTGGTGTTACCTCATGAGCTCTTATCATCTAATCCATATCCTTCACCAGCGCTTGAAATGGAGTACAATTAGAAGAAAACCTTTGGGGAAAAGTAGTACTTGTTTCTGGGAAAACATTTTAAATTCATTTTTACGTATGACTTAGGGGAAATATTTATACATTTATGCAGCATGATCTTCTAAAGCAAAGATGAGCTGTGATGTGCCCAAATGTACCATTTCAGCATCTTAGGGGAGATACTCCTTATTATGGAGGGTTAGATAGTGACCCATGAATTTTTGTACTATAAAAGATGAAGGGGAGCATCTGTTTATGAAGATGTCTCATCAGAAAAACCAAAGAATTTCCAGTATGAGACCTTCCCTAACAGATGCGGTTAAATATTTTACTTCTACCTGGAAAAGTTTGACCTTGAGCCCTCGTTTTTGTTTGGTCGGGGCAATTATTTTGCTGAGAGAAAAACAGTCTGCTTATTAAAGACATCAGAACTGTAGTGCTAGCATATTGGAACATGAAACATATCCATCCTTTCAACTTCCTTTCAAATTGACATCCTGTTTACATAATCTAAACGGTTAGAACTCCTGAGAATACTATGTTCTTGGCGCAAATCAGTTCTGTCTTTTATTTTTAATCGTTTAGAATTGTCCTTCAACACATTTCAAAGGAGAACAAAATTCTAAAGGAAGTTGTGAAGCTCCCAAAAGGTCAGAGGAGGAAAACTTCAGAGCAGGTGAGGACTCATTCTCCCTGCAGTGGTTGCCTTCTGTGTGGGACTGTGCTCCTTCGGATGGCAAGTGAGGCTTCACACACACAAACGGAAACAGCTAGGTCAGTGAGAAGATCCCACACCTGTTCCAGCTGCCCCTTGAGGTGTCCAAGTTATTCTTCCTAGCTGTGGTCCTTACCTGCAAGCCACTCGTGATTATGTGCAAGGAGACATAATACATGACACTGCACTCATACTTCACAATAGCTGTGTGAGTAGTGATGACTTCGAAGCCAGGGCCTTGGTAGGCACATGATGGGGAGTGAAGGTCTAGAGATGTCAATCACAATGGGTTAAAGCACTGAGTCTCAGAAAACGAAAGGCCTTTTTAGCCTTACCAGGTCATCATGTCAAGGGCTTCCAGAGGACACAAACTTCTGAGTGACCTGGGTTACAAACTGGGCCAAACCCTGGGAGAAGGCAGCTATTCTAAGGTGAGAGTGGCCACTTCTGCCAAATACAAGGGCCCTCTGGCCATCAAAATGGTGGATCGGCGCCGAGCCCCTCGGGATTTTGTGGAGAAGTTTCTGCCACGAGAGCTCTCCATCCTGCGCGGGATTCGGCACCCGCACATCGTCCGAGTCTACGAGTTCATAGAAGTCTGCAATGGGACACTCTACATCGTGATGGAAGCAGCCTCCACGGATCTGCTGCAAATGGTCCAGCAGGTGGGGAAGCTGCCCTGCACTCCCGAGGCCCGGGACATCTTTGCCCAGGTGGTGGGTGCTGTGCGCTACCTCCACGACAGGCACCTGGTGCATCGGGACCTCAAGTGTGAAAATGTGTTGCTCACCTCGGATGGCCGCCGAGCAAAGCTGACCGACTTCGGTTTTGGCAAGGAGTCCCGCGGGTATCCCGAACTGAGTACCACCTACTGTGGGTCAGCTGCCTACGCGTCCCCAGAGGTCCTGATGGGCATTCCCTATGATCCCAAAAAGTATGACATATGGAGCTTGGGTGTAATGCTGTATGTGATGATTACTGGCTGCATGCCCTTTGATGACACCCATATCCACAACATGCCCTGTCGCCAGAAAAAAGGAGTCCTATTCCCAGAAGATCTACCCTCCGCTTCGGAGCCCTGCAAAGCTCTCGTTACACAGCTGCTCCAGTTCAGTCCCGAATCTCGACCCTGTGCAGGCCAAGTGTCCAAGAACAGTTGGCTGAAAGGGGAAACATAAAGGGGGCAGGGTGAGGGTCCTGCCACTCCTGGGGATGGTGCCAGATCGGAGCTGCTTCAAGAGGGAGAGACGGCACGAACAGAACAACAGAAATGTATACGTAGTTGCCAAAAAGAGGTTTCTGGGATGTTGACCAATGGGGAGGAAGTGGGCAAATTGCTTCAAGGAAAAAGTAAAGAAAACAATTCCAGTGTAAGTTCCTCCAGAATTATGGGACTTGCTTCCAAACATATGTATTTACAATTGGGGTGCCAATGAGATCTTTAAAACCCTCTTTCCTGCATCAGTTGTCATTTTGTTTACGGTTGTACTTCTCATTTGTTTGAATCATCATCATCTTAGAACTGCAGAGCTGGAAGGGATCTTATGGATCATGGAGTCCAGCTCCTGTCAAAGAGGTGTTGGGGGGGGGGGGATCGAACTCCCAACCTCTGACTCCACAGCCAGATGCCTAAATTACTGAGCTATTCAGTACTGTAGTCCTATGCACAATTCAAGAGAAAGAGGGAGAGAGAAGGCCAGTGCACACCCATGCTTAAGGAGAAGGCTGCCAAACAGGCAGAAGCAGATCATCCTATATTAAGGAAAGGTGTGTCCCAGACCCCCTGCAATACTGCGAGGATTCTCATGTGCAGTATCAGTTTAGGCAGGTTGCTGTCCGTGTTAGAAGCAGCACAGGGACCCAGCTGTGCACTCTGCTTCTAGCACGGTGTCCCTTTATTTATGCAGTCCGAGGCCATCATGCCCAGGCTGAGAAAGTGTGGAGAAGATCTATGTACAGATCTGTCCTCCATCAGTGCACAGTCAATCTGTGGAACTCACTGCCACTAGGGGTAGTACTGTAAAGATGTCTATTTTTGTAAACCTCCAGCCTTTGGGAAAGGCAGTAGTGAGGGAGATTTGTCTGCATGGTTTCAAAAAGGGTGAAATAAATTCATGGAGGTTAAGGCCAGTCATGGCTCTTATTCGGGAGGGCTGTAAATCGAGGGCAATATCCCTCTCTCTTTCAGTTGTTGGAGAATGCAGGACAGAGGGTGCTGGGCTAGTAGATATCCCATAGGCAACTGGTTGGCTTGGTGTGACCAGAATGTAGGACCTGGAAGACTCTGCATGACGGTTATTATGCTTGTAGCTATTACCTGTTCTGCCTATAGAGCAAAAGCTTTTGATTAAGGCTATACACATCAAATTACAGTGAGTAAAAGTGCAAATTTTTTTTGTTTCATCATATTTAAAACACAGTGTTGGGTTTAAAACACAGAATGGGGTTTGTTTTGTTTTGCTAAAATCTTGGGGAGCAAGCTATCCTAAATTCAACATATTTGAAATGCGTGTTATGTCAGAAAATATATTTGCACTGTGTGTGTGTGTGTGTGTGTGTGTGTGTGTGTGTGTGTGTGTGTGTGTGTGTGTGTGTGTGTGTGTGTGTGTGTGTGTGTGTGTGTGTGTTAAGAGGAAAAAAACCATGCATTCACATGAATGCCCTTGCCTCCCCCAGCGGACAGTCTGGTTTGACACAAAAGCTAAATCCGAATAACACAGGTGATGACCCTGATGGGGTCTCTTTATCTGGCCTCAGAAGTCTGCAAGGAGCTGAGGGTAGTTCCGCCAAGACTCCAAGACAAGTTAGGTCCCCAGAGATACCCTTCTGCGTATCTTCACACATTGTTCAAGGGAAGTGTATGCGTCTTGTGTTTCCAAAAGGGAAAAGAGCCAAAGAGAGATTATTTTTCCATCTGCATTTTAAACCTCAGTGACTTATTGATTTATTATGCAATGTCTAATTTAGAGCTGATTAAGATTGTTTTGAGAGTGTTCAAGATGAAGGTTATTGACAAAATGAATGGCAAAATGAAGAGTATGATTCTATCCCCAAATCCCTGAGCAATCCTATCATTCCCCTTAGGTTGAAGATCAGTCCCCTTCCCACCCATTATATGGGGACAGGATATTGGAGGGATTGCTACAAGATTGGAGCTGCACCTGAGATAAACCCCTGTTTAATCCGGTTAGTTCTTTGACATGAGGGTATGAACTTGGCATTTCAATCTAACTTCTCTGTATGGAGGACAAGGCACATTGTGGCTAGTTGTTGTGCATGCTGATGGGGAAGAGTGAGGATACAATCCTAACAGAGTCTCCAACATGTCTAAATCTATGCCAGGTTCTTGTTGGTGAGAGTGATGGTTGACAGAGAGTTCAATTTTGATTCCTTTTCTCTTCTGCCAAATTTTCAATGCTGCATGGGCTCCCTTAGAAGGTGGTGACTTTTCCTTTATGGAGGCCTTTGCACAGTAGCTGGATGGTAATGTATCTGGATGCTTTGCCTATGGATTCCAACTCTACCTTAAAGTTCCTTTAACAACCTTTGCACTGCAGAGCTGGAGGGGACCCTATGGATCATCAAGTCCAGCCCCTCTCAAGGAGACAAAGTGGGGAAATGAACTCCCACTGGTGGCTCTGCAACCAGAGACCTAAGCCACTGAACTATCCCATTATATAATTCCACAAGTTCAACTTTTAATGGGGGGGGGGGGAACTCATTGCAAGCAACAAGAATTACAATAGTGAAGTGAACTTCTTTTCATGTTAGACTCAAAGGGCACCAGATCTAGGTCCAGGCAGCACATGGAAAACTCTGCCCAGTGACTGCCTTCTGCTTCCCAATGGTAGGGCTGGCTCTGTATCTAATACTCCTGCACTGTTAATTGACCTTAGTGCTGGGTCTAAATTCCGCCCATTTCTTCAGACATAGTGCTATATACAGTATTGGGCCAAATGTCCTGCAGACAATTTTGCAATTCTGAGAGAGCAAAAAAGACTATCTCTGGCCCTAGTCTGTACGATTGTATTTCCATACAACTGTGCTGTTCCAAAGCCATGCATCTAAAATTTAGATCCCTGGGCTCCTACAACCTACACAGTGTTTCAGTTATACAGCCCACTGCTTACTTGCATACTCATGCTGTTTTTCTGTATTTGCCATTAACAGTTACCCACACATGTAAAAGGAAAGAAGGGATGGGGGTCTCTATTCCCTGAATATTTTTTGGTTGAGGATAAACACCAACACTTTTTCCTCATAAGCTTCAGGGTGGCCAGCCTTGCATTTGTCTCCACTCCATCTTCCATCTTCCTTGGCAACATGTTGTTGAAGAGGGGTGATGGAAACGGTCACCTGACCTTGTTGTCCTAGCATTTTTCTGGTTCCATGCTGATGGAACGGGAGACTGGAAAACATTAAGGTAATTGTGACGTTCACCACGTGGTCCCTGCTTGTTTCACCAAACAAAGAGCTCACGCTAGGTATCCCACCATCTGACACCAATTGTGACGTGCCTCTCACGTGTCCCCCCCCCGGTTGTTTCACTAGCCTGAGGCCCACGATACTTTCTCTCCTTACTGCTGCCACCAGTTGACCTTTGTCAACACCCTGCAGTTAGAAAAACTGAGGTCCCAGCTGAATATGAAGTTGAACAAAACAGGTTTATTGGTTACAGTTTGCCTAAACAGGTTCCTTGCAGACTTCAATGTATTCATTAGATCAGTAATAACTTGTTTCCGTCTTAACTCTCTTAGCTCTCTATAAGTTCCACACTCTTCACTCCTAACTATGCCACCCTCTCTAACTACCACAAACTCTTCCTACTCTCCTCTCTGACTGTCCCTGACTGAATTCTTCAGACTCTGCCTCCCTTCTAGTTTCTCTGGCTCAGCCTCTCAGCAGCTCCCATTGGTACGTGCAAATAATCTCCTACATGAGTCAGAGCAGGGTGATCGCCACAGTGATCAATAGGATAATATCACATGATTTCCACCACCCCCCCAAGCCACCTATTATTGGGGCACTCCAGGGGTGGCAAGAAAAGAGTCAATCATATTCACAATACACTGGGACTTATCACCATGGATCTTAGAGTACTTATAATGCGGAACACATTTTTATTGCTGGTTCGTTCTGGGCCTTGAATCCTACAGAAGGGGCAAAGGGAAGGAAAGACAGAACAACGTGACGCTCTCCCGTGGCAGTGTTCTCCCTGCTGCCCTCTCAATGATGTCCTCTGGGTGGTCCCTGGGAAGGATGCTACATGGACCAAAGTGGATGCAAGATAGGTTTGAGGTGGGATGAGGATTCCAGATATTACCGGATCATCACTCCCAGCAGCCTTAGCAGACACAGCGGTGAGAGATTATAGGAACTGTAGTCCAATATTTAGAAGACCAGGCATTTCTGTTTCCTCATTTAGGTAACAACAGATGGCATGGCCTAAAGCAGTTTTTCTCCAACATGGTGCCCTCCATATGTTTTGGTCTTTACCATTTACATAATCCCTGGCAGCTTGCCATGCTTGCGGATGGGGAGTGGCATCCAAACGCCGCTGAAGGGTACCAGACAGGAGAGGCTGGTTTACAAGGCTGACCTTGTGCCCGCCAAACATAGGTGGTGACTTTATTGGCCATTTTCCCTGCAGTTTGCATTTAATGAGGCAAGGATGAAATCAAATTAAAAACCAGTGATTACATGACATAAAGCTCGGTGTGGGGAAGCCTGGAGGGAAAAATCACCTTTTTCTTTTATTCATCTTGCAGAGGTGCTTTAATTGTGCTCCAGTTTGCTGGCATGGCTTTTCTCCCCTTTCTGTCCCATGTGACCCCTTGATCCAATGCAAAAGGGGTGCTTATGGGGGGGGTGTCCCTCGGCCTGTTGTCTCCAAAAAGAGCTTCCTTGAAAAACACTTCCAATTTAGCACGGATTCAGACAAGTGCTGTGCTACCTCATTTAAAAAAAAAAGAGGCCAAAGGAAGGGTCCGAGAGGAAATTGCCAGCTGGCATCTCATCCGATCAATGGTCGCTTCCACTGTCAGAATGCCATGCAAACACACTGATGGCTTTCTCCTGCAGCACAATAATTGTTTGTCATCCAGACAACAACAGCAATTTCACCCACAGAGACTGTCGGGGACCTGATTTGAAAAACTGTGGACCAAAGCAGAACCAAGCCCATTTCCCCTGTGGTGTAGTAAGCGCCACCCATAGTTTTTTAGCACCTCTTCCAGAAGGGGTTCGGGAGTGGAGCAATGTGGTAAGTCCCCTTGGGTGCTCCAGGAAGGCCCTTTGATCTCACCTACCTTCTCCCAAGACCCACCAGAGACAACCAGGCCTGAGAAAGCGGAGGGCTTGTGGCATGGAGCGAGTCCCCTCGACTGCTGGCCACCACATTCAAGCCACCCCCCAAAGGCCCACCTCAGCCATCAGGACAGTCCACCCCAACCCCGACTCAAGAAGAGGAGCTGGAGTGTCACCTACAGGAGGAGTCGGCCAGCCCTCCTGGACTAGCTAGGGCTCACCTGTGCCCGCTTTCACTGTGAGGCGTGGGCTGGTGAGAGCACGCTGAGGACCCTCGGCGGCTCCTCAGGCTGCGTTTGTGCCCTGCCTCACTGAGAGTAACTGGAGGCCCTGAGGTTATGGGACCTTTTGGAGGTCTAGTGACAGGAACTTAGTCCCCCAACAGACAGATGGACAGGGAGGGGGGGTGTTATTGTTGATATCTGTGCTGTCCTCTCTATCCAAAGATGAATAAAAATGAGTGGGTTTTTTTTCAGCCTTTCAGCCTGGAGCCCATGGATATACAGCGTTTGCCTGCCACCCTGACAGAAGCAGCCAAGGAGATTTATCTCTCTGTCTTGACACTCTGACCTCTGCTTCCTCCTGCAGCTCCTGTTAGACTGGTATTCTAAGGAATCTATCGGTCTTATTTCTTTTCCTGTTTCTCTAAAGCAAAGCAAAGTGTGCTGCTTATATACCACCCCGTAACACTTAAAACCTTCTCTGGGTGCTTTACAGTTTAGTAATGCAGACTACACATTGCTCCTTCCCCGTCCTGTGGGTACTGAATTTACCACCTTCAGAAGGATTGGAAGGCTGAGTCAACCTCAAGCTGGCTACCTGAGCCCATTGGGATTGAACTCAGGTCATGAGCAGAGGGTTGACTGCAGGGCTGCAGTGTAACCGCTCAGGCATGCCGTTGCTCCTCTCCTACATGCCTTCTGCAATGTCTGTTTGGGTAGAGTTTAGGCTTTTCTATTTGGCATGTAACTAAACAAAGGTTACTTGTTTGTTTGTAACTGCTTCTCCTACTTCCGTCTGGGTCTGTTGTGGGACTGACTGTTCACATGCCTGCACAGCACCTATTTTGCTATAGAGAGAGAGAGACCTTTATATTTTTCTTTTCTCTTACCTTGTGAACATTTGCAACATAATGGATGGACCGAATGTTGGGCTTTAACACGGGAGACTTTACTCAGCCATGAAATTCACTGGCACTTTAGGCCTAACCTTTCTTACAGGGCTGTTTGGATTATAAAATGACATTTCCTGTCTATGCCACCCTGAGAGGAAACATTGCATAAAATATGCCCCTTTATCTTTATAATAACTTTATGAGGTAGATCAAGCTCTCAGGCTAAGAAGGGAAATTACAAGCACAATTTCACCCAGTGACTTGCAGAGCTCAGTGAGGACTTCAACCCGCATCTCAGAAGTTCCAGCTCAACACTCTTACCATCATTGGAATTACTATCAGGGAGGGAGCCAATGTGGACTTAGAAAAGAGCCAGGTAGTTAACCCCAGTGAGACTTTGGCTTCCTGTATTTCTTTACCAGAGACAAACAGGAAGACGTAAGTCTCACACCACTGATGATTCATAGGGACAAGCCTTTGGAGTACTTAACTAGGGTTGTGACCCATTTTGATGCTATCTCTTGAAATAATATTTGTATCGGGAGTCTGTGATTTGAACCTTTGATTTCTAACCACAACAAATGGTTTCCTGATGTTGAAATCACACCACAGCATCTTTTATATTTTCATAGAATAGTTAATCAGAGTTTATTGTTACATGCCAATAACATGTACCATATTTTTCCATGTATAAGACTATACTTCTGTCTAAAATCTTTGCCCTAAAAAATGAGGGTCATCTTACACACAGGTTGTAAGCCAAGGAGAGAAAAAACAAGTGGAGGGGAAAGCAGGGCTCAAAGTGATCCTGCAGGGCTTTGATTCCTGCTTTCCCTTCCACTTGCTAAGCCTTAGCAAAAGGAAAGCAGGGATCAAAGCGCTGCAGGATGGCTTTGATCCTTGCTTTCCCCTCTGCTTACTAAGTCCCATAGGGCTTAGCAAGTGTAGGGGGAAAGGATCAAAGCAATCCCATGGCTGTATAAGGGGGAAAGGGGTCAAAATGATCATGCAGTTGCCGGATTGCTTTGATCCCTTTCCCTCTCCTTTTGCTAAGCCCTGCAGGGCTTAGCATGAAGGGAGAAAGCAGGGATCAAAGCGATCCTGCAGTGCTTTGATCCCTTTCCCCCTACACTTCCTAAGCCCCACTTAGATTTCTTAATTTTGGGTTAGAAAAGTGGGGGGCATCTTATACATTGGGGGCATCTTATACTCGGAAAAATACAGTAAGTCAGAACCAACTTATAGCAACCCTAATAGGGCTTTCAAGGTAAGTGAGCTATTTAAGGAGTGTTTTTAACATTTCCAGCTGGCTGACTAGCTCAGTGATTTGGATATCTAGCTGTGGAGTTAGCGGTTGGGAGTTTGATTGCCCTCTATGGTTCCTGTGAGTAGAGCCAACCTGTGTGGCCTTGAGAAAGCTGCACTCCCCACACAAGAAGGGAATGGTAAACCACTTCGTTTTATTCTCTACCTAGAAAACCCTGGAAAGGGTTTCCCTACATCAGAATCGACTTGATGGCATGCAGTTATTATTTTCCAGTTCCACATCCCCAGTGAGTTTCCATGGCTGAATAGGGATTTGAACCCAAGTCTCCTGAGTCTTAGTCTCTCTCAATCCAATATTACACCACACTGGATATACAGACCTTATTAAAAATTTGAAAAGAAAGTCAGTTACTTCTGTGGCTAATTTTTCTCCTGACAGATCTAGCTCGTATCATAGCTGTTGTCCTATTTTACCTGTTCTTCTGTCTTCCGTGTTTACTTGCTAAAGGTCAAAGAATTGGGGCAAAATCAAGTAAGCTGTTTATCCACACTAGACACACTCTACCTCCATGGATTGGATTTAGTCAGGTTGTGAATTCAACTGCAGAACTTGGAAAAGTTCCTCTCCTTTTTTGACAGAAGTCCCTGGAATCCCTCTGTCAATACAGCCATGGGCCACACTGATTGGGGAATTCTGGGATTTGTATCCAAAAGGGTAAACTTTTCCATCTTTGCTCAACCACCAAACCCAAATACCAACAAGGTTTGTGCATCTGGGGGGCTATTTAAAGCCTCTTCTTCCCGATTTCCTCACACACACCTAACAGAATTTACAGCAACGAAAAAGGGCAAGGGCAGTCCAGAATTCAGAAAAAGTCATTTTTTCAGACTTCAACTCCCAGAACCCCTGACCCAGAAGGCCTATGCATTTTCTATGTCTTCCATTCACAAGAGAGACATCAATTATATACTGTATTGGACTAACAAGGCTCAGTCTTGGATCCAGAAAACCCATGAAGGCAGCATCAAGGAAATAGCAACTATCCGGATTCCTTTATTTTTTTCCCTAGCCAGGCTTCTGGGCCCATAACAGCTTCATGACAGGCAGAGATCCAGCAGGTCAAGACTTCCTCACCACTCCGTTGTCAGTCTAAGAAAGGTTACACCTGTTGAAATTGAGCCTACCATGCCAAAATTAAATATAGTTAATGTATCACAAAAAAACATTCTGTCAAAATGACAGCTGTTAAGCTGTCATTTTCTTCATTAAACATCAACCTGTGTCAGGCCCATTTTAATTTTAGCCAAGTGAAAATATGGGGAAATCATGGAATTGGCTGAACCTCAAATGTGGCCTTTTTTCAGGGATAATCTCTTGTGATACACATCTGAAATAGGCAGCTTGATAATTTCCAGGACTGGTAATTAAACCAGCTCCAGCTATGTAAAGATGGTTCATTGTGATAAAAGGAAGGCAAGCAGAACTGCATGTTATGGAGTAACATAACAAGCTTACCTTCTTGTGACATAAGCAGAGGCTGCCATGGCAGCAGGCTCATTCAGAGGACCTACACCTAAGTGTTTATTAGGCTCTGCAAGCCATTTTCCATTCAAATCAGATTGCACAATTATAGACAGGAATTGCTAAGCCATCATTGGGGAGAGAGGGGAAAATCTTTTTAGCAAGAAATCATGACAATTATACAACCAGAACACAAAAAAGCTGAACAACCACTTTATGGCCAGATTACCTTTCTGGTTTTCATGCATAAATTGTGATGTCTCTACCTGTAAGATCAAAGACTGCCACACAAATATAGCTGTTGGCAAAGTCCAAATATTGTTTAATTTCATGTCAGCAAAAAAAAAAAAATTGCTCTTCACAGTCCTTTTTATTCACATCCTGTTCTCGCAATTCATTTACTTTTTAGTCAGGTATCCATCAAAAACTCCAAAGGGGAAAAAATATAACTTCATTGACACAGGTTTTGTTAAAGAACATTGCAATGGAAGACATTAGAAAGGAGCAGAAGATTTAACATGAAATCAAAACAAAATGACAGAAGTACAATGTTCAGTATTTTATAAGGGATTTGAGGGAAAAGGGCAAACAAAGTACACCTTAAAGGTTAAAATGTTTTCTTTGGCACACGCTCCCTGGACGTCATCAAGTACGTAATAGACTCTTTGTTGATTTTGTTGCAATAGTCCTACGTGGCTCCTTCTCCCACTCACAGCATCCAGGACATTTGTAGAAAGAATTCCCTCTCCATCAGGATCAGATGTCTCAGTCCTTCGGAATCACATTTTCGCACAGGAATATCGTTATCTGTGATGTGATCTGTTTCTAAAGTTTTAAAATGCATTCACAGAGTAGAATGCAAACTTCTGAGGTAGACATTCTTTGAGGTAATGCAATCTTTTAACTTTTGGGAAGATTCATATCTTTTCTCCATCAATAATACATTTTTCTGTGAGGACAACACTGCCAGAGGCACGGATTCTTTCAACCATTTCAATCAGATGATTCACCAACTGCTACCACGGCAGCCTGTGATCTTATCCCGTTCAGTAGCCATGAGCCCAGTTGATGTTCAGGAAGATGAAGGACATGTTCAAAACTAGGCATGTTCAGCCTGTCCTAAGGGCAACCCAGTTCCAAAAACAGTCTCAAGAGTGTCTCTTATGACTGAGTGTCCAAATGCAGCTCATGTGACTCAATATAATGAAGCAAGCAACCTAATTGCTGAGCTCTGGCCTGGTGGTTGATGATATCCATCCAAGCTTCCTTTTGCCTGCAGGGTGATCACACCTCTTCTGGGAGAATCTGCAGGAATAAAGACCAGTGCCATTCACATGGCTGCTCCCTCACTCTAGCTGTGATCTCCCTAAAGATACAGGACTTGGGTTACAATGAATACGGATGGAAGCATTGGCACCAGATAGACATTTTTTTTGTGATTTCCATGAATTACAAGTATTCTAAATAAGTGTTTCATTAGAGAAGATGGTTAAGTTGTAATAGTAGATCAATTAACTTTTGTCAACTGGTATGGAGGAACACTTTTTTAAAAGTTAATATATTTAGGGCTTTAAAAGTAAGGATGGGCAAATGTCAGCCTTCTATATGTTGCTGGAGTGGGAAGACAACAAGTTGTTGCACTGCAACACCCATCAACCATCAGCAATGGTTGTGCTGGCTAATGTTGGAGTATAAGGGGATTGTTGCATCCACCCTCGTGCCCCTTGCTTGACCGTCAAGCCTCAGAGCACACAAAGGCAAACACTTTCTTCTTTTACACTTGCTGCCACCAGGTGATCTCTAAATCACCATTACTTCAGAAAGATTCAGGTCCACACTTCCAGTTCTTTTAAATAAAAGTTTGGTTTACAGAGATTCATAAATATCTTCAGTAGCTAATCACATCTAAATTTCCCAAACTACACACTCTATTACTCTGTCTGGCTTTTCTCTCCTGCCTGACTCTTACATTTCTCTAACTGACTCCCTCTCTCTCCCAGTCTGACTTCTGACTCCGCCACTTATAGCATCTCTCTTGGCTCCGCCTCTCAGCAATATGAATATTCATAAACCAATACATAATACAACAAGAACCATAGATCTAATGAATGGAGAATGCTACAGGGATATACAGTACATTCCCCAACCCTGAGATACTTGAAGGAAACCAAAACAGTGTTGCTTTATTATTGCATAGCTGTGGACTGTACACATTTTCACAGCTGAAGAGGAGATTCTCTCAACATCATTTTGCCCTGTAAACCCAGAACATGAAGGCTGAAATCCTGCCCCACTTACTTAGCAGTAAGCCCTGATGCATTTAGTACAACTTACTTCTATGTAAGTAATCATACCTAAGTTGACAGAAAGGATAGAGCGGCAATGCAATGTGTATCTTCTAGAGATAGTTAATCTCCTTTTAACACAATGCAATTGGCTTCTAAAAATCAATCTGCACAGAACTATGTAGCTTGAAAAACTCCTAACACTCTAAATTTATTTATTTATTTATTTATTTATTTATTTATTTATTTATTTATTTATTTATTTATACAATAAATATGCAATATAAATATACAATAAACAACTTAAAAGATATCCTCTGTGAGATTTTGGCTTCTGATTAGGGCAGAGTTGGTTTCTTCTGAACAAGAGATAAGCAGTGCCATCTACAGCTTAAAAATGTACTAAAGTTTATTTGCCTGCCTTAGGTCTGCTAGGGGATATTTGACAGTGACAGATTTGTGGACCTAATTTAAAATCCATAGAAGAGCAATCCCTTTGTTAGACCAATCAAACAGTTGCACAATAACAAGCAAGCTTTCAAATGCTCTGAAACTGTTTATTGCAGCCGAGAAGTAGTTACTAAAATTAGTTATTCATAATTAACTCCCTTCTCCAGTAATAAATATATAACTAAACTGCAAGACTTAAAGAAGGATAACATCATCCATCATCAATGTAACTGTAACCTTCTAGTATCTGGTGCCAATGCTACTTAACGTTTATGAATACAGGAGTGTAATCTTGTTAAATTGTAAAGGGAAAATATCATATGGTTGAAATGCTGCCTTTTTGTGGGTGTTGAAGATAGAAGGTTGTTTTCAGCCACAAACTAGCAACTTTGAATATTTGTGTGTATATGCTTTTAAAGCAACTAAGAGGGTGACCACATAGATAAAAAAAATATGGGAAATACTATGGGTTTGTAGAGGGCTGGTTCACATTTTTCCCATTGATCACACAACAAAAAGGGAAATGCAGATCAGCCTGGAATCCTCCCCTCATTCCGTAGTTTTTCTCCTCTGTGCCCAGGCTTCTTTTTTAAAAAAGGATCTATTTGCATCAGTTCCAATGTGTGATCACTTAAACCAATGCAGAAAAGGGAGAACAAGCTGCATGCACACACATACACAAAATACTGTAGTGCTTTAGCACTTCAAGCTCCTTTCCCCTCTCCTTTTGCCTCACAAAGAAGAACAAGTTGCACACCATGAAGCTACCAAAATGAGGAAATTGAGGGAGGGAAGCCTTCTTACAGCTTGTTTGGGCAGTTCCTTTTAACTATGCCCCCTGCAGGACTTTAACAGAGCTGCAAACAAACAGGAAGCAAGGTTTTTCTCCTGTCTTCCTGTGTAGCTGCTATGTGGTCAGACTCGAATTCCTTGGTGTGATATTACATCAAGTGAATTTGCACTTCCCTCGCTATGTAGTCAACCCCTAACTACAAATATTTATTTTAGTTACTCCTGGCACATGGGTAATGAAGTTGTTTTTGAAAGATTATATATTCTGTGTTAACTAACTACTTCTTTGGGCCTCAAATTCTAACATAACAATTTATTTTTTAAAAAAGGAATCTTCCAAGTTTCTCTCTTTATCAAGAGAGATAAAGAATGAATGTTGACAATGCAGGGAGAGCGAAGAGCTGGATGGTGTTAAGCCATGAAATCTGCATTTGGTTACAGTCTTGAGATGAACAGTGAACAATCTGAGGTACCCTAACAAAGCTATTTAAATATATTTATTTATTTAAAATATTTCTATCCTGCCTTTCTCCCCGAAAGGACCAAAGCTATTCCTTTTCTATAATATATTTTGGATTTGTTTTTAATGGGCCGTCATCTTCAGAGGACAGGAGTAGCACTCTGTGCTCTGGTGCAGTTTTGTTGACACAACAAAAACACACTGGTCACCATAATCACCCATCTCCTGAAAAGGACAAAAGCTGATCGAACAGCTATAAATACTCAACTCCCAAACAAACTGCACCAGAGCACAGAGTGCTACTCCTGTCCTCTGAAGATGCCGACCACAGAGACTGGCAAAACATTCGGAAGAACAACCTTCAGAACACAGCCAAAGGGCCCGAAAAACCCACAACAACCATTAGATCCCGGCCATGAAAGCCTTCGTGAATACAGAGGAGAAAGAATTTAGCTGTTTGGAAGCAAGATCCTAAACTGCAGGAATAAGATTTTAAACCACCTGAAGTGAGGAATTCATTCTCTGACAGCACATTCCCTCCAACTACTAGGTGAAACTGAAATCTGAAGTATTTTTTTACTTTGAATTACCTATGAACTAAACTTAGCACATCACCAAAAATCAACCTCCAAGCTTGTTAACATAAGAGCTCCTTATTCTTGCTGCCTAGGAAACCTGTGTTTTTTCTCAGGATGGAGACAGGTTGAGGTAATAGCTAGATTTTTATTTTTTTTTTCAAGATGAGGGAGTAAGCCATTTCCCCCCCTTCATCTCCACTGTTGTAGGTGCAACCTGAAACTTCCTAAACCAATCCTTACCTTTGGCACCTCCTCCCACATCCCATCTTTAGACCATGACTAAATGCGGAGGGCACAGCTTAAACCTTAGCCAATATTTTGTTGTCCCTGGTTGTTGCTTTTAATCACCTTCCCCCCTCCCTCTTGCTTTGTTTACCACCTAGCTAGATGAAGAGTGAGAGGACTTGAAAACATGTACACTGTTCGGTGACATGTTAATTAGCCTGGTAAGGACATTGTCCTAAGATGAATGTGGCCTTTCCCCCCTACCCACAGGAGCCAGCATGGAGGTGATCGTTGCTTTTTGTGAACCATCATCTAGTATAAGAACAATGAGTCTTATGGAACCTGTTAAATTAACATTTGTAGATTATGAGCTTCTTCCTCATGAAGAAAAGGGTGTTGATCTATGAAGGCTCATGATAAAACAAAGTGTCTAATGATTCATACTGTTGTGCTTTCAAGGATAAACTGGTTTGTGATTCACTTGCCTTGTGGAAGTACAGGCCTGGTCATCTGTGGATGGAGGATTCGGAAGCCATAACAGCATTAGGGTTTAACATGAAACGTTACCTTCTGCCACCCATGAATTGCTTTGCGTCATTTTCTGTGGGTGCATGTGCGACCCCAACTTCCCACTTCTCCATGACTTGCATTCAGAAAGAGATTTGTTTTCCCTTGCCTCAAGTATTTATAATTATATTTGATTGCCAAGAATGGGAGAATGGCTGCCTACAATTTTAAATCTAAGAACATGGATTGATTCTGGCTAAATATCCAGCTCTCCTTTATGCTGTCCTTTAACAGCTGCAGAATCAACCATCTGAAAACACCCCTCCTTCCTCCCAAAACTATGGAAAAGTAGCAATAGGAAAAGTTTCATCCACCAAACATCTGGCTCTCTTGTAACTATTGTAGTTATATTAGCTCTGATACCAACTTTATTTGTACATAACATATATATGTTTTAATATTTTAAGAGAGTTATTCTGCCAGACTGTTTTAACATTCATGGCAGAGCTGTGAAAATTTCTTTAAAATGATTACAGCTTTAACTGTGAGCTTCCAAGAAGTTGTTCATTATTTTTAGAGTTGCAACTGTTTGAAAGCAATTCATTCAAAAGCAATGGAAAAGAGCCAATGTGGTATGGTATCGTGGTTTGCTTCATGGACCAGATTAGGAAATCCCCACACAACCACAGAACTCACTGGTTACTTGAACCAGTCACACTCCCTCAACCTCACTTTCTGCACAGGGTTGTTTTTGACGAGAAAGTGGCCAAGGAGGCTTGGGAACATCCCTTGACGTAACTGAAGGCAAATGGGCTATAAATGTAACAAATAAATTAAGCCGCTATTATTTAGTTTTTAGGTGTTTTTAAAATAAGCATACATCTCAAGAAGCATACAAGCTGCTGCTTATTGATATAAAATGCACCCAAGTCATGAGGGCCACACATCACTTGCAACTGTAGAAGTAATTATATTGTAAAAGGGGTGATGTTATCCCTTGTTAAATTACAATAACTCTAAATTATTTCTTAGCGATCGCATCAAGAGATTAATGGCAAGCAATGCATTATCTGTAACTGGTTATTTCCAAGCTCTGAGTCAGTGTGCCCACACTATAGTGCCCTATCTGTGCCTTTAACATCAGCTTGTTCTGTCGAAGTCCCACGACAGCAGTGTTTTTACAACATGCCAAAATCTTCACCTGCACATCTCCACGGATCAAGCAGCAGATCAAGCAGCGAGCAAAGGAGCAGGGGACTGGGCAGGCCAGTTCTTTCGGACAGTTAGGAACTTCCCATTTACAATTTAAATTTTCTCCTTGGTCAGTCCAAACCAATTGCACTTGCATAATTTTTTATGGAACAAACATTTCCCCCCATTTAGCTCATTTCAATTTGTTACTGGCTGGTTCCTCTTTAATCTGGATTGCATATGCCACCATCAAATAGGGTTGGACCATAAAGCTCATGTATTAGAAAACAGAACAAAGTTGTGCATCACATTTATTCCGTCCTTATCTATTTGATCCACCAATCATTCAAATATTTGCTTTCCCCTATAACCCGAATGGAAAATTTCCCATGACTGTATTTTCTTTTCTATCTGATTATAAAACAGAGAGCAGCTCCTCCCACCCCATCTACGGCTGCAAGAAAAGAAATGCCCTATACCTCTCAATCCCTCCTCTTGCGTTGTTCACTTACTGTTAAAAGTCTGTTAAAAGCTGTTTTTAATTAAACAAAGAGTACAGGTGGTTCAAGGATAAGTGCCTGATCAGTTTCCTTAATTAAAAAAGTATATATTCTACAGTAGCAGGTGAACTGATTGAGGATGATATTGTTAAGGCAGATTCCTGTGGCTATAAAATCATCCTCTTACATGGACAGGAGAGGTAAATTAGAAAGAAACACTATAACGAACCAGAACTTTAGAATGTCATTTATTTGGACTCCAGCTCCCAGAATCCTGCAGTTGTTACTTGTCTGGGGGTTCCTGGGAACTGTAGTTCAAAAGGATAAGTTCCCCAAACATATAAATATCAGCTTCCCCATCAACAAATTAAAAAATAATTGTTCAAATTTTTAATCCCACTTGCTTTGCAGGGGAGGGGAAGAGGGGAAAGAACAATATTAAAGCAATAAAACACAATAAACAGTCTTCAAGCAATAAATAAAACACATATAATAAAACCGATAAAACAATCAGCAGAAAAAAACAGATACATCACAGAAATCCAGTAATATTCACCAAACAGCCTTCAAAGCCAAAGTTAACTTATCTTTGCTTAGTACACTAAGGAATGAAGCATTTCTTCCCATGACAGGGAGATACGTGTTTTAGCAATCCAAATTAAGCCCAGCACCCAAACACAAAGCACAGTAAATGCAAGCGTGTAGGTGAGGAAAAGCAGGTGCTATGATACACAGATGTCTTTTCCTCCTTGAGGGAGCACCTCTTCTAAAAACGTGTTAGATGTATTGTCTGGTCTTACTCTCAGATTACAAAAAGAAACAGAGTTGAGTGTAATCCACCATAACTGTTTTATTTTGCATTTGTATTCCAATCAGTTGAAAGTGGATTACAAGGCTTTTCTCCTCTCCATTTTATCCCAACAAGAAGACTGAGAGCATGCATGATTAGCACTCATTGGCCACTGAGTTTCTTGCCCTTCTGGGGATTTGAACCACAACACTCTAGCCACTACACCTTAATGAGTGTTGATGGTGGGATCTCATTCCATAACCTCTGATGCATATTCTGTTAAACCTTTTAATTTTCAGGCCAAACCATCAGTGAAAGAGCTATAATTATAATATTTGAAGCTTGGAGGGACCATTGTTGACTTGTCTTCCTCGCCCACAGTGCTCCATCTGATGGCTACTAGCATGTGAGCTCCAGCAAAACGCTTAGCTGATGTGACTGTCACCTGAAAAGAACCCACTTCTGGGAAACGGAAGCACAAGCAGGATAGAACCCAGAGACCCTGGACATGCCCAGAAGGATTTTGTAAAACATTTTTATGTTTGAACGTCACCCAGTGACAAATTACTTTTGAAAGAGATCTCAGGTTCAAAAGAAGTTAACCATGCAGCATCTAGAGACAGAGATAGCATTATACTTCGAGGAACACAAGCCCAAATCTGCCTGAAACTAGTTTTGTGGTTGCTTGTTTCTTTTGCAGGCTTTCTTTTCTGCTGAAATGCTGAAGAATGAGACTGAACTAAAAAGTTTGCTCAAATAATGTCCTCAAAGTAGTTTCCACTTCTAGCAGAAATGAGCTCCTTTTTTACTGGAGTCGTGGCTTGTTGAAACACCACTTCAGCTGCTATTCTGCTTCTAAATAGAAAGTCTGTGGAACATATTGTGAGGCTGGACAAGGAAGCCATTTTGGCAGACATTTATCTGGACTTTCTCCAGTCCACACAAGCAGGACTCGAGGCAGACCAGACACAGTTGCCCCTCTGGGAAGCTGTGGGCATGTCTAAGCACATATCAGTATTTGAACAGTGTGCCTAGAAAAATGTGCACATGTCAATTAAGGTGCACAAAAATAGCACCTGCCCTCTGTGGTCTACGGGTGCGTGTGGAATATGTGCAATCAGTGCATACAGTTGGAAACGTGATATGGGTTTGCAAAAAAGCAAAAGAGAACAAAATGAAACTCAAACTGAATGGACTTTGTCCTCTTTAAAAATGACAGAAAGGAGTAGCATGCACAGGATGTGGCAACAGGAAAAAAAGGAGCCCTCAGGTGCAGACTTGACAGGTGTGTACCTTCCCAGTGGCATGTGCCCTAATCCCTAGGTAGGAGCAGTTCTAGTGGTTGCACATACTCAGATTTGATTTCCATCAGAGTGTGCTGATAGAATTTATTTAAAAAACAGAGAAGATGAGTTCCTCTTTTTAGAGACGTTCATCCTCAGTGGAGACAAACCACTTAAACCTTACAAACACCAGAGCCGCTGTTCCACAGCAGATCCCCTGAGAGGCATCCTAGATGCTTTTAAGCGCAGTTTTCTATTCCCTCCGGGCATGTCTCACTCTGTGGCTGCCTCCCATCCTCAAGCATTTTGCTGGCCATTCTGTATCTGTTTATTAATTTATGAAAAAGTACTCCATAAATTACAAGGTTACATGACAAGGGTATATCAACAGTAAAACATGCCGCATACACTATAAACAATAAGTACTTTGGCTTTTTGTTACAGAGGACTACCTAAAGAACCTCTCTAACCTGGACAGAAAAATTAATAAACAGATAATTCCATGGAATAATTCCAGCTCAACAATAACATCTCCTCCTCCCTGAGAAGCTATTGTTTGTTCTGACCCAGCCAAATTGTTCAACGTCTAGTAAGGCTCATGAAGTTCTTCATTTCCTTCTTTTCCAATCAATGCAACAACAGTAACAAAAAAAGAAACTATTAATAATGCCTATTGTCACAATTATCCATGTCAGACGGGCCCACACTAACCACTTAGCTACCCAGCCCTGATTATCCTGATGTGGGTAAAATCCAAGAGGGCCAAATGTGCTGATGGCTGAGAGAAAGGTCCCTTTCCCAGGATCCTCCCAACACCTTAGTCCACTCTGACTAAGCAATACAGTACTTCTAGGGAGTTATTGAAAACCCTCAAGTACTTGGACTCATACCAATCCTGCAAGGTAGGATGCCAAAATACCCACAAAACACAGAGGCTCCTGGTAGGTGGTCAAGGCAAGCCTGGTTTTAGTACCAACAACCCTCTTACTCCGCAAGAATCAAACAATTGTAAAAAAATGTATACTGTATTCTATTAAAGATGTTTTTTTAAAAAGTCCAAAAGAACAAAGATTCAATAGTTTCAACAGTTAGAGAAACAGTCAAAAAGCTGTGGAGCAAAGAAGCAAACAAAAATATGAGGCAAGAGTAATTACAGAGCAATCCCAAAAGAAAATAAGAAAGCGAGGAAACCTATTCTTATACAGTACTTGCATCCAAACATAGCTTCGGCATAGTCTCAGAGCATGTACAAAGTGCAAGTCTTGTAGGAGGCAGCAGATGAGCATAGCACTGTCCTAAGAGATAACTAGATGAAGCAAAGTAACTTATATCCTGGTTGTTGTGGGTTTTTCGGGATAACTTACATCCTCATTTTTATACCAGTTCCAATTTCCAGACTCTTCCAGAAGATCTTCCAATTAGGCATCAAATTTCCCAGATTTTTTTCAAAGACAGTAACTTCTTTCCCTTTCCTCTAACTCAGTTGAAACCATTCTGATTATTAATTCAGTATCAAGGAGTAATCTTGTCTCAAAATTTTGCGAAGCACTTGCTGTCGATCTCTGTCAGAAAGAAATTTTCTTTCTGACAGAGATCGACTACAAGTGCTTCTGCCTATCAGTTCCTAGTGGGCATCCTACCCCCATGTCTCTTGGTCCTCTTATCCTAGCCACAAACTACAAAGCTTAATTTTCCAGAAGAGCAATGGAGTCAGTGATCCCTCCTTTTCCCAATCTCTCGACACCTGTAGACTATAAACTGAAGATAGACACCAGGTGGAGAGACTTGCTACGAGCAGCCCATCAATTTTGTTTTTAATGTATTTTTCCTCAACAGATTATGGAAGTATAAATTAGGTTCTCTCTCCACCCAGCTCTACTTTATCTTACAGTATAATGCAATCAAATTCAACTGTGCTCTAAACTCTCCTTGGCAAATTGTTTCCTTTAGAATTATTGTTCAGCACACCCTCGCCTCAATTCCCATGATCTGTGCCTTCCTCATTATTGCAAAGCTTAGTATCTGAAAAAAGTACTTTAGCTTTAACAGCTTTACATGGGCACACACTTATTCACACACACTACTTATACCTCTCAGTATTTGAATATGATAACAAACTTCAGGCTCCAGTCTGCCTCCAATTGAATACCTTGCAGGCCTGTTGTGTGTGGAAATGATGGATTGTGTTTAATGCCCTTTTCCAGCAGTCTACAGAGATATATGTGATAACAGAGTGTCATTTCTGAACTTTAATCATTGTTTATTTTATTTATTTCTTTATTTACAAGATTTTTTAGCCGTTCCGTTACCAGTGGTCTCTGAGCGGCATACAACAATATTAAAACTTTACAAGCATTAAAACCATTAAAAATAGGTAGTATTATAATAATATCCTTTATTAAAAACAATAATTAAAACATTAATATTAATAAATCCTGCTGCTCATATGGCCAGCTAAAGAATACTATTTAATTAAAATGGTGGCTAAACAGAAAGGTCTTTGTCTGGTGCTGAAAAACCAAAAATGTTGGAGCCAGGCAGATCTCTATAGGGAGGGCATTCCAAAGTTGGGGGGCAACAGCTGAGAAAGCCCTGTTTCAACATGCCATCCCCCTCACCTCTTTCAGGGATAGCACCTTCAGAAGGGCCTCCTGGCCTGATCTTAGAGGACGGGCAGGCTCGTATGGAAGAAGGCTGTCCTTTAGGTAATCAGGTCCTAAGCCTTTTAGGGCTTTATATGTCAAAGTAAGCACTTTGAATTGAGCCCAAGGTCAGACCCAGGTCAAGGAGCACCCCCAAACTGCAGACCCTATCCTAGGGGAAGTGCAACCTTATCTAAGGCAGGGAAATGGCCCTGTAACCTATCTGGTGGAGCACCTACCAGCAGCACTTCCGATTTGTCTGGATTGAGCCTCACTTTATTGACCCTCATCCAGTCCATTATCGAGTCCAGGCATGCATTCAAAATGGCAGCTGTCACACCTGGATTGGTAGAAAATGAGAGGTAGAGCTGACTCCTCAGCCCAAATCTCCTAATGACCTCCCCCAGCGGTTTCTTGTAGTTATTGAATAGGAGGAACCCCATGCCGCAACCGCCATGGATCAGAGCTACTGTCCCCCAGCACCACCTTCTGAACTCGATCAGCCAAGTTAGGAGTGGAACCATCGTAAAACGGTGCCTCCCATTCCCATCCCAGACAATCTGTCCAGAAGGACACCATGGTTGACGGTGTCGAAAGCCACTGAGAGGTCCAAGAGAATCAACAGGGATGCATTCCCCCTGTCTTTCTCCCGACAAAGGTCATCAAATGGGGTGACCAAGGCAGTCTCCATCCCATAACCCAGCCTGAAACCCGATTGTAATGGATCTAGATAATCCTTTTCATCCAGGAGAGCCTGGAACTGCTCAGCCACCACACGTCTCAACACCTTGCCCAGAAAAGGGAGGTTCGCTACTCATCAGAAGTTGATCACTAGACCTGGGTCCAGATTAGGTTTTTTTTAGGATTGGGTGAATCACTGCCTCCTTTAATGGGGCGAGGACCACTCCCTCTCTTAACGAGGAGTTGATGACCTCCAGGATCCAGGTACGAACTCCCCTGGCAGATTCCTTTATTAGCCATGATGGACAAGGGTCGAGTTGCGTAGTGGTGGCACAAAACAATCCAAGCACCCTGTCCACATCCTTGGGTCGTAACAACTGAAACTCATCCAATAAATTATGACATAATTTTTATTTCAATTATTTCAATCAGTTCAATTTTTATTTCAATTATTTCAATCACTGGTCTTCTGTTTGTTTGTCCCATGTGCTAATTATTTTTTGCCATCAGGGAGGACTGGGATTGATGGCTTAGTACAGTATCAACACCATTTATTGTTAAGCAGTTTTTCGCATGACCCACAATGCTTTGCCTGAGTGAGAGAGGTAAGGAACACATCTCTATGGATTTTCAAAGCCCCCAACAGAAAAACAAAGCTATTCTCAAAAGCTCAGCTTCCACCTGTAATCCCCACTGTGTGTATTCAAGATTTTTGATATTGCTTGTTCAATTTCATATTCATATGAAAATGGAATTCTGGGAAGCTGACCCCGGAAGTTGCCAGGAAGAGAGACCAGCAGGGAGCCCTAAGGAAACCATTCCGGGCTGTTTGAAGTGATGGAAATGTGTCAGACTGGAAAGATGGAGGGGAGATAGCATAGGGCAGCAATGGCGAACCTATGGCACGCGTGCCACAGCTGGCACTACGGAGCCCTTTCTGCCGGCACATAGAGCCACACGTCGTCCGTTCCCTCACACACACACACGCAGCCAAACCTAAGGAGGTGGCTGCAGCCGGTGCTGGCATTTTGGTAGGCAGATCTGGAGCAATTGGTGCTGGCAGCGGAGGGGTCTTGAGGCACCTCTGTGCCAGCATTCCCCCTTCCCCCACCACTTCCGGCTCTGGGTCCTCTGCCCACTGTTTTTTTCCCCCCAGTTTGGGCACGTGAGCCCAAAAAGGTTTGCCACCACTGATCTAGGGGCTTCCAGTCGATTGATTCTGAGCTAGAGCAGGATCTGGAGGCAGAGTTTTGTTCCCCAGGCTCACTGGAGTTGCCTACCCTGAGTAAATGGACCCCATTCCATTAGAAAAGAAGCCCTCCACTTGTGCAACCTGCTGTTTTCAGGCACCGCTGGTGTGTGTGCTATTAAAATGTTCTCTCCCTAGCCATGCAGTTGTTTTAAAGCACAGGAAGATTTCCAAATGAAGTCTATACATATTATTTTTCAAAGACCAGTCACAAAACAAAGGCAAGTTAACTTGCAGAACACAGAATGAGGCAAGGACATGCTAACACAATCAGATGACTTGTATAATTTCAGGGAGTGACCTTTCCTATAAAATTGCTGACCTCTGTCGTCCACTTTGGATCCAAGATTCTCTCTCTCTCTCTCTCTCTCTCTCTCTCTTTCTCTCTCTCTCTCTCTCTCTCTCTCTCTCTCTCTCTCTGTGTGTGTGTGTGTGTGTGTGTGTGTGTGTGTGTGTGTGTAAAAAGTAGCGAAAGATATGACAGACTGTCTATCTGAAGGCCTTCGAGGACAATTCTCAGAAGCTGAAATAGTAAGAAGACTGAAACATTTTGTCACATCTAAAGTCTCATTTTATTTTCTGTTTCATTCTTCTCATTTTTTCAGGCATTTCATGGACAACAAAACACTGCAACTGAAGTCCTGTAGCCTAATAGTTTAAGTTGCAACTAGACTAGGCACATTGAAACATTTGGTATTTGGTGAATCAACTTCTCTTTCAGTTCCATTGATTCAATGGGCCTACTCTAGTTATGGCTTATTCCTCTAAGCAACAGGATTTTGGCCTACTGTATGTCTTTCTCTAAAACAGTATAACACTGGGGCATTTGTTGTCCCTCAGGGTTCTCTAGCCATGCCAGTATGTTAAGTTCAACCCCTCAAGGTGAATAGTGCATCCCCAAGGATGAAAAGAATCAGCAGATATCTATTGCTGATACTATTTCTTTGTAGAATTCTGCCTGATATAGACACCTTTGGCTGCTGTTATTTCATTTCCTGCCTAATAATTCTTTGTTTATTCCCTTTTTATTTGCTATCTCACTGACACTGCAAACTAAACCTTCTCCTCCCATTAGGACCTGGAGAGATTGGTCAGCCCATTTCCTTCTCTGTGATCTGCCCCTCCCTTACAGAACTCAACTCTGTCACTTCTTTTTCTAAATGAAGTTTTCTTTGCATCCCCTTTTTCATTCCCTCCCCATGCTACCTAAAAGTGTGGGAGACATTTTTCAGAATGCCCTGAAGGGGATGGGAGCGTTTAACCCTGTCACCCTGTCCCAACATCTGGGAAGGGTGAGCAAGCTATGAATGTCCTTCGCCTCCGGATGCCGGCAAGCAGGATTGCTTTCTGCTTGCAACTGCTGAGGCACAGCAGTGGCAAAGGGGTGCTGTAAAATTGCCCACGTGAGGAAATAACCTGAGGAAGGTTTAAAAACTTGATGATGAAAAGGCCAAAGAAGAAGGTCCATTCAGAGGAACTTGGCAAGGTTCTTCCCTGCTGCTCTGCTCTTCAGTGGTTATTAGCAGAACTGAGCAGGAAGTGGCTTGTTCTTTCTGCTGGGGCCGGCCCAGTGTCACGTTTCCACCCCCCCCTCGGTTGTTTCACCAATCAAAGGCACAAGCTACGTTTCGTAAATAAACAACATTGTTTATTATTAATCACAGAGGTCTGGGCAATGTGTCACCTTAAAAAGAACCAAATAGATGTTGTTACAGGTGATGAAGGTACAATCAGTGTCTTTAACTCTTAACCAAACATCCCACTTCATCCACCCTCAACCGTCCACTCCCCCTCTATCCACTCCAAACTCCATAACTCCGATCTCTCAATCCTTCAAAATTCTTCTCTAATCTCTTCCTCCTGCTGCAGAGAATCTTATACAGCAGTGGTCTCCAACCTTGGGACTCCAGATGTTCTTGGACTTCAACTCCCAGAAATCCTGATCAGCAGAGGTGGTGGTGAAGGCTTCTGGGAGTTGTAGTCCAAGAACATCTGGAGGCCCAAGGTTGGGGACCACTGTTATACAGTACCTCGTGATGACTCCGCCTCTCTCATTGGTCCATGCAGATAGCATATGAATATTCGTGACCTGCGTGGATGCCACACTCAGTGAGAGGCAACAGTCTGCAGAGGAATCAGGCCAGAGCGCTCTTGTGGATGCTGGGTTTCTGGATGGTTCCTGCTGTGCTCAGTGGTACCGAGCAGCCCAGTGTCCGAGGACTGCACAATGGCTAGGACAAATATTTTTATTGTGAAGGCTTTTCTTTCCTTTGACTCACTTGGGGCAGTTGAGAGGTCTGAACCCTTCCCCGTTATCACACTTCAATTAAGGCTGAGGGGGAAATAGCTTCTGGTAACTCCTCCCCTGGGTCTTTTCAGGTCAGGAAACCGGGCACTCAGGGAAGGCTCCTTGGGCCATTGTGGTTGGGTCAAAACATTTAATCAAGGGAAATGCTAAAAGGCCCCAAGAACAATGGAAGCCTCTTCAGTTGAGGAAATAAAATTACAAATGTATCCGATAACATTACAGCTGTCCACTGAAAGCTAGGAAGGGATACTGCTTTTTGACTTTTAGAAACTGGAAGATAATTTGTGGCATTGAACTAGTTTTGCTTTTTTCCTAAAGGTGGACATAACAGTGCCCTCCCTCACATTAGATATAAGGCTTCGAGGTACAGCTGTAGGATAGGCACCTGCAATAGAGAGAAAATATTATCTATATTGAACCCCCTGAAAATATCACATTAGGGGAAGGTGCTCAACCTTGAAAGGGCTTAGCCAACATTTCTCAGAAAACATGTCTCTGAGAAACATCAGGTATTTCTTATTATTATTCCATATAAATAAAAGGTAACTTTCCAGAATAAATACCAGGGAAATCATATTCCCTTATAAACTGCTAGATAGCTCAGTGGTTTAGGTATCTGGCTGCACAGCCAGAAATCAGGAGTTCAATCCCCGCCCCCCACTGTGCCTCCTTGACGGGGGGCTGGACTCCATGACCCCAGGGGTTCCTTCCAGCTCTGCAACTCTAAGATGGTGGTGGTGGTGGTGGAGGCTCAAAAATACCAGGCACAGTCAGTTGAAATTATAAAAACATTGACTGGTATTACACAACAGATACAAGTTTTAACCAAAAACCTAAGTATCTGTTAAATATCAACATAGCGTACATGCTGTTCCTAATATTGCTGTTTTTTTTTTGTTTGTTTTTTTGTAGCTCTGATGGTGTGATTTCTGAGATCTGCAACTGCTTATAATACTGTGTGAAATTTCTTGATATTGTTCCCAAAGCCCCAATGACTTACGGGGACCACTGAAGTGTGTTTCATCCACAAATGAGGTATTTCGATTGCCAGATCTCTGTATTTTGTTATTTTTTCTATTTATTATCATGATCATCATTATTAATATTAATATTAATATAGGTAACTTTCCAAACCTCTACATAATATTACAATTGTATATGAGTACAGTACACTGACAGCTAAGAAGGGATCACTGCAAATGAGATGGTAACATGCGTTGATGGCAATTAATCTTGATAAAACTTTGTAGTGGTTCTGTATGCGTAAGTATACGTATAAAGAGCCTGTAGGAAGAGTCTGCATGAAAAGAGTCTGTAGGAAGAGTGAGAAAATACAGTTTCCAGGAGATGGGATCCATTCTGCTGTCACAGTCAGCACCTTGAGGTAATTCAAACTTGTCAATACCATTGAAAGGCCTACCGTTAGTTAAAAGAAGTTTTTAAAATGTCTGTTCGCCTATTCAAACTAGTATTTGTAACAGCTTTAAGTCCACCTCACATCTCTTGCAATCTTATGGTGAACCGCAGGCGAATCTAATTTTAGCTGCCTTGTGGCAGTTTTCAGGGAAAGTGCCAGTGAGCTAGTTCTATGTAGTAAATGCTAAGCTAATATTTGTCACACTGCATCTGTCAACAAATATACCAAATGATATGTTTGTCAGTTGTTTTTATCTGGTATGACTGGGATCCGATTTTAAAGATATTTCTCTAAGAGTTCAAAAACTCGCCCATCTGTTTTATCTCATACTAAAATTTTGAATGGTGTTTTCCACTAAGCTGTATTTCACAGCTCTAAAGAAAGCCAGACTAGTCTGTGTTGATAAATGTTATTGTTATTAGGCTGCCTCAAAAAGTAACTAAATAAACAGCTAGAACAATTATAGGGGTTAAAGAAAAATTGCCCTAAAACTTTCCTTAAAATGTAGTACTTTTAAATTTGCAGCGTGAAAATACTGTTTACTACAGGTGTTCTAAAAACTATAAAGCAGTTCAGCAAGCAAGATCATTGAAAAATAACATTTTTTTTTGCAACCTCCTATTTCATTTTGCTACACAAGAGATATGAAAATAGTAAACAATGACATCCGATGGGTAGTTGGTGTAAATAGAGATATTACATGCTTACTGGCAAATGTGATGACCGGTGATTTATATCCTTCTGCTTTTAGGCAGAAGTGGTGCTCTCATGCACTTAATGTAAACAAAAGTGCCACTTTTAAGCAACAGTCACTACTGTTTCATGACAAATCAATTAAACAAAAGTTAGACTATAAATAAACCATGTTTTCTTACACTTGAATTAGCGAGAAGATATCTTACGCTTGAATCACCTGTGAGAGATATCCAAGACCACAGATAAGGAAGTGACTCCAGAATCTCAACAGTGATATTTCCTTTTTAAACTGTAATAGTCTGGGTGAGCATTGTTTATAAATGTTTTTCTATGTGTCTTAATATGCTTAAAGGCTCAAAAATGCTTTTCATTTTGTATTTTCTCTTTTTAAAAAATGTTGATATTGCTACATGTATTTTTAAGAATGCTGTTACAGATTTTGAAATTTATAATGTTTTAGTTTTTTAATTAAGTGTTTTAGAGATGTATTTTCTGCCCTTTTGGACTACAGGCTCCTATATTTTTAAGAATGATGTAACTTAAAATATTCTTTCTCCTATTTGTTTCTATTTTGTTCCTATATTTTGAAGTACTTGTTTACAACTCAAGTTTTAGTACCTGCCTCTTTTTACAAGTTGCAAGGATGGATTTTAAGTGATGTGCCTACAATTTTTTATAACTGTAAGGATGTTTTTTCCAATATGAGATTATATGCCTGTGAATTCTCAAAAGTACATGTTTTTATTTCTATTGGATTTCACATTATGCTTATGGAACCTAGAAGCTATGTTGAAATAAAACCTAGAAGCTATTGGAATTGCCTGGAATTATTCCAATGAAGAAAATACTTGTGCTTAAGATACCCCGATGAATTTTGAAATACTTGACGTCAATTACTTGATTTCATTCTATACTTAACCCTTTCCTGGGATGTCAGCTATGGAGAACCTAGAAAACATTTGTCAGCTATAACCACATATAGGTTTCTGTGCTTTGCCCCATAAGCCTGCCTTTAGGTTGACTTGTAAGGGAGACGGTACAAAGTGCCCCAAAGGGGGTCATGACAGGAAAAAAAATTAAAATCTAATTGATGGAAGTTCATTTCTAGCACCCATGTTTTAGACTTCTTTTAGTTTCATGATACTAAATGAGATTTCCTGCCCCTCCACCATAGCTTATTGCATAGCTCACTCATGCAGAGGCTAATGAGCAACCAAGATTACCTTGGCCAAGCAAGCACTCAGCTTAACTACCCCAAAGACCAGTCCTGAGTAGGTTGCCTACTTACTTTAAAACACTGATCCTATTGATTGATTGATTGATTGATTGATTGATTGATTCATTCATTCATTCAACTACTGTGCCACCTCATAAGTGCAAGGCCCTACTCTTATTTCTGTTCTTACTCCCAAGAAGGGACTCAAGGTGGTTTGCAAATGAAAGAAAGAAACAATGAACATCACAGCAAAGTTGAATATTAAAAATCTATTAAACAGAGTAATATTAAAAACTATGAATTAAAAATGGTAAAAAGATGGTAACAAACAGAACAGTAACATAAATGTCACCAGGGATCTAAATCCCACAATGAATTTAGCCGAGTAGAAAATACACTCCCTACTGCCTCAAACATATGGGAATCAGCAGAAACAGCACCTAAAATCCTGTGCATACTGAACATTTGTTCAGCCTCCTTGCACCCAAGATGTTGTATTCCAATTATTTGATTTCATGCAGGACTGAAACAGAGCCAACAGAGTCAAAACAGGACAAAACACGTGGTAACCACGAGGAGATGATGCCTGAATGGAAGTCTTATGCAGGCATTTCTCCAAACTGCACAGGAGAGTGTAAAGTTGCATGCACAAGCCTCATCCTAATACTGTATTTCTGTCTCTTACTGGATTCACTCTTGATCTCTGCAAGATCACAGTAAAATCTGTAGGGATATTTTACGCACTGTGACACAGGAGGCAAGTCGGGGTCACCGCAAAGAGACAGAAAGTGGAGGGAAATGTGGACCCCAGATGACTCCGGAGGAAACCCCAGAGGAGTCCCTACCCGAGGCTGAAGAGGAGGGACTAGCCCAAGACATGAGGGGGATGGGAGTTAGGGAAGAGCAGTTGAAAGAGGCAGGAAAAGGAAGCAGAGAGAGGGAGGAGATAGAAGCAAGGGAAGGAGAGGTGGTAGGACAGAGAGAGAGAGAGACAATGCCTCCAGGCTGGGAATGGATCTGGATGCAAGATCTGTGGACCCAAAAGTGGGAGAGATTGAGAGTGCCCAGAGAAGAAGCAAATCATAGGAGAAGGCCAGTGATTCCCCCACCAGCACCACCACCATCTTATTGGGAAGAAACTGAAGCTAGAGAGTGGAGAAAGAAGAGAAGAGAGAAGGTAGAGAAGGAGAGGGGTAAGAGGAGTGAATGGCAAGTTCAGGAGATGCGGGAGATGGAGGAGTGGAGAAGGTCTGGGAAACCTTGGAACCAGGGAGGGGCCCCAAGTGGGAAGATTTCCTTGGAGACGTGGCCATGCCCGTTGCCTGGGCAAGGTGGGCACGGCGTTAAAGGCATGGACACCTCCAAACTTCCACGACCCTGGAATTCCAGTTACGGCAAAACCTTCATTGTAAAAGAATGGAAGCCCCTTTCCAGCCTGTTTGAGGAAGGAGACAGAGACTTTACGCCAGTTCAGGATAATGGTTTATTTGTTAATGCAAAAATAAATGTTGCACAGGTATCAATGCAAACGTTGTCTGGTGAAGTTATTGGTGAAAGGGAAGAACTCCAGCCTCAAAGTACTGAACCTTCCCACGCACAGTGAGCTAAATATGCTAAAAAGCCTCTCCAAGATTAGAAACCCTGTCTTATTGCCCCGAACTCATGAAACTCTCGGGTAGAGTTTGGGGATCTGGCACGTGCAGGTCGCTGGGAGTAAAGGCGTGCATGTGTGTACAAGGTATTTCCACACAATCTGGAGTAACACCCGATATATTTGCTTACTTCCAAGTAAAGCAAAAGAAGAACAGACATTGTCTATGCTTCCTCATTCAAAGTAATCTTTCCAGCACTAATCTGGAATGTTCCAGTACTCAAAGAAGTAGAGAGAGTATGTAACGTACAGTATTGCATTGCATTTTAAGGGGAAGAGGCAGCTTCCTTTGAAAAGAGCACCTCAGGACAGGAAGGCCTCTGTAAACTGGGAGAGGCCAATCCAGGCTAATCAAGTCCCTCCTATTTGTTCTGTAGAAGGAATTTCCAATATTGTCTCGGAATGTAATAGCAAATGGTTTTTAACTCTGAAAAGAAATTGACCTTCAGAACATGGAGATTGTTTTCTGTTGTTTTAAGCAGTGAGTGCTAATTATGGCATCTGGAACTAGGAAAGCGCACAATGTATCATTAGTATCTCTGAGTCTGCTCTTGGACTTCTCATGATTAAAACAACCTTTCTGATAATTTTTTTATCTTCATACCTGATCTGCTGGGCAAGACTGGATCTCTCTCTCTCTCTCTCTCTCTCTCTCTCTCTCTCTCTCTCTCTCTCTCTCGCTCTGTGTGTGTGTGTGTGTGTGTGTGTGTGTGTGTGTGTGTGTGTGTTTTCCCTGTATGGATTATGACCCATGTTTACAGTTCACACCACACATTTAGAGCAGACAAGATGTGCAAACATTTCACAATGCAAGGGGCATGGTGTCATTAGGATCTTTAGCATAATGCTGCTGGATTTCCAATTTTGCAGTTAGGGCTTGGATTTGGCTACTGTGCAGTCAACCAAGTTTGAGAACTAAACTGTCATTTGATGAATGAAAACTTTGAGCACTGGATTAAAACCCACTGATAATGTGTTATCTACCATTTCTATTGACATTACACAATATACGGAGAAGAATGTACCTTTTCCTGTGTTCCAATGCAGCTAATAATAACATGCCCCCTTTATTGTGATTTTTAGATATATATTCTCCTCACACTGTATGGTGACCACGTCCAGTCATTCAAGGGCTTCTGGGCTGTTGCACAGATGCCACATCTACATACTGTACATACATATTGTTTCATATACAGTACCTCTTTCTGGATCTGGCATTCATTCATTCATTTTCCACGCATTCATTTATTCCAAGCATTTATGGTGCCTAAAAGCAATATCATTCAAATAAAATAGTCAGTGTGATGCAGTGATTAGAACTACTGGGCTAGATCTTGGAAGATTTTAGTTCACATCCCTGCTTGACTATAAAGCCCACTGCTGGCTTGTCCACATGGGCTCATTTGGAGGTGGCTGGTGCAGATTAAATAGAGTCACATAAAGTCAGGTAGAGATCTAGTATGCTATTTGGTGTGATCCTTGCATCCAAATGACGTACTCACCTCAAATGATTCTGTTTGGTCCATCTGCTTGTTGAAAACAACAAAAACAAACCCCCTCCTTTCCCCCTGCTCTCTCTTCCCACTTTCAGGAGGAGATTCCCAATTAATTATTTTTTCCTAAGTGATGCAGTGCATTAACACTGTCCTAATATAGTTTAAAAACAAAACTTCTACTTCCTCTGTCCCTTCACGAAGCAGAAAAAAGGTTTAACTTCCCAATATCATGAAGTGGCTAAGCTGTCTTCTTAAGCTACTTAACAATAAGGGGAAATCAAAAGAGAAAGGCAAATTGACAGCTGAAAGCTCACTTTGGTTCATTTCTAGCAACCACATGTGCTAGAAGCAAACCAAAACAGAACAATCCTATCCATACAAAAAACCCAAACAAACAGAAGCCCCTGACAGGGAGCCTGAAAGGTGCAGATAGGAACACTCTGGGGACAGGCTGGTTTGCACTACCAAGTATAACATGAGATTGCAGGAGAAGAGTGAGCCAGCCCATCGCAACAGCAGACCAAGCAGCAGAACATATGCCCATCTGATCATACCTGGAGTGACTTTCAGCTGGTCATGATGACCACCTTGATTTCATTGCAGGACAAGTGGGATATAACTGTAACAGATAAATACATAGTACATACAAATTAAAAAAAACAGAAAATACAATAAATACAAATAAATACAAATAAAGCACTTGATCAATTACAATCCCTTGAGCAACAACCTAACTTAAATGCTGAACATCTATCTGAATAAAAGTGTTTCTCTCTTCTGACAGAAGGATCACTTGGCAGGGAGGGAGTTCCACAATCTGGGAACAGGCAAGGGGGGAATCCTGTTGTACAATATCCTGTGAAATATTCCCCTAGGGGTACCAGGACTGGGGAAAGTGCCTTCCCCCAAAGATCTACACAGGATGTAGGTTTGTATGGAAGAATATGGGCTTTCCAATAATTCTGATTCATGTAGGGTTTCACAGGTCAGAATCACCTGGTGACGGGCCAGTAATCAGTGAAGCTGTTGTATAAAGGCAGTTACACACAACCTCTAACCACAATCAGTCAATAGTCTGGTCATGGTATTCTGGATGAGCTGACATTTCCAAATAGAACAGCAGTTGGAACTTGTAAAGTATGTTACAACAGTCCACATTCACAATAATCTGGGGGGGGGGAGTATTTACTGTGGGTTACCTGCAAGCAGGCACAAGATCGGTTGTAACACACGTCCAAGTTGCAACATTTTGCTTTTTTCTCAATCTATTGTGAGTGGGCGTGCACACTGCTGCCGTGGACATACCAGCTGATCGGCAGGTGCATGCGCATGGTTCCCAGAAGGGAAGTCCAGCCACTATCTCTCAAGATGGCAGCGGCAGAGGAAGAGTAGGAGGCAGAAGGACCAGGTAAGGAGGCAGCAGAGGCAGTGGGAACGGAGCAGGGGAAATGAACCAGGAAATTCATTAAAATTATAAGTTTGTGCTTCGGGCCAGTTCAGGTTTGCCGAGTTTGATGAACCCAAACCAATGAACCAGTGATTTTTAACGAACTTCCTGATTTGTTTTTAGGTTCATGCCCATCTCTGTTCCCAATCTGATAATAGACATTGTCAAGGGAGTGTGACTGTCCAGGAGTATTTCTGCTTTGTCAGGATTAAGCTTCAACTTTTTTCTTTGTCTCCATTCACTCTTTAGCGGACATTAAACAACAGTTCAGTACAAGATCAACCTCCTTGCATTTAGGCAGAAAGGAGAGAGAGTTGAGTACCACAAAGCCAACTTCCAACACTAAACCCCAGAACTCCAGCTGACGTCTCCCTGCAGTTTCATGGTATGTGAAATAGCACAAGGAAGAAAATGGGAGAGGAAGGAGAAGGTTACAAGCCGGTTTGAGGCAGGCACCCCCCAGCACCATCTTCTGAACTTGCCCCGCTCAGAAAGACAGGAGCTATTGTGAAACAATGGTTCCAAGCTCCCGACTAGACCAACAAGTCAGATGGATACCAAAGTCGATGACCTCCAAAGCTGCGGAGAAGTCCAGCAAAATGAATGACGGCACATTCCTGCCATTCTCAGCACAGATCATCTGCCGCGGTGATGACCCTCCACAAATGTGACCAAAACTTTCTAAAAGCAGCTGGACATGGAGCTAGGTCATTGCCTCATGGAGGAGCCCCTGGAGCACAGAGACACCACAGCATGCTATATAGCACTTCGGCGTTCTATTGCTATCTGGATATGTTCCTTTTTTCAAGCCAACAGTTGAATATTTCTTGTACAGCATGTGTATTAATGTGATACTGGGAAGCCTGGAAGTATTTCCATGTTGTGGGGGCAAGAAACATGGCAAAATCAAAAGCCTAAGGATGTGAAAATCTTTCAGCTTCCACTATATTAGGTGTCTTTTTCCCCAGGGAAATTTGCAAATATTTTGGTATAAATTTTTCCTAATGTTAAAATTAAATTAAATTAATTAAATGTTTCTTTTGACTAAAGCATGCCTGTGAGCATTTTTTCAAAATATATTTGTTTTAGGTGATGCATATTGTTTGCATTTTATTCAAAAGAGAGAGGGCTAAATTGATGCTCATGATTTCTTCCCAACAACAGAGGGAAACTAAAGGATAATAGTAAATGCTGGGGAAGAAAATCCCTTTCCAGAATCTAATAATATTAATTCACTTTCCATTCCTACACTAGGCTCTGTCTTTTAAGTTGTATTGGTTGTACAAAGTCTGCATTCAGCTTGCATGGTACTGTCACAAATACAAACGTTTATGACGTCATCCAAAGTTCATCTGCATCAATTAGTTCATGACCCAATCGCTGCGCTACTATAAGCAATTTAGGATCATTTTACTTACCACATTTGAAAAATGGCATGATCTTGAATTGACAGATGCTTGCAAGAGGCACTGTGTAAAATGAGGTAAGGTATTTACTGCCTCGGCATGTGGGAAAAACTAGTTTTTACCACACCAAAGAGTAAACCAAACCTATTTTAAGCAATAAGGCAAAAGCTTCAGAATTCTTTCCCCTAAGAAGCAGGTTCACCCCCTGCCCCCCTCCCGAGACTCAGGACATGGTTACATGTCCAAAAAAAAGCCTGTTTTTAAAATCAGGTTATGTTTGAAATTGATTTTAAAAATCCCAACTACATGATAGACAGGGAAACAAATTTTTTTTATTTTTTTTGCTCAGGAAGCATATTTTTGGGGGGTTATAAAGTACAGTATTTTATGGTTGTTCTGGGTTTTTCAGGCTCTTTGGCCGTGTTCTGAAGGTTGTTCTTCCTGACGTTTCGCCAGTCTCTGTGGCAGGCATCTTCAGAGGACAGCAACCTGTACAGACTGGCGAAACATCAGGAAGAACAACCTTCAGAACACGGCCAAAGAGCCCAAAAAACCCAGAACAACTATTAGATCCCGGCCATGAAAGCCTTCACGAATATACGGTATTTTACTTGGCCACAGGAGGGTTGTTCATTTTAAACCACTTGTGAGATCAATTTATTTTGATTGTTTTGGGCATACGTGAGTGCCTCTGTTGGTGTAAGTTGCATCTGTGGGGTTTGCCAAGTAATGGATGTCAGTGTCACGGTTTCTGGCTGCAGGGAAATCTTGCACTCTGATCAGAGAGAGAAAGGTTGGGTGGGGGAAAGTGCTCCCTCCTCCATAAGCCTAGAAACTGCCAATCTTGCCAATTTTTCTCTTCAGTTTATATTTGCCATTCAGTGGTGTACTTTCTCTCTGGCCAGCCCTGGCTATTGATTCTGTAGCTCCCTCAACTTCTGTAGCTGCCCTCCCCGTGTGCGAGGTGCGTGTGTGTTTGTGTTTGTGTGTGTGTGAGGCTTCAGGGAAGACTTGCAGTCAGATCTGGATTTTTTTTCTATCTGTAATATTGATCAAGTGCTATCCCAGTTTGAAAGAAATAAAACAAATATTAAAAATAATACCACAGCAGCCAGCATGAAGATGAGCAGGTGCAGGGCAAAGCCTCAAATGCAACAATTCTAAAAGCCCATGTAGCCCCCTCAAGTGACAGACAACACCATTTAAAAACAGATTAAATCTTCCCAAGACTGATTTTTAAAACTACGTGACTACCATGTGACTTTAAACCAACTTTTCAAAAACCTGATTCATCTGCCAATTCATTTTCTTAGTGCAATTTCGCCCTGGGAGAGAGAGATGGGTATTAGGGATTTTATTTTGGTCTGGTTGGTCATGTTGTGCCAAATTCTAGACTATCTCTAATTTTCTCTTCTCCACAGTCATGACATATCGATGGCCAACAATAAGGTTTCATTCATTCCCAAGCTACCTGAAGGAAAGAGGCTCAGGAATAAGAAGGAGTGTGGATTATTACTTCCAGTTGAGTGTGATGCACAACAGCAGACTTTAATCTGATCTGTGCATTTCTTGAAAGGCTAAAGCTGCAAAAAGTAAGATATATGCTTTTATTATAATGTGTGAGCTGACACTGTGTTTTAAGGCTTTTTCCCCCAGCCACCAGTTTTCTCTCATTGTACAAGTGACCATGCTTGGCGGGGTGGAAGCTGGCACCTAGGAAACTAAAGAGCTGCATTTCATTTTGCTTTTAAATTTTGCATTGCTTTAATAAGTCACAGCGTAGATTCTACATACAGAAAAGTTTGCAAAGAATTCCTAAACTAACCAATAGTAATCGAAAAAGTAAAGAGTTTGGCTTTATTAAGCTCAGTTGTCTTCCAGTTTAACTCTTGAGATATGATACCAAGACTTTTTTCTGTTAGAGATCAGCTCTCTTCTCATTGACCAGCATTTTCCAGGGTAAAGGAAAGGACTGATTAACCCAATCTGTTTTATGATGCCCTCCTCACAGATAAAAGCTGACATCTCCTCTGCTTACTTGGCTTCATTACGCTCTTCTCAAGGGTGACATTTCTATGCTTCGATGTGAAATCAGATTTTGTATTTACATTTTCCAAAGAAGTAAATCATGTTAGTTAGGTCTCCCCCCCCCCCCGCCACCCTCCCTTGGCTGAATGGCATCACAGATTATATGTGATCTTTCACTTGACCTCACAGAGGAATGATGGAAAAGAATGTTTCAGTTATTTACAGAGCGTAACCTTGGCAACCAACCAGCAGCTACTGGACGTTTCGCATAAAAGCACGGCCAGGTTGATGTGTAAAACTATTGCATGCATTTCCAAATATTGGTCTTTGAGACCAACCTTACTCTTTAGCACAGACAAACATGTAGCCAACTCTCTTTCTCACCAGGCTTTCGCATTCCTATGCCAGCAGACCTCACGCTGATCATGCTACATTGCTTACCTTGAACAGCATCTCGTTCTCTTCTTTCTGAAACTCTGCAGGCCTGTTCTTGTAAAGAATTGGGATAGCACAAGCATGTTTCCTCAGATCTTTCCAAGAGGGTATCCGGGTTAGTCCATTGCTGCCACCAGGGCCATAGACACGATCGCGCCTCAACGCCCTCTCCGTCGTAGAGCTCAGCCAGCACCCTGGTTTAACCGGGACCTCCGAGCACTGAAGCGTATGAGGAGAAGGCTAGAGCGTAGATGGAGGAAGAACCCGACGGATTATAACTGGATAGCTGTTAGAGTCGCAACTAACCTATACCTGAATAAGGTGAAGGCTGCATATCGATCTTTCTTCGCTAACCGGATAAGCGAAGCGTCAAATCAGCAGGCGGAATTATTCCGTATAGTTCGTGACCTATCCGGAACTGGTTCGGGTGATAGGCCTCCCTCTAGTTTCTCACCTGACCAGTTTGCAGCCTTTTTAAAATCTAAAGTGGAGGCCACCCGCCGGGAGCTCTCTCCTTTTTTGAATACAGTGAGTCAAGCAGAGATGTCCAGTGCTCCGTCTTGCCCAGTAACTTTTGACACCTTTCAGCCTGTCACGCCTGATTCTGTAGTCAAGGTGCTTGACCGCTGTCGAGCCACCACCTCCTCCCTTGACCCTTGCCCAGCCTGGCTAATCAAAGCGGCCAGGCCGAAAACAACGGAATGGGCCACAGCAATAATAAATGAGTCTTTCCTTGAGGGCAGGTTTCCATCTGCCCTCAAAGAGACACTCATTAGGCCCATTAGAAAGAAACTTACTATGGCGGCGGACGAGATTGGCAATTATAGGCCCGTTGCCAATGTTCCTTTCATGAGCAAAGTGGTCGAGAGGGTGGTCGCTGATTAGCTTCAGGCCCACTTGGATGAGACAGATGCCCTGGATCCATTCCAGTCGGGCTTCAGGCCGCGCCACGGTACAGAAACGGCATTGGTTGCCCTGTACGATGACCTGTTGAGGGAAGCTGACAGGGGCAAAGTGTCTCTGTTGGTCCTCCTCGACATCTCGGCAGCCTTTGATACCGTTGACCACGGTATCCTCCTGGGGAGGCTCTCCAAGTTAGGAATTGGTGGCTTGGCGTTAGCCTGGCTCCGTTCCTTCCTGGAGGACCGTCCCCAGAGAGTGCAGCTTGGGGAGAGTGTCTCGGCCCCGTGGAGTCTCAATTGTGGGGTTCCACAGGGGTCGATCATCTCCCCAATGCTGTTTAACATCTATATGAGGCCACTGGGTGGGGTCATCACGGGGTGTAGAGCCTCGTGTCATCAGTATGCTGATGATACTCAGCTTTACATCTCCTTTTCACCAACTGCAGGTGATGCTGTCCTGTCCCTCCAGCGCTGCCTGGGGGCCATACAGCAATGGATGCAGGAGAACAGGCTGAGGCTGAACCCGGACAAGACGGAAGTTCTGAGAGTGGGCGCCCTTGGGGTTGGTGGCCTGGGTGGCTCTCTCACATTTGGGGGGGGTGACCCTGGCTGCTAAGAATGGGGTTCGCAGCCTGGGGTACACCTGGACCCGACGCTCACCATGGAAACGCAAGTGGTGTCGGTAGTTCGCACCGCCTTTTTCCACCTTTGGCAGATTGCCCGGCTGCAACCCTACCTTGACATGGGGGCACTCACTACCTTGGTACATGCGCTCGTAATCTCAAGACTAGACCACTGTAACATGCTCTACGTGGGGCTACCTTTGAGGCTGATGCAGAAACTTCAGGTGGTGCAGAATGCAGCAGCCAGACTCCTTACTGGAGTGAGAAAACAGCAACATATTTCTCCTGTTCTGGCCAAACTGCACTGGCTTCAAAGTTCTAATGCTTACCTATCTAAACAGTTTAGGACCTCGATATTTGGCGGAGCGCCTGCTCCCACCAAGATCTACTTGGATCACCCGTACGAGTCAGGAGGTGAGGCTGAGGAGCCTGACGCCGAGGGAGGCCCAGAGGGAAAAGACACGAATCCGGGCCTTCTCGGCGGTGGCTCCTTGCCTTTGGAACAACCTTCCTCCGGAAATTCGCGAGGCCCCAACGCTGGGTACTTTCAAATGCCAACTGAAAACATGTACATCCAGGCCTTCCCTCCTGTCAACTACTGATTTCTTTGCTTTGCTGTTTATTATTTATTTATTCCTGCACTATTTGTTATTGTATGCTAATGTTTTTATGTTTTTTTAAAATTGTTTTTGATATTCTGGGTAGAGTGGGCGGCATATAAATTAAATAAATAAATAAATAAATAAATTCTGTAAGCCGCCCAGAGTGGTAGAATATACCAGATGTGCGGGATATATATCGAACAAATAAAATAAAATAAAATAAAAAAATAATAAAAGGCATCTGAAGAAGTAGGTGGCAGTCCACAAAAGCTTGTTCATTTTTTATGTGCCACAAGACATTTCACTGATGTGCCTACATCCATGAGTCCCTAAGTCAGAGGTCGCCAACATGCAGTCCTCCAGATGTTGTTGGACAACAATTTCCCTCAGCCCTAATCACAATACCTGTGACGTGTCCTGGGAATTCCTATTGAGTAATATTTGGGAGGGCGGGCACAATTTCCCCATCTCTGCTTTACAGTTCTCCTTGCCAAACAAGCCCACTTAAATTCCTACACATATACAGGTGTCCCCCCCCCACTTTAGTGATAATTCTGAGGCACCAAGTTGACTCTGCCTTAGGGTGCCCTTTCCCCATATTTCCTAGGTCCAAAATGACTTACCGTTCGCCTTTTCTGGGGGTGCTCTGGAACGGGGGAACTTTCCCAAAGCCAAATAGTTTGGCTCTTTTCCCAGAAGGCACAGTGGAGAAATCAAACTCCTGACCCCAGGCTCTGCAGCTAGATCATCCAGTCTACTGAGTTCTCCAGCTGGCACCTTCTGCTTTAAGCCTCTGCAGTACTTTAAAAGGAGTTGGGGATCACTCAGTATTTACTTAGCTTCTATGAGAGGTCCAGCAGGCACATCTACTCTTTCCTCTCCCCACTGAAGGCCAGTCAGATCGAAGGGCAGAGGATAGGGGTGGGGGTTCTTATAGGGAATATATAACCGGTCTTGCTGTTTGACTCCTCACCCATCCCGGAACTGTGGGACATGTCACAGTCATTGGTACCATGACCTTCTCCCAGGACTTTTTTTTTTAAAAAAAACCCTCCCCTCTTGTTTACATCATAATAGAAACTTTTTTTGCACATGAAGTGAGGTTTGTTTTGTTTTTTCCAGTGTAAAACATGCAACCTGTTTCATATGTAAGCAGAGCAAAACCACAATGTTCGTTACTATGGTCACCTCACTAATGTCTGCCTTGCTGGAAGGGTGGCACCATTTTTGTTCAGAGAAAATCAACATCCTGCAGCAAAAGAGCAATGGCTTACTATTTTAGAAATTTAGAAGGAAGCCATAGATTAGTGGTAGCTGGAGCCTAATACCATTTATTCTTTTATTTTATGTAAAATATTTTTACCTTGTCTTTCTCCTTAAAAAAAGATCCAAGGCAGCTTATATCATTAAACATGTCCCACACTGATGGTTTTTGTAGGTTTTTTGGGCTGTTAGAAAAACCTTCCTAACATTTTGCCAGTCTCTGTGGCTGGCATCGTCAGTGTCCTCTGAAGATGCCGGCCACAGACTCTGGAGAAACGTTAGGAAGAAAAACCTTCAGAACATGGCAAAACAGCCCGAAAAACCTACAACAACCATTGGATCATGGCCGTGAAAGGCTTTGAGAATACATGCCCCACACGCTTGACATTTATAAAATTTATCTCCTGTGTGGACTCTTCTCATGATTCAGAAACTGTGAGCTCAAAGAAAAACATTCCCACACTCCTCACATTTGTATGATTTCTCTACTGTATGGACTCTCTTATGACTCCCAAGCTGTGAATTCAGAGCAAAACATTATCCACTGGTTGGATAGCTCAGTGGTTTAGGTATGCCAGAGGTTCCTCCCATGGTGCCTCCTTGAGAGGGGCAGGACTCGATGATCCCTTGAGGGTCCCTTCCAGCTCTGTAGGTCTAAGGTTATTTAAGAACTGCTGGATAGCTCAGTGGTTTAGGTCTCTGGATGAGGAGCCAGAGGTCAGGAGTTCAATTACTAACTGGGCCTCCTGGGAGTAGAGCCAGCCTGTATGGTCTTTGGCAAACTGTATATTTCCAGAACCAGCCCCGGGAAGAAGGGAATGCTAAACCAGTTCTGAGTACTGTATACCTAGAAAACCCTGGAAAGAGTCAGGATTGACTTGATGGCCTATGGTTATTATTATTACCTAACTAAGAGCTCCCAAATCCAAAACTGGTATGCCCAATAGATTCTGTTTGGGTAAGGTACAGTGGTGCCCCGCTTAGCAATGTTAATTCATTCCAAAAAAATCACTGCTAAGTGATTTCATCGCTAAGCAAAATGCGGTTTCCCACTGAAATGCATTGAAAACCGGATAATCCGTTCCAATAGGAACGAATTGCCGTCCTTAAGCGAAAATCGCCATAGGAAACATTGCTAAGCGAAACGCGGTTCCCCAATTGAAATGCATTGAAACCTATTCAATGCGTCTCAATGGGGGGAAAAATACAACAATAAATTTAAAAAGAGTCAGAACAAAGTCAAATTTGGTTAACAAAGGGTTTATTAAGTGCACTTTATGATTTCAAACATTTTAAACAGTAAACTTTAACTTTATAAATAACAGGAAAATATTTAAAAACAGCAAACGGGACCCAAAATTTAATCGCTATGCGAAGCATGGTCCCAACCATCGTTAAGCGAAAATCGCCCATAGGGACCATCGTTAAACAAAGCGCAAAAACGCTTTGGAAGAGTCACTGCTAAGCGATTTCGTTGTTAAATGGAGCAATCGCTAAGCGAGGCACCACTGTATACCCAAAATGTCCTGGGACGCAGTGTGCAGCAAAAGAACCAACATAAGGTGATGTTCTATAAACAGGCAGTAATTAACAGTAACATTGCTGGAGAAATTTGAGAGTTGTCATGCAAAAACCTGATTTTTTTTTTCTTGCTCTGATGTTCACTGTAAATATAAATGGGGTGAAGGTAATAACTTGCTAATCAAAAAAGGGGAGGGGAAAAATGAACATCACAATAAAGCTATCAAACGTGAAAGTCACACCTTGAAAAAAAAAGAGGCTTTCTTTCTTTTTATAAAAGCAAGGTCACCCAGATCCTCCAGGGGTTTGCCTCTCTGTCTCAAAGCTATACTTTCACTGGCTTTTTTTTTAATGTTTAGAAAAGGTTTCCTGGTGAGAATACAGAGGAATCATTACCAGCTTACACTTGTTTTTAGCAGCCGATATGGAACAGCCATGTCCAGTTGAAGGTCTTTACTCAACACTTCAGTCATTTTTCACACACTTTGACTGAAAATGAGGGAGAAGCAGTCAAGTGAGTGCACAGAGGCGGTCTCAAGGAAGCTATGGGGGAAATACAAAAGCATCCACTCCTTAAATTCAACTCTTAAAAGTATTTTTCCCCCTTGCTGCAGCAGTATAAGCCATTTATATTTGCAACAGACATGTTATGTTTGGGAGCACCCTCCCAGCTTCCTCTTGTAGGTGTGTTTGCTTTCTACTCAGCTTGTCTTACAAACAGAAGTTATAAAGAAAATGCTAAATGCTTATTCAGAGCTTTCAGAGTTGGGAAAACCCCTGCAAGGTAGAATCAAGACTTATTCTATGCAGCAGCAGATGTCAATAGTTTCCTAGTTACTGTATAAACAAAGCAGGTCAAGGAGAGAACACATTGTGTCCATGCTATCTTTGCAATATTGGGGCAACGTCTCTCCCCCCCCCAAAGTGTCGATGGCAGAAGTCTCAGTGGGTTGGACATGCATAATCTGAAGGGGTAGGGAATGGTTCTCAGACTCACAAATATTGTCCAGCCGTACTTTAAGAATTCCATCTTAATCCAATGCCAATTGAGTGGTGTAGTTCCTCTGGGTTTAATCCTGACTCTGATCCATAGCCTCAAAATAGATTCCACAACATGAGTAGCCCATTTAAAGTTCAGACTAAAATCTGGAGAAGACTCACTGCCCCCAATGACGTCAGAACCACCAGCCTTTGCTGACATGCAGGAAATGACTGGAATTGCACTTGTCCATTTGTGTTCCCCAGCAACTGGTATTGCAGAGGAATTCTGCCTCTAATACAGAAGGTAGTATACAGCAGCGGTTCCCAGCCTTGGGTAACCTAGATGTTCTTCGACTGCAGTTCCCAGAACTCTTCACAGCCAGCTGTGCTGGCTGGGGTTTCTGGGAGTTACAGTCCAAGAACATCTGGGTTACCCAAGGATGGGAACCATCAATGACTAGCAGATAAAAAGTGTTACCCACCTATGGTTTGGGAATATGTTTAGGGTACCTTTTAAAATTTTTCCTCCAATTACTTGCCCTACTCAGTGTCAGATATTCTTAAAATGTCTGGTGGCCTATCCCTTAATGTTTGTTTTGTTTTTCAGTGCCAAGAAAGAATTGGCCATTTTAAAGACAGTAATAGGGTAACATACACTGGGTAAGTCAGTGAGTTAGCTATCTGGCTTCAGGCTTAAGGGCTGGGAGTTCAATTCCCCACTGTGCCTCTCAGGAAAAGAACCACCATGTGTAACCCTCGGCAAGCTGCACAGTCCCAGATTGCCCCCAGAAAAAGGCAGTAGCAGACCACTTCTGAATACCCAGTACTGTACCTTAAAAATCCTGGAAAGGATTGCCATAAGTCAGAATCAACTTGATAGGTATAATTGGCATAGGTATAATCAATGCATTGACATAGGTATAATCAATGGCTGCTTCCTACCCAAGCGTTTCTCTTTACATGTCATCAAATAGTGATGAAAAATCAAATAGGTGAAACAGAACAGGCAACTGAGACAGTACACCAGACAGGAATAGAACAAGAGCAGTGTGTTATTAAAACACCCTAAATAGATATAACTTTACATTTTATAAAAAGCATGTTGCCACTTATCGTTTACAGTCCTCATTTTCTGACAGAACACATCTTACTGTCCTAATGCGTTTAATTATATCAGTATTGTTGTTGTGATGTGAATTTCACCTCCGACCTTTGACGACCCTACAAATTGTTATCATTGTTATGTGCCATCGAAGTTCATCAGATGTATGGTGACTCAAACAGAGTTTTCCAGTTAAGTATTTAAGGAGCAGTTTAACCAGTGCTTCCTCACAGTGAGTTTCCACAATAGAGCAGGGATTTGAACTCAGGTCTCCTCTATATCACTCTGTCTACTGCACTACCATGGCTCTCCCTTAAGAATCGGTGACCTCCAAAAACTCCTATCACAAACAGCCCTGTTTGAGTCTTACGGACTTCCTTCACAATTGTCAGCGGTTACTTTTTCAGTTACTGTATTAAAGAGGGTGTTGTTTGCAAGTGTGTTCAATTACATACATTTCAACACCAGGTGGCAGGAAAGGAACGGAGAAAAGAAAGGCACTGTTGCTAAGCCCTTCAAACAGAGTTCTGGTTCATTTTTAAACTTCAACTCCATAGCAAAATCTCAGTAAAACACGTGCTCATCATAACAGCTTGACCAAATGTTCCTGTATTCTAAAATTACGAATGAAAACTGTAGGACCAATGAAATATCTGCTGCTTCACTATGCAAGATGTTACCATCAAGATTATAGCCACTGGTTGTTGTGGGTTTTTCGGACTCTTTGGCCATGTTCTGAAGTTATTTCAAAACACGGCCAAAGAGCCCGAAAAACCCACAACAACCATTAGATCCCGGCCATGAAAGCCTTCGCAAATATTATAGCCACTGCTCATCACAATGTACTGCCTTTTAATGACATACAGTACTTGACCCATCAGGTATTTGCCACACAAAATCGTGAGGGGAGTGCAGACTTGAGCTTTGATCAGACAGGTATGACAGGCAAAGGTTCTCTGAGTTCTATTATCACTATGATCACAGATGACTATGAAGGCTTTGCCTTGACCAGGCAAGTGTGCATCCACATCTGAAAGTACATGGAAATGCATTTTGCTCACTCATGGGTCTTGTTACTCTTCCCTGACCAGCTTCTCCCCTTTCTGTACTGTTTACGACCCTTGTCTACCATTTTCTTACTCTGTTCATACCTCATGGCATTGTAGTGTAAACTGTTAGAAGCAGAGACCTGCCCTTTCAGGTTTATGAAACCTGGTTTCCCAGAAGTCTGCATCAGTGCCATATATCTTGATTGATAGTCTCTTTGCCAACTGGGGTGTTGTGGGAGTTCAAGAAACGAAAGTTCCTCTTCTCCAACACTGACGATCATGGTAAGCATCTCCATCATTATATTACTGTTTCTCCCTGTTCCCTTTTTATTGCCATTCTACTTCTCCAAATGGCAATCTCTATCTCTCTCTCTCTCCTCTCTCCTCTCCCCCCCCTCTCTCACCAACTCCCTCTGTGTATTACTCCTTCCAGTGATTTTCAACACTTCCATTGTTATGAATTTCTTCAGCAGACCATGTCAAATCTTGCCCCAAAGCCCCAAGAAATGACCTGGATGTTGCTTTTGCAACAACACTGGGATGCAACTGCAAAGCTGGAAAAACGAACTACTTGGACAATGCTGAGAGTAGTTGCACACCAATGGTGCTTGGGTGCAGCATTGGGCTTTACTCCCATCACTGTTAAGTTTTGCAAACATCATTAAAAATTATGTGTTAGTTTCTCATCTGTCAAAGTGAGAAACAAACAACATAGCTGTTGCAGGAGAGAGAACAATAAAAGGCTGAACAACAGGTTTTCCTTGGTGTTGCTACTTCCTGGATTTGCTATTTTACTGAACTAAGGATGGCCAATAGGTGATGAATTGGGCCACAGCAACTGGGCACAGAATAATTGTGAACTGCATTGGTGGAAGGATTACCTGCACCAATGTAATCACAGATCTTCAAGACATAAGCCTCTTTGTATTCTTACACAAATGTCTATTTTGTTATTGCCTCAAAGCCAAGTCTATGATTATCAAGCCGTTTTTCCAAGAAGCTGGAAAATGAACAGTGTACTTCAAGATTTTATTTAACCTATCACGACATTTGATTGCTGGTGAAATTGCTAACAAACATGACACCCATGTTCCATTTTTAAATGGCTGGATTGTTCTTGACCTCTAACTTCTCACCACCCATTTATGAAGAAGCAAAATGGTTCTAGCCCTTTCTTCTTTTTAAAAAAAGTTCATGTTTTTCTGCTGAAAGACACCTCATACTTCAGCGATCAGTTAGTAAACCAACCTTGCTCAAAGGAAAGAAAAACCACATGACAACATGCAGTACCCAGTGATGTTTGATTAATCTGAACAGTGATTCTAAGTTGCTGAGGAATTTCCTGCTATGAGCTCCATCCATGGGGATGATCATGTTACAAAGTAGGTACTTACCTATTTTGCTCTGAAAGCAATATGCTTACTGTATATCCTTCTTCCCCAGAGTATGATTAGGATGGTGACCTAGTACAGACAATTTAAACATTCTGCTCAGTCACACAACATGCACAACCAAATTATATTTCAGCCTGAAGAAGGAAATACATTTCTGTCTCCGGAGCCTAAATGTAAGGTCAAACGAGCTTAAAGGACAATGAGCTTCAAGCAATAACATGATAGTAAGCTATGCCTGAATCAGAGGCAATTTTCTCTCCACTGTGTTTACGCAGAGACTGCCACTCAAGGACCTCAAAATACATTTGCTGAATTGCTAAGCCAGAGTTTCAGCCATTAAAAGAGAGAGAGAGAAAAAAAGAGAGAGAGAGGTTAAGGCAGCTAAGACGACCATGTTTTTCAAAGTAGAAAAGTGTTGATTCTACCCATTCTAAACCCCTAGGTATATATAAATAACGGTGCCAGGTTTGAATGTTGAATAGCTTTGAATGCCTGAATTGTGTATATGCAGGGGAAGAGGGCCAATGTGATTGGAAGCTGAATGATGGAATCTTATGTGCAGGGCTGAGTGTTGATTGGTTAGTGTGATCAGAATGTAGTAGGAAGGAGTCTGGTCTGGGTGTCAGTCAACAGAAGAGTCTGATTTAGAGTTTGGTCTCCTTATAGAGAGATAGAAGTGTGTTTTAGAGTCAGACTGCAATTCCATGGTTAAATGCAATGGGATTTACTGTGGGTTTTGCTGAGAGTGTAAAATGGATGAATTCTCTCTTTTTTCTTTGACTGATCACATGATACAGAGGCCACTTTGAATCAGACTGGCCCTTTTTTACTCCTGATATGGAGGACCTTTTTTCTCGGCTGTTGGGGGGGCTTCTAATTTTTTCAAGGCAGAATGATTCAATGGACTTTTCCCCAGATGATTTGTTGTTTCATTCTCTGAAAGAATAGGAGGACAAGATTGTGGATGGTCTTCGGTGTCATACTAACTTGGTATGATGTTTTGGACAACGGGAACACTGATCTCCACACTTTTTCTCCCTAGCCCCCCCCAAAGTATTTTTTTTTTAAAAAACAAACTGTCAAATTTAATACTAGATCACCATATCACTACATGGACATACTAGTTTAGCACTATATCACTTCTACCCAGAAAAAAGATATAAAATCAATATGAAATACAGTGGACCCTTGACTTAAGGAATTAATCCGTATTGGAACAGTGGCTGCAGGTCAAAAAGTCTGTAGGTCAAGTCTCCATTGACCTACAGTGCATTGAAAACTGATTAATCCCGTAACAGGCCGTTTTTGTTCCATTTTGGTTTTTTTTCTGGTCTGTAAGTCAATTCTCAGGCTGCAAGTTGAACCTAAATTTTGCGGCCAGAGAAGTCTGTAACTCAAAAAGTCTGTAAGTCAAGCCATCTGTAAGTCAAGGGTCCACTGTATCAACAATTCTAACAAACTACAGTGGATGGCTATGTATCTGTTTGCATGTTATGCAGAACTTGGGAAAACTGTCCCTTTTCCTTAGCACCATGCAACACTTTAAACAGCTGACTGACTTTAGAATGAACTGTGAAAGAGAGCTGGGGATCCACAGAGGGTGGAATCAAAGGAAGGAGAGTTGTGGCATGGATGAAACCACAGTAGATGGAGCCTGACAGAAGCCTATTTTGGCATTCGCATTATCCACTAGGAAAACTGGAGCATATTTGTACAACTCAAATAGATTAGGTAGGGCCTGGTCAAATTTGGACAACACTGAGTTGCTTTCATATCTTGAATGATGGTGGGGGACAATACACATTTATTAGGAAACAAAATGTAAAATCTGGCAGCCAAATTACCCAAAGAATTAGGATGTTCCTGCTAAGAACCATATCCAACTGCAAAATATTTGGGTTCTCATCAACTGAGATCAAAATGTCTAGGCCTCCCCATGCAGGAGTTCTAGTGTGCTGCTGGGTAAGAAATAAACAGCGTACCTGAGGGAAGAGGAGAAAGAACCCTAGAAGTTGCCCGGGTTTCTTTGACAAAGAGAATTTCAAGTTGGGAACAAAAGTCTTTAAAGTTCTTATCTTCCAATTTGGAAGGCCATCCTGCAACATTCTAGAATTTTGATAAGGCATTTGTTGGGACATGGAGAAGAAGTTCATCTTGACACATTCCAGGAATGCCATGAGTATAGCTGGCAGAGCTGATCTCTACAGATTTAGCTCCATTTTCCTTCCACCATTTTCCTTCGAACTGCATCATGTGGCTGTAAAGGTGACTGCTCTTGACATACAAGATCTAAGGCTAAGAGGTTGATGCAGTTTTGTGCTGCATGCCACAGCGCTAGGAGTAAAGTCATGACAGTAGCCTTATCTCTCAGCTTGAAAGTTACATTAACTTCAGTTATCACATTTTGTACTTTCTTTTAAGAAACACAAACGGTGTGAGATTCGCTTCTCTGGCAGACATAGGCTTAGCAAGTCCTACTGGGCAGACAGGGCTATCAAGTAGCAATGATCCCTATGATTCTATTACGGCTTGTTTACATGCCAAGTCAGCCTCTAATGAGAGTTCTGTAAAAGGGACCCTGTGACACTTGTTTTAGAGCTGACTAGAGAACCTTTGACTAGAATCAAGGGCATATTCTTTGAAGTCTATATACTGTTGCCGGTTGCAGAGAAAGCAAAATATATGTCCTGGAGGGTGGGAGTTGACTTAATCCTCCAGCATTTGAAGCAAGGGTAGGGTTCATGGCCTTCTTCGCTATTTTTAAAACGTTGGTCTTCTAGGTTTTTTAACAGAAGGCTACTCTCCCCTGAGAGTATAAAAACATACTGAGGATATATCAAATATCTGCAAAAAGATAATGACAGCCCTTGCTTAATGCCAAAGCTCCCTGGATGTTCCACTGAATATGGAATTATAATGTTAGCATACAAACTGGAATACAATCATTTTTCCCATCCTTACAGAAACCCATTTTACAAATGGGATCACTAAGAACTCAATTAGATGGGCATTTGCCCTGCTGTTTGGTCCACTGTGGGGACAGTTTGTGTCACTTTTTTTTCTGACAATCGCACAACATAATTGCTGGAGTGAATCAAACCATCTTCAGAGCAGTCCTACCCACAGCTTTTTAAGCCCCCTTTTTTTGAATGGATAAGATCACTCTGGTTTGATCTGTTTTCAGCATGTTTGATCACTGGGAACGAATCAAAAGCAAGCCTTCTTGGCTCTCAAACTTCATTCTGGTTTGATTTTCCAACATTTTAAAGTTACTTAATAAGCAAACCACTTCAGGATATTCTTCTGCTTCTCAGCAGAGAGACAAGGGAAGTGATTAAAAAAATAGACTCCAATAGATTATTGTTGATATGCTGCATCACTGAAAAAAATATATTTGTGTTCTTTTAAAAGAACTGCCAAAACTCAGTGGATTCAGTTGCAGGCAGTTTCTTGAATGCTCCTTTAAATATATATAGTTTTTTTCCTCTTTTAAAAAAAGTGATGCAGCACATCAGCAATAGTCTATTAGTCTTTTTTTAAATGCACTTCCCCTGCCCCTTCAATTTGTTGATATCCTGAAGTGGCTCTCTTATTAATCCACTTCACAATATCAGAAGGAGCCAGACCAAATAAAGTTGTTTCAGCTCCAATATGCCATTTAGATGTGAGGATCACACCTACCGGCATATGGTGTCTTCACCCAACCCTATGCAACTCTATTTCAATGGCATTAGCTTGCTCCAAAACAGCAAGCATAGACGAGCCCTCTATCTAGTAGTTTCATATACTTTAACAAAGGAATGGAGCTAACTGTAGGGCAAGATGATCTTTTGAGGCTATCTGAATAGCCTCAATAGCACTGACTGTTTTTACTATTGACAAAAAGAAAGGGAGACCATGAATATACTGAAGCTTTTATACAGGACCAAAGGCAGAACCTTACCAAAAAATAACAACACCAAGCCCATTAGATCACATTAATGAAAAGGTTGTAGTGTTTGCAGTTGAAACTAATGGGATCGAATAATGCTTAACTCTAAGTGGATTGTGCTTTGTCTACCTGTTTCAATATGAGTTTATTAACTGCTACTAAGATATTGAAAATAAAAGTATTATATACTTTGAAGTGGCCTACATGTGAGATCAAGAAATTCTGTGCTTACTTTTTATGCTTGTTCACCACCAAATGCTTCTGTACAACCTGTAAATGAAGTAAAACATGTATTCATCTTAAATGTATTAGAAGTATTGATTTACTGCTTCTCAGCTGATGATAATTCTAAAATAAATTATGATTTATACCGTGCTTGGCAAAATGTTGTATTATGTACAGTATATACTTCTTATTTTGTATTTTTGGTCTGGGTGGGATTTGTCTGTTCTTTGTATGTTTATTTTACTGTTGGAAACTGCCCAGGACAGCGGCAAGCCCACTAGATGGTGTGGTATAAAATATCATAAATAAATGAATAACAAATAAAATTTGAGCAAAGGGGTGGAAGCAGAACAGCTCATTTTTACCCTGTTAGGAATGGGTCGGATGATAAGGAAACAAAAAAAAAAATCCTGTTTCTCAGCTGTGAAGGCCTAGCAGTTTACTCTTGTCCTAAAAAGAAGAAATGTCTCATTTCTCCATCAGTCTAGATATTTTTCATTTCTCAAGTGAGTGGACTCCAGCTCAGAGACGTCCTCCTTCCACCCATGAAAATCGCATGCACATCATGCAGCCTCTCCATTAGAGAATGGGATGAGAAGTACATTGCAGAACCACATGAAAGAAACAGGACAATAATGAAAAGCTTGGCTTTACATGGATGCTGTCCCTCGGCTGGTTGATTCTTCAAAGCCACCTCTACATCGCCTTGATATATGCCTATTTTTAAATCTGTGCCTGCTGGGATAGCATGGATGGACTGGTAAAGATGGCTTTTATAGGAGAGAATGCTTATCCCTTTCCAGTTTTGTGTGTGTGTATGTGCGCACACACACACACACACATACCAAGCTGTTTTTCCATCAGCCAAGGTCACTTCCAGTTTTGTAGTATGCCTAGATACAAAACAATAAAAAGCTGGAGCTGGTGAAGCATTTTGCAAGGTTGAGTTGGCAGATGACTAAGCTCTCCCCCTCTACCTGCTAGTTCTGTATACACACTCTTGCCCTTTATTTACCTTATATAAAAATCATGTTTTCTGCAAAATGTATAGCTCCTGCTTTGATTTCAGGAAAATGTACACACAGACACCAAACTGTAGCCCCAAAGGCTCCTTCCCGCCACATTTCTGCAGAGAACAGAACAGAACACTCTCTCAGCCATTGTGTCAATGGTTTTTGTAAATACTGTAATGAAAGATTAGAGCTCAGCTGAGCTATGATAACTAAAGAACACATCCATGTTCAAAAGATGAATAATGTCAGTGCAAGGTTGCTCATTCTGTCACAGTGTTTTGGCTGCACTAGCGAAAGGGAGGAGTCTGGCAGTACAATAACAAGACATCATGAGGTTAGTCCAGTCCTTGGGGACTCTAGAATGAAACTCATTGAGTAGCTTCGGGGAGATCAATCCTTAGTAAAAACTAAACTGATTTTTAAAGTTTCAGATCTAGACATGGACACTTTGTATTTGTATCCCTGAGGATATGAATACGAAGCATGGCACCAGAAGTGCCATGGAGCTCCACCCCCTCCCCTAAGAATGGACCAGTCCACTCACTGGTTGCCACGGAGCGCATCTGCCCATCATTGTCAACACTGCGCCAATCATAGAAGTAACCCAGCTGGCGCTTCCCCGAATCCCTGAGCAACTGACCACTCCGGTGAGGAGGCGGGATGAAGAGTCTCCCTGCTCACCTGTTGAGCAATAGGCTATGAGGGAAGGTGGGGAAGCACCAAGCGAGCTAGTTCCAAGATTGGCGTGATGTCGATGATGGAAGTGCATGTTGAGCAGTGACCAGCGAGTGGACTGGCCAGTTCTGGGAAGGGAATGGATCTCTGTGGCACTTGTGGTGCCATGCGTCACATTCGCATCCTCACAAATACAAAGTGACCATGTCTATTCAAATCCATCCATGGCAATATCATGTCTTGCAGAACTAAACAGCAAGAGGTACCTTTTGTATCTTGGTGATGGCAAGACCCAGTGTGTTGTAGCAGTTAGGTTGTTAGTCTGGGATGTGGAGAGATCCAGCTTCAAATCACCTCAACCCTGGAAAATTCACTGGGTGACTTTGGACCAGTCACTCCCTCTCAAATTGACCTACCTCCCATTTTCACTTGAACTTTCCATGCCTCCACCTCCTCTCCAGGAGTGGTCCAGCTGGACCACAAGAGAAGGTAACCTGGAGAACATTTTCCTTGCTAATTGCCAACTATTCATTCTGTTCCCCTCCTCAGGTCTGTGTGTGGCTGTGCCGAGGAAGAACTCTGACCACCCCCTTGTTGAATACCTTTCTCTCACAGCCCATACTCTTGACCCCTTCCACTTTCTGGAATCAGAATACAGCCCCCTCAAGTGCTCCCACAGCACATACCTGCTTAGCCTTTGGAGTTATTCTACTCTGCATTGATAACTCCCTCATCCTGAAGCAAGTACAGTATGTTTTATTTAGTCAGTGATTTGCTTTATTCATCCACTGTGTGTCATTTATTAAGCTCTGCCATAACATTTGCTTTTCCTCTGTTGCAGTCTATGGGTATATTTTGATTCTGATGTATTCGTTAAAATTCCCCTTTCAAAATTGCTCTGCCCAGATGTACTACTTCCAGAGTTTAAAAATCCCTTATAAGAATGTATGCTCGGATCATGCATAAGGTCATACACATGTCCATACAGTATAACCAGTAACCCTTACTTGTAAGTTGTTACTTCCAAGTTTTGATCAAAACCACTGTCTTTGTGCACATACACATTCAGGAGCATCTCTGGTGCTGGAGCAAGAGGGAGAGAAGAATGTTTTAATGTCTTCAGGGGACCTGAATTCAGCTTAGTAAAGGGGAACCCTAACCTATCAAATTGAAAGGTAAAGGAAATTGCTCAAAGTGTCCAGATGTGCTTTTCCATGACAGTATTTACATAAGCTGGAAAATGTGTCCTCAAGATCATCTCAAGGCACCATGATTATCTACCTTTGGGTAGAGTGGGCGGCATATAAGTTAAATAAATAAATAAATAAATGAGTCACTATCCACACCTGGAATTAATAACCTGCCCACAAAATGGCTTCCATTCCTACTGTTGGCCATTGGCTAAATTTTCTGGTGTGCTGAAGCACACAGCGCTGGACTAGATTTTCTTTCTCAGCTTGACATTTGGGAAGTGAATTCCTATGCCTTTCTCTCTTGCACACTCCTTTTCCTCTGGTTTGGTTTTAATTACTGGCTTCAGTAAATTTAGCCTCTTGTTTCTTCCACGTCCCCACTCTCTCCTTACCAGCCTTTCCCCTCATTTCCCCTCATTCAGTGAAGCCAAGAGGTTGGATGGCTGCCTCTGCAGAAAGACAGTTATGACTAAACCACTTCAAATAGAAATGCTGGGACCTCACCAAGTGGAAAGACTCTGTGGGTCTGGCCCAGTGGAGGTTGGACAGGACAGGAGAAATCTTCTCCATCCAATGCAGATGGGAAGGGGGGGAAACCTATTAAATGCTGCCGCTTCTTAAGTGATTAGCGGTGTCGGGATGCTACACTGCCAAGAGAGCTGGCAGTGTGGAAGTGAGAATTGAGGGAAGATAAGTTACAGCAGCCTGAAAAGACACAAGACAAATCCTGATCAAAAAGCTTAGAGCCCGACCAGGTCAGAGAAAACCCAGAGAGTAGCTGTTTAATATCTATATGAGGCCGCTGGGTGAGGTCACCAGGGGGTGTGGGGCATCGTGCCATCAGTACGCTGATGACACTCAGCTCTACATCTCCTTTTCTTCAACCACAGTGGATGACATTCTGTCCCTTCAGCGCTGCTTGGAGGCTGTACTGCAGTGGAGGCAGGAAAATGGGCTGAGGCTGAACCCAGACAAGACGGAGGTCCTTAGGGTGGGTGGCCCCACCATCGGCAGTTTGGGAAACTCTCTCTCTTTGGGGGGGTGACTCTTATTGCAAAGAGTGAGGTTCGCAGCTTGGGGATACATCTGGATCTGGCGCTCACCATGGAAACTCAGGTGGCGTCAGTGGTCCATTCTGCATATTTCCATCTTTGGCAGATTGCCCAACTACATCCCTATCTTGATGTTGGGGCGCTCACCACTCTGGTCCACGCACTTGTAATCTCAAGATTAGACACTGTAATGCGCTCTACGTGGGCCTACCTTTGAGACTGATGCGGAAGCTCCAAATGGTGCAGAATGCGGCGGCCAGACTTCTCAGTGGAGTGAGGACACACCAACATATCACTCCCACCCTGACCGCCTTGCATTGGTTGCCCGTACGCTTCTGCGTTGATTTCAAAGTTTTAATGATCGCATACAAAGCCCTAAACAGTTTAGGACCTCAATACTTGGCAGAACGCTTTCTCCCACCTAGATCTACCTGTACCACTCGATCCAGTCAGGAGGGGCGACTGAGGAGCCTAAAGGCGAGGGAGGTCCGGAAAGAAAAAAGCAAGACACCGGGCCTTCTTGGCAGTGGCTCCTTCTCTTTGGAACAATATCCCTTCCGAGATCCATTTGGCCCCCTCGCTGGACATTTTTAAAAACCAGCTTAAGACCTGGTTATTCAGACAGGCCTTCCCTCCAGGCCCTACTTAATTTATTTTTCCTCCCATCTTGAACTATGGTTATCATTGTATTTTGCTGTAAAATTGTTATTATATATTAACTGTTTTTATCTTCCCTGTTATGAGCCGCCCAGAATAGACAATGTCTAGATGAGCAGCATATAAGTGCAATCAATCAATCAATCAATCAATCAATCAATCAATCAATCAATCAATCAATCAATCAATCAATCAATCAATCAATCAATCAATCAATCAATCAATCAATCAATGGAGCTGTAATGCTGCAAAGGACTACAACTGAGTCCATCTCTCTGCCAAAGCAGGAAATGCAGTAAGATCCATCATGTCAGATTTTGCAAATATCTTCCTTTTTTCTTTTCTCTTCTTTTTTTTACTATGAGTCCCATAAACCCCCAGGCAGCGTGCATTGTTATGAATTAATTGCTTCGCATACACTGTTTGCACAGAAACAGTGTAGGTGCCTCTGCAAAAGGATTTCCATGAGCAGATTTCAACTGTTTGCAAAAAAGACAATGTGTTCTGAACATTACAGTATTTACCCAGTTCTTCTATTTGCATTTCTATGAAAGTCTGTGAAACAGTAGATGGCTTCACTCGTTCATACAAAACCGCACGTTTCTCACCTATGATAGTTCAAAGCATTGATTGCATGTTTTGCATTGTATATTTTCAATTCTGTAAGGGTTAGAGACTTTTACTTACTTACTTACTTACTTACTTACTTACTTACTTACTTAATTACTTAATTACTTAATTACTTAATTACTTAATTACTTAATTACTTAATTACTTAATTACTTACTTAGTCCTTCACAAATGAAAGCTTGGAGTCCAGGCCCAGTGATGGTCCAAACGGGAAGCAGGTGGCTCCTCTAAAATCTGGGGGAAATCCACTGAAACAGGCAATATGGCAAGTCTATTCAAAGGAATCCTGTGTGTAACTTCTGGAGACAAATTGCAGACAAACCAAACCAGTCCTTGGGGTAAGGAAAGTTCCCGGTTCCAGAACTGGCTCAAACTTCTGTTTCAAGCCTCCTCGACGGCTACCTTGCTCTGCTGGAGAAAGCAAACCAACTGCCATGTTATCTTCTTCCTAGGGGTCACCACTAATACAATACCTCACACACCTCCACAAAAAATGGTTCTGCTTTTGAAACTGTTGCAAGGCCTCAATCCCTCCCTGGTCAGGGTGGAGACCACTCAAGACGTGAATCCTACAAACTTTTGGGAAATAAACAAGAGGAGAATAAAGAGGAAGGCCACAAGAACATTTACAAAGATGCTGCTGCTAATATTTACCTGCCCCAGAGGAGAAAGGGAATGAGCTGCCTTGGGTTCTTTTTAAGGAGAAAGGCAGGAGAATGAATGAATGAATGAATGAATGAATGAATGAATGAATGAATGAATGAATGAATGAATGAATGAATGAATACATACATACATACATACATACATACATACATACATACATACATACATACATACATACATACATACATACATACATACATACATACATACATACATACATACATACAAGCTGGTGTCTTACTGGCTTAGAGGGATCTGGAAGTTCCTGGGGTGGATCAGAAACCAGGCCCACCTTCTTCAGGGAACTTGCTCCATAAATGCGCATGGAGAGTCAAACCTGTTTCTACAAAGCAACCAGAGGTTGTATTTGTTCCCCTGCAGACAAAGGTAATGTTGGGGGAACTTAAGGTAAGCAAGCCTTGTTTGGAGGATAAACTCCAGATGATGGGCCACTTGGTCTTTTGTCAGAGCCGAGGAACGAAGGCAAGAGGTAGAGCCTGAGAACACAGTGGAACCAGACATGCCACGGTCGCTCAAGGGAAGGCCCATCACAACGTTTTCTGTTAACGCTTCTGCCTCAGAAGGTTCAGTGACCAGTCTGAGCTTTTCTAGAGTCTCAGAACACTTTGCTGTAGTGGAAGAAGCTTTTGATTGACTTTCTAGTGTCTCACAACATGAGGCAGCTGCAAGGGACTCCTACATGGGGTACGCTGCTTGATCTGGTGGTCATTTTGTGTGAATCTCCTATGGCACACAAAACACATCCAATCTGTGAACCTGATCCTTAGGAAGAAGGATGCTCTGCTTCAGAAAGCAAGGCCCTGCCTCCAAAGTCCAATCGGATCAGCCTATCTAGGCTGAATCTGGTTGCCTGTTCTCACCCAGTCTGTATATGGCAGGCACCGAATTTAAACCTTCCATAGCATAACCTGATTCTGATGCAGCAGAGAAACAGTAACAGCTAGATAGGTCAGTGGCTTAGGTTTCTGGCTGTGGAGCCAGAGGTTGGCAGTTTGATGGCCCACTGAGCCTCCTTGGCAGGGCTGGGCTCAATGATCCATAGGGTCTCTTCCAGCTCTGCAGTTCAGTTCTAAGGACACATTTCTACCAGCATGGTAACAGAAGAAAAAGCCACAATTTGAAAATTAAAATCAAATATTAGAAGAACGTTTCCAAGGCTCAAGCCCAACTTACCTAACCCTTGGAATAGCAAGAATCCACAGCAGCTTTGCAAATCTCTCTTTAGCAGCACCTCTCTCTAATGGATTGTGTACTGGAATGCAGCATAATTCTCCTATAGGTCCAAAGCCTCCTCTACCCTTCTAAGTTGGGCTCAGCATATACAGAGGCCTCATTCACTGATACAAAGGCATCATAATAAGCTATTGGTGCAGGACGTTTGAAGGCAAGCCTGGTGTGGTCTGTTACACTAAAATATAGCTGAAATTCCAACCCAGAATCCAGAAGGGGCAAGGGAAAAAAAAGACTCACATAACCAGTTGGAGGGAAGAGTTCTGCTATGCTCAGATTTTGGAGAAAAAGTGGACTTCCGTGCGTGCTGTCGGTGGCTGAGCAAAGCCAAGAGGAACAGGAGGAAAAACAGAATGCCTATGTCCGCGTACATCACTGCCTTGCCTTAATTGTGCTTAGAAGTGACATGAAAGGTCTCCTGTTACGTATGAAAGTTATTCCTCGGCACTTCTTTGTTTTGTGCATGTCCTCCAGGAGGCTGAAATGAAAGCTGTCAATGCCACAGCCTTGGCAACCCAGAACAGGGCTGACCCATGACACCTTTAGCACATCACAATACCTGGGCAGGCTGTATAATGCTCCTGCCCTTAGCACTCACTGGAAACATGGGAGGGGGTGAAGATCAACATCTACCCCACACAATGGGTTAGCACCTTCAATCCTAGCTTTCAAGTCAAAGTCCCGGTCCAACCCAGCAGAGCTCTCCAAGGCATCCTGCACCATGTCGAAGAGTTCTGGCGGGGACAGATGGCTGAGTGAGCTTGGCTACAAGCTGGGCCAAACCCTGGGTGAGGGGAGTTACTCCAAGGTACGAGTAGCCACCTCAACCAAATACAAAGGCCCACTTGCCATCAAAGTGGTAGACCGACGCCGGGCACCCCCTGACTTTGTACACAAGTTTCTCCCACGAGAGCTCTCAATCTTACGGGCCATTCGTCATCCCAACATAGTACGTGTCTTTGAGTTCATTGAAGTTTGCAACGGGAAACTTTACATTGTGATGGAGGCAGCTTCCACGGATCTGCTACAACTGGTGCAACAACTGGGGAAGCTCCCCTGCACCCCAGATGCCAGAGACATCTTTGCCCAAGTTGTGAGCGCAGTGCGCTACTTGCATGACCGGAATCTGGTACACCGGGACCTCAAGTGCGAGAACGTGTTGCTGACTGCCGAAGGCCACCGAGCAAAGCTGACCGACTTTGGCTTTGGCAGGGAGTCCCGTGGCTATCCAGACCTCAGCACTACTTACTGTGGATCTGCTGCTTACGCCTCTCCGGAGGTTTTGCTGGGCATTCCTTATGACCCCAAGAAGTATGATGTCTGGAGCCTGGGGGTAGTGCTTTATGTCATGGTTACGGGCTGCATGCCCTTTGATGACAGCCACATCCACACTATGCCTCGCCGCCAAAAGAAAGGAGTCTTCTACCCCGAAGGCCTCCCAGACTTGCCGGAACCTTGCAAATCTCTCATTGCCCAACTTCTTCAGTTCAGCCCAGCTTCCCGACCAGGAGTAGGGCAGGTGGCCAAAAACAGCTGGCTGAAAGGTGGCATCTTAAGCAAAGAAGCCTCTACCAGATAGCTCTGCTCCAGGAGTGATCGAGGTGTCTGGCAGATGAAGAAGAGATCTCTAAACAGTATTGACCAGGATGGAGCTAGAGAATGGTCTGGGGCCATGAAGAGACAGTACAGCCATGCTGCAGCATTCAGAGGCAAAGCCATTGACTGCCACGGAAAGAAGACTTCAAATAGGAAGCTGAAAAGAGACCAGATTGAAAGACTTTCATGACGGGCAGCCTGATGGGACACGTAGAACATGCAGGACTTCAGCCCAGGCCCAAATCAGCAACGCAGCAGCTTGTGACGGACAACAAGAGCTGTCACCACCTTTCCCAAGAACCTAAACTGGTCAGTGTGGAGGGAGGCGTAATTCATGCAAAGTGTTTCCCGAAGTCTAACGCACCAATAAACCTGGAAGCTCCTTTCTGTGCCTTTTGTCTGTTCCGGATCAGTTTCCGTTTCCCATTATTAGATCCATGTGACAACATCTCCTGTTCTATCCCGGGAGAACATACAGTACGTGCCTGAGTTTCTTTTGTTCGGAAAAGGTATGTTCTCTTTGAGAATCCTGTGAGACAGTGGCTACAGCGCAGTGGACTTGGGTGGGAGAATTTCAGCTACGAAGGTGACTGAGTGCCCAGAGGGAGGGGAATGTAGCTCAATACATTGCTTAGAATAAGCCCACCCTTTCCCCAGCAGTTACTGCAAGACGATCAGGGCATGGAGAGTTGCTTTTAAAAATGAACTCATTACAGTTATAATATAAGAGCCTAATAACATAGTTACCACATGGCTAGACAGGTCAGTGAGTTGGGTATCTGGCTGTGGAGCCAGAGTTTGGGAGTTCTGTTCTCCAGTGCATCTCATGGGAGCAGAGCCAAGCTGTGTAGCCTTGGGCAAACTGCAAAGTCCCGGAGAACCTCAGAAGAAAGGAAGAGCAAACTATTTCTGAGTCATCGCTCCCTAACAAAAACCTGGAAAGCATCACCATAAGACGCAATCTACCTGATGGCGCAATTCTCGTTATCAGTTTAACATAGTCACTACATTAGTTTAGGTTTTTTTTTAAAAAAAGCAGATCTTTGTATCCATGTTTTGTGAAAAATAATTTAAACAGTTAGGTCTAATCATGTTTACAAGCCAAACTAATATTACCGACGTACCCACGGAAAGCACTGGCCCACAATCTACAAAACAAATTCTAATTTTGGAGGCCCAGATCCATTTTTTTATAAAGTTTGTTTCTGAACAGGATTTTATGAAGATTAACACAGGTTGAAGTCTCCTGATAGAACAGTACCCCACTGGAAGACTGTAGTGTACAGTATGATGTCTAATCTTGGAACAACCAACCTTTAAAGTCTATCAGTTTATCAATATTATATGTATTGGAAGCCTTGTGTTATCACACATATGTGTATATACTACATTCATATTTTTGTATTCCCAGTGTGTTTTGTGTGTGTGTTTCATATGCACCTTGCACTGCACCTGCTCTCAGATAGACAATTAGGTATCTTTGTAAGACTTACTGTCTTTCTTTTACAAAATTATTCGGTATCTTTTTCTCCAACGATGGATGTATTTTCTAAATTTGAACACACAGCCGTGTGCAATCATTTTAGTATTTGCAACACAGCTTGCCTTGTAACACTTATATGGAAGCCATTTTTAAAAGGACTATATATAGTTAAGGATCATGACAACCTTGTTTTCAAATTGTGCTTGAATACACAAGTTGACTTTGCTTCTTCCTTCAATTTCTTATAATGGTCAACATTATATTGGTGTTTTGCAACTCATTGTGGCTAGCTGACGTTTGTGGCTAGCTGATGGGCTGGGTCTCATCTGCATTCCTGGTTATATGCCCAACTGTGCCCTGACACCTTGTCAATTGGCTGCACTTCGCTGCAGCAAGTTATACAAACCTTACGTGAACACCAACAGGATTCCCGTCAACAGGTTTCATTTTAAAATGCTGCTTATCTGAAGACTAAGGACAACTACATGTAATGTGAATATAATCCAGCTAAAATGAGCAAAGTGTCCCATTGATCAGTGGCAAGCAGGAACCTTTTTCTGAAATCTCTTCCCCAGGAATTAATAGAACTTTACAATATTCCCAACTGGCAGAGCTACGACCTGTCTTTTTAGATGTGCAATGAAGACTTGCACATCTAATTCTGTAGCTAAAACTGAAGGGGCTGTGTCATGCATACATTTCTGAGCACATTAATCAGACAGATGTGATCCAGGTCTAAGCTTCTTCTCAAGTAACTGTGTCAAGTCTTGAATTTGCTGCAGAATAAATGTGTGATATGGCCTAGTGGGGAGTGGGGGAGAATAGTTGTAGGAGAAGAATTTCAGCCTGCAGAATCTATATACGGTAATGGTTGGCACTTCAGGCATTGCATATACAAAGTGGGATACAAATGTAGCAAAGAAATAAAATCCTCGGTAGAGGGTGAGGAACAACACACAGTATATGAGAATAGTGTACTGAAAGGCATTGATGAGAGGAATAACTCAGAAGCTCCTGCTTTGTACCTCTGCCTCTAAAATGTACATGGGCATCATGGACACAACCCAAGCCAAGACAGACCTCTGTAGTTATATCCAATGATCTCCTGGGGTGATTCATGATCCAAGCAGAAAGCGTCTCATCCTAAAATCCTTCCTTCCCCTGCTGAGTCCACAAGCTACCTATGGTGGCCTCAGACCACAACTACTGTATTTTAAATTTTGACTGGGAAACTGCATATAAAATATCTTCCTGTAAGTTTTATGTACACCATATTCACAGCGATCATTGAAGACACAGTTTAGGCTTCCATGTAAGATTGAACCTGCCAGTTGTTTCATACAGTACAATAAATAACCACTGCAAAAGGATAATTTTCCCTGGTGTACTAGCAAATCAGAATCAAGAGTACGGTCCGGAAAATAATGGCTTGCATAAATTTTGATTTCTTTCTTAGCTAATTCTAGTCAGGCTGATCAGTTTCCTGGCCTTCCACATGAGCAAACTCAAATGTTAAAACAACAATCTTAATTTAAAACAAGTATTGTCGCTTTCATGAAATGGTTTCCCCAGTTCACTTTCTCAGATAAATCTGCACAAGGTACTAGTTCAGTTTTCCATACATATGGATGCTGGGTTTTTTTTGTGGAACAGAAAAAAATTATGTTTGAAAATCTTCCTTTGGATAGATAATTCACCCAAATGCCACTCTTGTGGATGATTAGATGACTGGTTATTTGCGAGCCTGCTCAGAATTTTCTGCTTCCACTACAGGCAAACATCTACTTACCAAGGTCAGCAACACACATTTATTTACTCCTTTTGCCTACTGTTTTTCAGATGCTTTCTCTTTGTAACCTCATGGCATTATGCATGATTCTCCTTCCCCTTACAATAACCTTGTGAGGTAGGCAAGAATAGAAGTAGAACCTGGTCTGAAGTAATCCACTGAGACGACTGTCTGTGGATTTGGACCCAGCCTCACCCCCATGTCTGAATCAGCACTCTAACCACTACACTTGCAAGTCAAAACAATTTCCAGCATATGCCAACTTGGGTCCTTTTGGGGAGAAAGTCGGGATACAAATATTTTAGATAAATAACATAAATAAATATGCTATTTGCAAAGATTGCGAATTTCAGTCTCAGTTATAAAAGTTCTAGTTTTGAGGTTTAAATTGCAGGGGACCATTAAAAGATTTTCAGAACCATTATCTTTATACAAATCTGCTCAGAAACTGAGAGTGGTTTTTACATCAAGAATCTGGCTTGCAATTGCAGAGGACAGGGCTTTTACAGTTGTGGCACTGTGACTTTTGAGCATGCGCCAAAGGGAGGATCATCACTCTTCATCTTTAGAGAGCAATGAAAATATGATAAAATACAAAGTCATAAATGCAAATCAACAAGAAAACTGTCAAAGTATCACCGTCGAGGCCAAATGAAACATATATTCACTGGAATAAAATGCATTTTACTTTTTACCAAAATGCATTCACTGAGGAAGCCAAAATAATGCTTCAGATACAAAGAATTAGCCACTAAAATCAAGGAGAAAGGATAATACAATAGTATTCCTAAGTCCCTTCCGAAAGGAAGGATGTGGACCAAACTTACCTGGAAGACAACCAAGCTCCACAGTTCGGAACAGGACTATTTATTAAGTGCTGGCTGGATTGCTCAGTGGTTTAGGTTTCTGACTGCAGAGCCAGAAGTTGGGAGTTCAGTTGCCCTCCTGAGGGAAGAGCCAGCCTGGGTGGCTTTGGGCCAGCTGCACAGTCCCAGGGCACCCCCCCAGGAGAAGGGGATGGGAAACCACTTCTGAGTATTCTTCGCCTGGAAAACTCTGGAAAGAGTTGCCGTTAAGTCAGAATTGACTTGGCAGCCCATCATCATCATTGTTGCTGTTGTTAAGAACTGTAGTCCAAAGCCTCTGGAAAGCACATGACGATGATGATGAGAATGATTCGTTAAGCAGTTGCACTCTGGCAAGATCAGATCTGAAATAAGAAATTAAGGACTGCTTAACAGATCCTGGCTTCCCAGGTGCGACTTCGTTTTGAGGAAGGCATATTATGTCTGTGCAATTCTGTTACCAAGGGACCTTTCAACTTCAAATTAGCTTCTTGAGTTCCAAAAAATCAGGACAAGAATTAATGCAGTTTGTAAAATTGGTCACTTTCATCTTTTTTTTCCCCCTCCAACTGAAAGATGCCTACAGAATTCCTAATCTAGACTTAGGAGACTGGATGTTTTCTCCATCTTCATATGGTTCTCATTGCTTGCCCTTGTTTTTTGTCTGAATTTTTCTCCGCAGTAAGGCCAAAGTCAGCAGTATAGTCCACATGTATGTGCATATTGGAAATGTAGGGGTTATCTTCTTTTTTTCTTGTATAAACAATAACCTCTATATTGTCTTACACAGGCTTTATTTTCAAGAGGTTTGAACGTCTCTCTTAAAAATGCAATTTCCACAGTTTTAATTTTCTTTATTTTCAATATTCATCTTAAGAGTTAGATAATAGGCATCATGTTATTAGTGTACATCAGTTTGCCCTTTCAGTCCCTCTTCATATGGTCCTCTGTCCTGTAGTGAGGAGAGACCTCTTACAATCAAGACGACAAGAGGTTGAAAACAGAACATATCTAGAGGAGACACTAGAGGAAACACTGGTTTCTCATCCAGAAGACAAAAAGACTGTGTGTTTTAATAGAAGCTTGCCTCAGTCCACATTTGGCAAATGCACTTGCTTTTGTTCTGTAGCTGATCAGCTAGAAATAGCACAGCTTTTCTTTGCATTTCTGACGTCTCAGGCCCATAGCACTGAAAGATTTGTGTGCTTGGAGGGAAAATGCTGTAAGAAGACATGTATGTTTATTTGAATCATCCGTGAGGGGAAAAAAGAGTGGGGGTGGGTGGGTATCACATCCCAGATAACCCGTTATTTTTTGTTTGTTTAACTTCAGGAAGGTGCAGTCCCCTCAGATGGACAACTGAAAAGCTGAATTTGCTTCGGCAAGAGCAAGCTAAAGTTAATTCACATATTCTGGTGCTCCATTTTTTTCTGGTTCTTCTGAATTGTGTTTCCTGCAGATTAAAGCCATGAAGCAACGGCATAAATTTGTTTCTTTCCACTCACTGGTATTACAAGCGTGGGTGATTATCAGGGCTGCCCCCCGTCTATTTCGTGCCTAGAGCAGCCCCATTAAAACAATACAAATACTGTATTTTTCTTTCCTTCTACAAGAAACCCCCTTACATTAAGAGTCTTTATTATTACTATGACAACCGTAGAACCATCCAATCAAAATGGCCGTCTTTGAAAACTGGTGGCCTTCAAGGCCAATTGGACTGCAGATAAGAGAGAAAGCAGTAGTTCCATTAATCCTAATTGGTGGCGGATGTTAGAGTGGGGAGAGTAATGCTTCCTGAAAGGAAGCATTTAGTAAAGGAAATAGCAATTGATTATAAATCCCCTTTCCCTTACATTCAGTTTCAACTTGTGAGTAAAATGCCGACTGAGAAACAGGAGGCACAAGATGACCACAAATCTATTTTATTGTACTGTTCAAATGTGTGTTTTTAAAACTGTCCTTAATTTTGAGACATAAAAGGCAGACCTTGGTCTATATTTTAAACAAGTGTGTCTATTTATTTAGTCTTTCTCCTTATTTCTGTCCAGACAGATCTGTCTAGGTTTCAAGGCCCCGTATTCTTCAGGAGAGGGAGTTGTTAATAAAGTTTTACCATCCAACCTTTATAACACTAAATTCCCTTATTCAGTGATTACTGATAGTGAATGGGATTTGATGTTGGAAAGCAGCCTCATTAAATGTGGGGGCTAGATGGAAAACAACTGTATTTCTTAATGTATGGCTGGATAGCCTAGTGAGCCTCTGGCTGCAGAACCGGAGGCTGGGGATTCGATTCCTCACTTCCTATGCCTTCTGAGAGAAGAGCCAGCCTGGGTGGCCTTGGGCAACCTGCACAGTCCCAGGGCACCCTGAGAAAAAGAGAATGGTAAAGCACTTCTGAGTGCTCTCTACTTAGAAAACCTTGAAATGGGTTGCAGTACGGCAGAACTGACTTGATGGTGCACAGTTATTATTCTATGGAAAACAGCTGAGCTATTTTCCATTTGTTTGCATCAGAAATGATACTATCAATTTTCTGCACTTTAAATATCAGGAAGGATAGTCCATGCAAAACATTACAAATTTTAAAGCAATTAAAAATGTAGAACTCATGGAACATTGAAGCTATGGAAGCTGCAACAGAAGGAGAAGTGAATTATTTATTTATTATTTATTTATTTATTTTATTTCTATCCCGCCTATCTGGTCGTACTAGACCACTCTAGGCGGCTCACAACAAACAACAACAACAAAATTTTAAAACATTGCAATTTAAGAAAGATAGAAATTAAAAAGATATAGAGAGAAAATCGTCAGGAGTTTTCTGTTGGAAAGGCCCGCTTATACAACAGCGTTTTTAATTGTTTCTTGAATATTAGCAGAACTGTTATTATTTGCTGTTATTATTAGTGGTTCCATTTAGCTCCTACCCTCCTGCCAATGGTCTTAAGACAACCTACCTGGTTCTCTTCCCAAAATTATCCTTGAAAGTTAGGTCAGGTTGACACAGCAACTGATCATCCCAAGGTCACCGGATGAGTTTCAGAAATCAGCAGGAACTTGAGCTGGGACTTCTGAAATTCAGGCCAACACTTTAGCATTGTACTACACTGGCTTTGGAGGTGAGTGATTGAATGGTCCAGTGATATTACAAGCCATCACAAAACTATGAGAAACACCTCTTCTCTGCCTGTTCTGTAAAATTTAGGGCTGGTATGAGCTGATTTCAAATTTGTAGGAACTTGTTTTCTTTAGCATCCTGTGGCTCATCAGCTGGGATACGTGCAAAATGTCTCAGGATGAAACCGCAATTGGGAATGAATAACCCTACCAACATACTGCAAGTCTTCCATTTATCTACCAGGAGATCCTAATCCACTTTCCAGTCTGCTGCTTATTTGGGACATTAAAAAGACTTGAATCCTTCCTATGAAATAAAAGGGGAGCCATGTGGTCAAAGCAAAATAAAATTCAAATACAATAGGCGATATAGACCACTTAAAAATCATACAATGCACAAGCTTACACACACACACACACACACACACACACAGAGAGAGAGAGAGAGAGAGAGAGAGAGAGAGAGAGAGAGAGAGAGAGAGAGAGAGAGAGAGAGAGAGGATATGAGGACAGAAAACCCAAGTCCTTCATCTAGGAATTGTGGTGATAATTTAGTAAACTCATTAGGTTTTGCCAATCAGGATCAGATTAAAATCAGAATAATATTACCTAGTGGTTTCAGTTCTGCTTCGCTGATGTGTCAGTAGACACACTGAGGTCTGGAACTAGTAAGACCAGTCCTTAAACATCTCACTTACCTTGAAAGGCTCATCAAGGTCACTATAAGTCGGTTCACACTTGCCAGCACGTAACTAACTATGTAATGTGTCGTTAGGGCTCATTGAACTCATTTCTGAATAAACATGTACAAAACTAGAAGACAGGAAAGGGGGATGTGTCTGGCATATTTACCCATAAATAGCCTTTAGCTCTGCTAAATCTGAAGCCAAAACATAGTCATTCATGAGGGGAAATGAGTGAAAGCCACCCGATGTAGCAGATTGTGGTTTTAATGAAGGGCATATGATAGGAACTTTATTTATTGCAATTTCTTTGCTTGCAGATTAGGACATATGCCATTGGAGAATTTTCTGTCTTGTGTACCAAAATAAGTAGTCAGATTTTGGGCATTAAGAATCTTGAATGGCATGGATGTGGAGTATCATTTGCTGCTCCACCTCAGGCAATAGAATGCCTTGGGATGGTCTTGCCTGTGGGTTTCCCACCATGCCAAGAGGAAATAAGATAGAAGTTGGTTTCTCTTCCATGTTCCCTCTCTTGACTCAGCTCTTCATTTCCCTCTAAGCACCTGCAATTGTTCAAGGGTCCAGGTAAGCCAGCCAGAAGGTAGAGGACTGGAATGGCTGAGAAGGAGCAGGTGCCCTTGAATATCTATATACAGTACCTCTGTGTATATCCATATCTGTCTGATATAGCTGTTTTTCAGCTTCGAAATAAAAATTTTGAAAAATCAAGTGACCATTTTAAAAGGAAAAATTAAACACATTAAATGAAAGGACAGATTAAATAAAAAGGAAATGAAATGGGATGGGATGGGGGATCTGTTACACAAGTTGGGTCTGAGGTTGCTGCCAGTACTGATGGCTCAGGGCTAGAGCAGGTGTGGTTTAAAAAAGCTGATAGTATTGAACTTGGTTAATTCCTTTTATAGTTAGCAGAGTATGAGTCAAGGAAAAAAATTACAGCACAACAGGAGGGAAACATAAGAGAAAAGCCCTAGCACTATGCCTCTTTTCACAGTGACTATCAGAAGAAATCACGCTTGAGGCATTTTAAGTAGGAAAAATATCTTTACTTACAGTTAGGATCTGCAGTTATAGTCAGAAGGAAAAGAATAAAATGGAGTCTCTGGCATGTGCAAGAGCCTCTCATGCTTGTTGCTCCATGATCAATGGTAAGAGAAGAAAGGAGAAAAACTAACAAAGGAACAGTAAACAAACTGTTTGTCCAGTAAACAAGCAGGAAGAGGAGAGGGACAAGCCAGAGGCAGGGAAAAACACATTGATGAATATATTCGTGAGAAAGGAGAATCCTTTCAGGGCCTAAAAGCCCCCCTTCCACTGATACCCATCGTTAGAAAGCACGCAAAACTGTTATTATCTCAACAGATAGCAAGTCTGGGGTGGAGCTAAGCACAAAAGATTTTTTAAAATTTTTAAAGAGATATTTATTTATTTATTTTTAAGGGGGAGGACTGGTTTTCCACAAAAGTGGGGTGTTTCAGTGGTGGTAAAGACTGAGAACCCCCACTCAGTCATGTAAACTCACTGGTGGTGAGTAGGTGGCAATGGCCAACCATTCCTTGAACCTCTCACATCCTTCAACCACTCTGTTAGGCTCACCACAACTCAGCAGTGTATACCTTGATCGTATACAACAACAACCAGTGTTTGCTTGCGTTTAAGAGGGGGAGGACTGGCTTTGCCCCCTGAGGCAATGGTGTCTGGTTGAAATTGCGGGCTGGTTAAGCATAATATCACCCTAGCATTGCAAGTGACCTTAAAGCAGTTGCTGGAAATGTCTTGCTTTCTTAATCTCACCTCCGGTTAGAGAGTCCCGACACCGACTGTAGATATCTACACACATACATTGTTTGGAGCTATTGAAGTGTGAAGACCTGTGGTGGCTGCAGGCAAGGCAAGGCTCCTGGAAAACCCTAAAGTTCAAGCAAATTCTCTGTGTACATAGATGGAGCAAGGTCCAGAGCTTGGTTTGTCATATCCTGGGAATATTCTGCAATGACAGTATTCTCTTTAATTGCCAGTGGAAATATATGTATGCAGTGATGCGGCCTGTTTGGGACAGTCATGCAGTGGGGAGAAATCCCTTGGTTTGTGACAAAGACTCAGGGGAGTCTCAAAACAAATGTGAGTTGGATACATCTGCACAGTCACTTTCTAGAGGATCACTTTGGACATGTGAGAAGTCCACTGTCTTTGCCGTTTGCTGCTGTTTTTTTTTTTTTTTACGTGTGGGTGGCCAGCAAATTGCAGTGACCATTAAAGTTCCTGAATCCCCAACAGTTTCTTCGGATTTTTCACATTCCAATTGCATATTGTTCATCTCAACTTTTTTAAAAATAATATTACTAGCAAAGGAAATAGTCATTTAAAAAAAAATCCATCTCCAGCAATGAACTGGTCTAAGCAAATGCCTCTGTTGGGAAGAGCAGGAAGGATGGGACATGTGGCGAATGTTTCAAGAGGATGTTCCCCCTTGAGAAGCTTGGGAAAGCAGCTGGGGTTGAGAGGACAAGGAGGCACAGGAGGCTGGATACCCCACAGCACTCTCCTTTAAGCAGATGCTAATCTTGGGAGGTCACTGCCTAATGGTATGAGAGTGCTGGAGTGGAAGAAACCAAAACAAACAAAAAGATAAACTTCCCATGTAAAATGTGTGTAGTGTCAATCCCCTTGTTTCACAGAGCCAAAACAGACGCGGCAGGCAGCTTTGCCGTTAGAAGCGGAGCTGACTTAAGTTGCAAAGGACCTGTGGCTATCCCCTCGCCTCTTCCACAGCTTCGCAAATCAGGTTGTTTCAGATATTCAAGACTCAACCCTATTCTAATCCCTGAAGGAGAGCGAAGGCATAGTTTATTTTTGTTAGATGCACAGAGAGTTATATGCACCAGACGGCCACAATCCGATATTTGTCTCACCAATCCACCCACGGAAGACATTGTGACTGACTTACTGATTTCAAAGATAAGGAACAGAAAGATGAAAGAGAGAGAAGGTACAGTTTCCTGGTCTCCACATCAGAAGAGCTGTTCAGGATTATTTTGTGAGGCAGCTCTGCTGAGGTAAGCTACAGCAGCACCGTCAAGGGTAAGCTTGAAGAGAAAAATGTCCTCTTGAATTCTGAGGCGAAGGGGAAACCCACAGGTATCATGGAAGAGAGTTGCGAATCAATCTTGAGACAATCCTGCTCAGGTACAACGAATCCTATATGGCCTGGGGCCCTAACGAAGAGAGAGGGATGATCAGCCTCATCAAATAACTTCTCCAGACACTTCAGTGGGACTCATAGGAGAACAGCAGTGTGGCTGTATGCGCATTCCTCTGTGTGCAAACTATGTTTGTTGGACGGAAAATGTGGATTTCGGTTACAAACACAATTTTAAGATCCTTTCACATTTCCAGCAGTGTTGTCCCTACCATCTGCAACATATCTCAGCAGCTCATCGTGACTTTTCTATTTGAAGGCACTCTTGTTTCTTTTTATATTTTGACTCTTAATTAGAAAAGGCCGTATATGTGCTACCCTGCCTCTCCCTTTGAAATCCCTAACCCCCCTGTGAGGTAGGTCAGACTGAGAGAAAATGGCTGGTTAAAGTCCACCCACTGAGTGTCAAGGCAAAATAGGGAATGACTCTGGGATTTTCTTGGCCTTAAGGCTGAAACTCTTAGCTGCTGTACAACACGGCTGGCTCTCAATGAAGGTGACTACCAGGTAGGGTTACAGGACCCCTTGAACAATTGTGAAAAATCTAGGGGGCAAAATGGGAGTAAACAAGATAGTGTGATAGGAATGTTCCCTCTCCTTCTGCCCTGCTGTAGCAGAAAATACCTAAAATAGCTATACACATTTTCCCCCACAGAAACAAAACTGGACTTTCTTCCTTATTTCCAATTAAATATGCATAGGATTAGGATGTAAATCATAGAAAATAAGCAGATATATACAATGTCTGTTTAATTTGCATCATGCATGCAAGTCCTTTTCACACTGGAGTCGATTTACTATGGTGTGCTTTGCTGCTTAACCCATGGATTACACAGCTGGCATTTTTGTCAACGCTTTTACACATTTTTGAGGGGCAAAGGACTCTGTAGATGATGCTGGAAATTGAAATATGTAAAATTGTGCCATAAAATATATCTTTGGGAAGCTGCGGGAAAATTCTGCGCTAACAAAAGGTTGCAGAAGGGAAACCCATAAATAATGGGAATGGATTTACAAGCAACCTCATGAATACACAAGCAGCAGCAGCGATCTGAAATCCACAACAGCCCCACAATTGGGACTCTGAAAAGTTGAGGTTGGCTCCAGGCCAAGATTTATACATTCTCAATGCCTGCTATTTCCGCCTAGCATAAACAGCTTTGCAACGCAGACCATGCCAAAACAGATGTGATGGCATCTTCTCTAATTAGAGGAATGTCCAAATAACATGTTATTCTGATTTTTTTTGGGGGGGGGGGACGGCTGAAGAAGGAAGGCTTGCAGGGAAGGGAATTTTGCTTCTCTTATCATTTTTCTCATCCTTAAAGAAATGCAGGTACTCTACTCGTGCATCCCATTTCAAACCTCCTGACTTCATTGAGACTTACAACTAAGTAGGTGTGTGCAAAATTCCAGCCTCCAGATGCATTCTTCAGTGTAAAAGGTAAAGGTTGCCCTTGACATTTAGTCCAGTCATGTCCGACTCTAGGGCACAGTGCTCATCCCCATTTCCAAGCCATAGAGCAAGCGTTTTTGTCTGAAGACAGTTTCTGTGGTCACGTGGCCAGCGCGACTAGACATGGAATGCCATTACCGTCCCACCAAGGTGGTACCTATTTATCTACTTGCACTTACATGCTTTCAAACTGCTAGGTAGGCAGGAGCTGGGACAAAGCGATGGGAGCTCACTCCGTCGCGTGGATTCGATCTTACAACTGCTGGCCATCTGACCCTGCAGCACAGAGGCTTCTGTGGTTTAACCCTCAGCGCCACCATGTCCCTTCTTCAGTGTAATAAACCCTAATCCTGCCAGCATGGAATTGCTTGTGAAGGTCCAATGACATCAGAGGATATCCTGTGGAACAGGACAAGCTGCAGAATTTGGAAACTTCTTGGTACATTGCTCTTATAGTGCCTTTTATCTGTCATGGCGGTGTTAAGCCAGAGACAGTACAGTAAGCTGGTCATGAAGCAGGAACAAAGGGTGTAGTAGTAAACTTAGAAGTTCAGATGTTCATCATGACAATCCCCATAGCCTGCCACCCTGCATAATAAAAGTCCCCAAACATAGGCAGCTGGACCAGTCCCTATCAGTAAATGAGGGGCAGGTCTTTTGTAAAGTTAATGGTTCTTGCTTACGCATTCAAGACCAAACCTCCTACAAATACTTTGCAATACAACAGGGATAGTTTGCAACAATATATTGTTTCTGAGTAAACCCATTTGTCCCCCAGTTATCATGAAGACTGCAGGTGAGCTTAGAGAAGAGAGGGAATTCTGAGGAGCATGGAAGATGGTGCACAGGCGCTGCAGCTCAAAAAGTACTAGCCCTCAATCCTGCACCCCATGGGTCCACCACACTGCTAGCAGGAACAACACTAACTATATATGGACTATAATCCATGGAAGGTCATGAGAGAAGAAATATGTTAATCTTTCAGGTGCCACAAAAGTCTGTTGCTTTTGCAGCAGCAGACCAACATGGCCACTCTTTTGAAAATGTGAAAGTCGCCACCTAGTGAACCTGACGGTAGGCTTATGCATAAGAGATCCATGTGCCTAGACCTCAACATGTGTGGATTCCCAATGAACAGTCTGTCCATCAAGAACCTGCACTGCCCCAGATATTGTACTGACGGAGGCTATGTGGATAGCACATGGTGATGAGACTTCGCCAGGTCTCAGGGCATGCCCTCATGTCTCCGAGAACTGCTCTGCTTTTCTGGATCTACACCCATGGAGACAGATCTCAGGATGAGCAGCCCTGGTGGTGGGACATAGTTATATTTTAGGATATAAGTTTCCTTTAAACCTGGCAACCATTTCTACCCGTTTGCACCTCCACTGGTACTCACAGGCAAAGCATAATGATGCTTCTGTGTTGTGTTTGTTTTGCTCCTGACCTTTGCCAGCCCATCTTTGTGATACCACAAGGTGTTGATCCTGAAATTTTAGGGAATGGGATACCGCGGACCCAGTAATGTCCGTAGGGGTGAGAGTGTCTGTACAAGCACACAACTGTACAGTATTATGGAAGATATTTCCCTATTGTCTTTTGAGGAGAAGAACATTATTCGGAGAGTGCTTAGGCAGAAGTATATCTAAACAAGGAACGGAGGATCAGTGGAAGGTTGCAAGAGCAGAGAACCAGCACATTCTGTCAAAAGAAAGTTCAGCAATTTTCCCAGCACACTGAATTGTGGGAACTTCTGCTTTACCAGGGAATAGCCAGGCTATTTTTAACATTTTTATTATACCGTTTGTCACAAGCTGTCTCGGGAGACTATCAACAATCAGTTTCAAACAAAAATTTCAACCCTAAACATTTCTCCACTCCTGATGTAGAACATCTGGAGAGAGAGAACAGGCTTTTCAGAGATGTCAAGGAATGTGTGTGTGTGTGTGAATGATGTTCATTTCTTGATTCCCTCTTCATGTCTATTCACATTCACTTTGTATACATTTAAAAAGACAGTTCAGAGTCTCCTTGTCTTCTATACAATTGCTTTCTTTCGGCAAAGAGGGCAGGCAGCCCCCCCCCCCTTCGTATCACAAAAGCTTTAGCTGACTCTAGTTGTACTGGATCCCAACCATTTGCGCATCATTTTTCCCAGGAACAGGATATAAAATGTTTGACCTGGACAAAGACCAACAGAAACCAGCATGCCAGAGCATTCACATAAACATTACATCTGTAAAACCCTTGAAAGAAGCACATGGTGACCTCTTTGCTATGCCTCAGCTTTAGCTAAGAGCTGCGGAGTACTACAACCTCTTTCATTCAAGGAAAAAGTTGGCTTTGGAGAAACACAAGGAATAAGGAACGATTTCTCTTAAGAGTTCCCTCATGTGATGCATTTTTTTTATTGATCTTCACTTCTGCCTGGCTGTTCTCTGTTCTGTCTCACTATTCTGTGAAGCTTTCTTGCAATGATCACTATCTAGCAACAGAGGCTACTCGGGGCATGGGGGCCCCCACCCAGTTTAGTACACCAGACTGACATCCAAGACCAACTTTCAGCACTGGGGCCAACTGAACAATATGGTGGTATTACGTTCATAACTGCATTGTTCAAGCCACACATATATGGGCATAAGAGAGGAGAGAAAACCTATTTTCTTCAAGATGCTGATGAACAACCACACCCATCATCCCTCATCAATGGTTAAGGTGGCTTGGACTGATGGAAGCTAATGTCTAAGAATACCTGAAGGGGCCATAGTTTCCCCTCCATAGACACAAGGAATTGTAAGATCCAGCATCATATTAACTTTGGATGTAGCACGATACCCAAAGTGAGGCATGAAACCATCCCACTGCTGTTCGTGGAGATATAAGAGAGTCAATTCTTTTTTTCCTTCCTATTTTGGAACCATCCTATTTCCTAAATACCACCCATTCTCTTTTCTGTCTCACTCTGCTGCGCACACACCCTATATCCAGGGTCACACAAAGGCATTTCTTTTTTATTTTGGTTCATTATGAGATGTTATTTCTTCAGTGTTCTTAGCTTGTTTACACAGAATATGCACATTAAAACAGAATCAGAGGCACTGAGGGACAAACCCAGTGGATTCTGCTTTTTTGAGCTCTAAAGCAAGAAGAAGAAAGAAATGTCTGTCTGTCTCATGTTAGGGAAAGCTTCACTAGGAAAACCAAGAAAGCAATGCTCCATGTCTCTTCCCCTCCCACAAAAATCAAAGACCTGTCCTTGGGAGTGTTTCTTCAGATCAATGATAAAATCAGATTTGAAGGTGAGGGGCTATGCTCCTGTGCAATTGAGTTTTTCTCCTGCCACACATGACTTGGTGGTGGTGGAACTCTGTAGAATTTGAGGTCCTAACAATATCCTAGGGTGGAAAGACTCCTATAACATACTTCACATCAGGACAGCTGTAGTATTAGTGCTGTTAAAATGAGATCTGCTTGAGTCCTGAAGCCTCACCTCCATGCACTGTTATGGCAGCTGAAAAGTATATTTTCCTATAGTATAGTACATTGCTGCCAAAAGGTGATGGGGAAAGGATGCACCCTTAATGAGGCATTTTTTAAAAAAATTCCAGGGAATTGCAAGACTGAGATTTGTATAAATATATAGGCTGAAATTTTGTTGCTTAGCATAGAGTAGGCCCATTGGAATGCATAGAATTTAGAGTTGACTTACCAAATTTGCCACTAATTTGATAGTCCTATTCTAGCTGTGGACTTACTATGCTAAGCAACAGGATTTTAGCCAAAATTCTTAATCAATAAATCAATTAAGCAATATTTTTAATTTCATAAACAACTTCTTGGGTTTTCAGAATTTTGTACCACAAAATTCAAGTTTTCCCATTTCAATACCATGATATTAAAATAATTTTTACTAGGTGTTGGTAGATATTTTTACTTTTAATTTACAAATTGAATTTTGGGTAAGAAGAAAGTTGGATGATAGTAAAGGAAAGGCAGGAAGGTGGGAGGCTTCCTTGAAGATCTGAATGCATACGTAGGCAAGAGATTTTGAATGCAGCAGTTAACTGAACAATTTGCTGTATTCTTGACATATCCAGTTCCACATCCATGTGATCCTTAAAGGGTTGGGTCACCACTGGATTCTCAGATGCTGGAGTACAATTCCCATCCTCCCTGACTGCAGGCCAACATCTTGCTTCCCACAGGCGAGAAAGCTTGATTGAACTCACAGTCTCTATATGGGTTCAGAAGTGTCGGTCCACTGCATAATGAGCTAGGTGAAACAAGTTGTAACAAATGCTAACACAGCAGCTCAGGCGACCCAAGAGTTTACAGAAACCAGAGAACAACAGGTTCTCTTTTTAAAGTAGTGTTTCAGCGGTGTAGGCAGTGTGGGCATGATGTTCAGAATCAGGGCAATGTGCTCCCTCATTCACTGATTCCCCCATCAATTTTTTTTAATTTCTCAAACATTTCTTGCATATATGAAATTAGCATTAGATCACCCCATCACCTTATCACTGGGTCTTTGTTATTATTAGTTCCTGAATTTTACACCCCATAAAAGGATTGGCAGAGGTGGGACCAGAGGAAGGAAGGATTGGAAGATGAAGGAATCACATAATATCCTGTATGAACAGTGAACTCATGAACCAGTTCGCAGACCCTGTATGAGCACTGCCTGCAATTTAGAATCTAATACACGCTGCAAATCAAATCTGTGGCAATTGGATCATCTGTGCTGGTTCATAAAGGGGATTTGTCACAGATACGTTCAGAGAACTGTTGAGGACTCGTAAGCATAGTCTTTATCAAACTGTACCGGTTTAGAGAATAATATTTCACCCATATTTCTTTTCAGGCAAAGCACAAGCAGCAAGATAAATGTGCAGAGTATGCTTCACTCAAGCATCATACTTACATAACATCGTAGCTGTGGACTACGTCACATTCGCCATGCATAGGAGCAGGAAGCACATGGGTTCCAAAATATCTGCCCCATGTCCTAAAGAGGTTCTCAATCTTGGGTAACCCAGATGTTCTTGGACTACAACATCCAGAAATCCTTGCCAGCACAGTTCGTGGTGAAGTTTTCCGGGAGTTTTACTCCAAGAACATCTGGGGAAACAAGGTTTGGGACCACTGTTCTAAGACTTTGTATGACTCATCAGAAACAGTTGAGATGTTGATAAGGTCAGTAATGTGGATCTGAAAAATTAAGCACAAAAGCCAATGGAAAATTAAAAACAGAGTGAAATTGCACGGCTTAATGAAATTCAGATGGAAGCAGAACAAAGCAGTAGCTAAAACAAAGGAAGCAACTGCAAAACTTTTAAACGTAGGGCCCTTGTGTTCATAATCAACAGGGAACCAGGTATACTGCAGTTCAGCAATCTGTTTCCACCCAGGTGAGAGTGCCTGTTGAACGAGAGGAGAAACTACAAAGCGTTGTTGTGAAATGTGTGAGGTTTCATCTCCCTTCATGAAGCTACATCTCCTTCTGCCCTCTAAACTGCTGAATGTGCGACAGCAGAAATATAGACTGCAGCAGAACTTAGCAGTAATTGCTTCTTTGGACTAGCGGCCATGCTGGCTAGTGGATCATGGCAATTGCCATTTCCTGCAAAAAATCATGCTCTCGAGCTCTGTCTTTCAGGCCTATCACAGCGGATCTGCAGACGCTGCCTTGCTCCGTGCCTGGAAGAGGCCTCCTTTCAACTTCTCCCTCTGGAGACACAGAGGGTGGCTGAGGTCAGCAAGCAATGTTCAGCTCCGAAGGAGGGGCTGAGAGTGGGCTGCAGAAATTCCCCAGTGGTACATTCTCCTTCCCAGCCTTAAACATCCCACACTCACAGGCTAGCTAAACGGACAAGACGAGAGGTGATGAGATCCAATATGCAAACACCATGGATTATCAGCTTGCCCCCATGAATTCCATGCTGGAAGCGTCTAGTCAAGAGACAGCAGAGGATCACTTGAGGGGCAAGGTGGAGGACTCCAACCGGTCCCTTGAGCCTGCATTTGCTTGGATGGTCTAACTTAGGGATGGCAGATTTTTCAAAAGACACGTGAAAGGGGATCTTGAAGGAAGCCTGCTTCCTACATGCCCTTGGAAACTTTCATTTGTAGAGGGGGGGGGGGAAGAGAAGGGATAGTTAAATTTTGAGCTGCTACTACTACACCCAGAGGAGGGGCATGCTGGCTGGGAACTGTAGTAAAAAATAAAAAAAATTTAAGAGTTCCCATAAGTGAGGGATAACAATGCCTTAGGGTATCTGAATATGATGTAAGGCAGGTGTCTTAACTTGCTGTATAATCATCAGGGTCACTGTTTGGGCACCTGATTGGACAAAAACTGAATAGGATGGTGCTAACTTTGGGAGACAGATTTTTTTTCTGTCTACCCCAGGGGATGAGTGACATACACACTACAGCTCCATTTGAGACAAACAGATGCAAGCCAGCTTTTAATGCAAATGCTGGTAGAATACCAGCAGATGCAGGGGGTTGTATCTGCTAGTATCTCTCACCGGCAGATTGACTCTCTCCCCTGTGGCAAATGGTGCCCGTAAGGGATGATGGGGCAGAAGGTGCAGCAGCCAATGGTGGGCACAGGCAGCACAGGCAGAGACAAAGGTAGTATTTTCTCCCTCCCCCCCCCCTCTCTCTCTCTCTCACACACACACACACACACACACACACACACACACACACACACCTCCCCCACCCAGAGACAAGCAGACAATTGTTCACACACAGAGGGGTGGCTATAAGGTGGCAGACAAGGGTGGGCTGGCCAGAAGAGCCTGAGGTGGGGGGCACCACACTACTTGCCCTAATGAATGAGTCACCACTGCCCCTCCCAGTCTTGGTTTAGGGAGCACCGAGAGGAGAGGCCTTTACCATATAACACCAATAGCTTCCTTATAGTTTAGGAGACCTGGATTCAAATCCTTTCTTGGCCATGAAACTCACTGGGTGACCTCGGTCCAGTCACAGCTCTTTTAGCTTGACCTACCCTCACAAGGTTGTTTTAAGGGTAAAGTCAGGAGGAAACGTATATACACTTGAGTTCAATGGAGGAAAAGTGGGATCGCAATCCAAATGATACATTAATAGCTCAAGGCTTTCTGGTAGTCATGTTGAAAAACAGCTTTGCGTTGGGGTGTGAAGTGGTTAACTGATGAAAAAAGGAGTTGACTTCTGGGACTTTCCCTTGCGTGGCGTCACTTTGTGAATGGTAGTGAGCAGAAGAGATTATCCTGCTGTAGACCATTTTCACTGCTGCCATGGGTGTTGTCAACATTCAGGGTGCCCTTGGCTGTGTAAATCTTGGCATCCTTTTTCCTGCTGGCAACTGCAGGTACAATATGGTGCAGCCATGTTGGGCCATTTCCTGGCTTTTTGAATTGTGGGTACATGATTGGTGAATTCTGGGAGTTGCAAACCCAAAAGGAACAGGTCCCATCCCTGAAGTGAACAAAAAGGGAGGATTTAGAACATAAACATTGGGGGAGTGTGAGGAGAGAGTAGCATCTGCCATTCCCATTCAGTGCACTAGCAGCAAGCCATCCATGTCCATCTCCAGGATGGTATATAGATTGTAAAAAGCCCAAGGGGGTCAGCCTGTTTTTCTGACTCCTGTAATTTTCAGTTTCTCTTTTCCCATTGATATCCCTTATCCCTTGAATCTTCGAGGCAACTGAACATGCTCAGAGTTTACCTGATCCTGACACTTCCCTTTTATTTCTCAGCTGATCTTGGTTTTGATCCAAAGTCTATTAGAAGGTAAAAGAAAGGCCTGAAATAAATGTTGTAGCATGGCGTACTCATGCTCAGAGTTCCCTTGAGTCAGCCATGCCTTCTTTCAAAATAAAAAAATTTATTCTGCGTGCAATCTTATCCTGGATTCTGACTCCTGGCCACCAAAATGTGCTGCAAGATGGGAGATTCGTTAAAAAAAATCCATTGCCATAGGATGTGCACATTCAGTGGATTCAGAGTTTCATATTTGGGTGACTTCCACTGGATGAGGAAACACAGACTCTGAAGGCTTGACTTTCCAGGGCTTGGTATAAAATAGCATGTAAAGCAACTGGCAAGTGGCTGAAATTCAGTTTTTGCACAGCTTTTCTGAAGTAACTTCATCCAGTATCAAATGGGACAGAATCAGAATGACATATGCAAAAACAATCATTTTTTATTTAAGAAATATGTCTAAAAAAAGTAAATTGTATGCATCTGCTATAACTAATTTGTCTATTCTTTTGTACTCTACTGTGTAATAAAAATATTCATGTCTGAAAAATAAATAGTAATTTAAGCCCAAACATAAGTAGTAAATGCTTCAAAGCTTCTTTTTATTCATACTTGGACTTTTTAGCATCATATGTCATGTGCAGCAACTTCTCCTTCAAGGCAAGTTCTTGCATTAGACTGAGGATACAACAGACAGAAACACATCCTTACATTGACAAAATCAGTCAAACAACCTCCTTAGGCTAACCTTTGTCTAAATATTTGAAAACAACACTCCATAAATCAATGCTTTCGGCTAATCCTCTCGGGTTTATACCAGGCTTTAAGTTGCCATCTGTACTTGGGAAGTTTAGAATGTAGTTCTTGATTGTAAAGTGTTTCTGTGCACACATTACGCATCAGGCATACAAACTTATATAAAATGGGTTGAAATACAAAAATATGGTTATCACAAGAGTACCAAAGAGCACAGAATTAGAACAATTATTTTATCATTAATAGCAAATGTATGTACATCATCCCCCCCAAAATGATTTTTTTCTTCTTCTGAAATGGTAACTGTAGTGTACATTGGGAAAAACAAAACCCATCAGAGTGAACACAATGCTAGCCTAACTTCAGTCCTTTTAAAAAATATGTAGAATGTCCCAACCGTCATTATTACCCACAGAAGTTATTATAAATAATTTTCACATGTTGAATGAATGCTTTATTGCACACTTGTACAGCACATACACCAACGTCAGGAAGAAAAAAAAGAGAGATAAACTCTTCATCTAACTAGTTGTTTAAAATGTTCTGCTCTTTGTTCCTACATGCCAAAAACTGCATGTTGGGAGTTTAACCATTTATGGCCTAAATCCTATTGCTAGTCCCACCCTGTAAATGGTGAGTCAACAACACTTATGTAAACCCCACCCATTGAATAGGTCTGCTCTAGTTTGGGTTACTAATAGGATGTTGGCCTAAAAATTCATTTTAAAAGTGGAGGTTTGAGCAGTTGGGGGGGGGAGAGACATGGAACGGAAAACATGCTTTGGATATATTGTTAAACTAATTAATATATACCTTGTTTCCTGAATGTACTCATTCTGCTTCCTACTCTTGTAAAGTCATTAAAAGTATCAATTAAAAAGTCTGATGCAGAACCCCAGCTTTTTCCATGCTCTTTTTAAAAAGTATATGCAGCTGTTCCACATGCAGTCAAACATTCCTTCTGCTTTGCAGAATTAGGGTTTCCTGCCCTATATTCCATTGAAGATCAAATTACACAGTGCTGGATGCTGTTTGCAATTACGGTAACTGTTTTTGTCCCAGGATTTTGCCAGACTGGCCAGCCCTGGATTGTAATTAACCCTTTGGGCTGAACTTTGCAGAAGAACGGAACAAGACAGAAAACAGGCACAAGCAACACCACAAAACCTTTCTAGCAGTCTCTATAGCTGGAAGTGGAGGACCACAATCTTCTGTGTATGAAGAAAGGGTCATCAAAGGATATGAATTCATGATGCACATCACTAAAGAGAGTGAAGAAGAAACTAAGACATTAAAAGTGTGACAAAAGAACTGACTGTTTTATAATACGGTACCAGCTCACCAAGTCTCAATATATGTATATCAACCGGACATTGCCATACAAATACCAAACATTCGTGTTGATAATTTTGTTAAATTTTTTTAGCAAGGGGTTTCCATAGTTAATCAGCCACTGACAACACATCATTCCCACAAAATCCTCTCCTTCCCCTGCTCAGGATAAAATTGCACGATTACAAAGAACTGTGTCCACAAAGGCTAAGAGAGTACATCTAAATGTGTACAATTAAGGTACAGCCACTTCCAGAAGCCTGTTGTTTTTTCGCTTGCAAGTGGGAATGTTGCCGTTCTTCTGGTTGCCCCGTACAAACTTCACACACACTTTGTCATGTCTGAACTGAACAAGAAACCTGCAAGAGGCAAAAACATAGGTTTTAATTAGGGATTGCAGTCATTGCATTCTACTGCAATAATAAGGAAAAGGGAAGAGATATTAATATATTCAGCAGACTAAATAGCTTAGTGGTTTAGGTATCTAGCTGTCGAGGCAGAGGTTGGGAGTTCGATTCCCCCACGGTGCCTCTTGGGAGAAGAGCCAGCCTGGGTTAGCCTTGGGCAAGCTGCACCGTCCCAGGGCACCCCCTAGAAGAAGGGAATGGGAAGTCACTTTGTCTGTATTCTCTACCTGGAAAATCCTGAAAAGGGCCACCATGAGTCAGAATTGTCTTGATGGCACATTATTATTATTCAAAAACACCAGGCACAGTCAATCAAAACTACAAAAACAATGACTGGTATTAAGCAACAGATGCAAGTTTTAACAAACACCTAAGTTTGTTAAATATCGGTGCAGTATATATGCTGTTCTTAATATTTCTGGTTTTTGTACTTCTGTTGATGTTATTTCTGGAATTTATTATTATTATTATTATTATTATTATTATTATTATTATTATTATTATTATTATTATTATTATTATTATTATTATTATTATTATTATTATTATTATTATTATTAGTAGTAGTAGTAGTAGTAGTAGTAGTAGTAGTAGTAGTAGTAGCAGCAGCAGTAGCAGCAGCAGCAGCAGCAGCAGCAGCAGCAGCTGTATTCACCCATGTGAATATAATAGTTGTTGTGGGTTTTTCGGGCTCTTTGGCCATGTTCTGAAGGTTGTTCTTCCTGACGTTTCGCCAGTCTCTGTGGCCGGCATCTTCAGAGGACAACAACCTGTACAGACTGGCGAAACATCAGGAAGAACAACCTTCAGAACACGGCCAAAGAGCCTGAAAAACCCAGAACAACCATTAGATCCCGGCCGTGAAAGCCTTCGCGAATGTAATATAATAATACTTCATTATTATTACAATATATTATATTATATTATATTATATTATATTATATTATATTACATTATATTATAATCTTCACATATATGACCATAAAAGAGATGTCTGTCTGTTAAAGTTACAGCTCCAATATCATGAAATCCAAACAACTGGAAGTCAGTATTCATACTATAGAAATCCTAGTGACAGGCATGTGGGGTTTTAAACACTCATGTGTCTCTGTATATTTTGAACCATCACTACTATTTTCAGTCACTGAGTTGAAAGCTTCCCTAACCAAGACATAGAGTTCTAATGACAGTGTTTGAAGCTAGATGGGAAAGAGCAGGCAGCCCACAAGGTTGTTCTCTCCCTTTGTTGTGGGTGGCCCCAGAACAGTATCCCTAGAAGGTACTGACCCCGAGGGAGGCCTGGAGAGAGAGGACTAGGAGCAGGGCCTTCTCAATAGTAGCTCCCAGGTTATGGAATCTACTCCTTCCAGACATCTGCCTGGCTCCCTCGCTGTTAACATTTTAAAAACTTATAAAAACCTGGCTGTTTAGACAGCCTCTGCAATGAGCAGGTGGACTGGACTTGATGGACCCTTCGAACTTCATGATTCTATGACAGGCATTTCCATCAATGGAAACCTGCTGAGATTATCAGCCTTAAGATAACCTTGCCATTTTAAATATTTAATATTTTAATATGTCCTTGTTTGAATGCTGTTGGGTTTTGAAATGGTGTTTTATATGTTATATTTATTTTATACTTGTACTGATGTTTTTTGTTAAACTAAGTTGTGAATGAGTTAAGTATCTGGCTGTTAATCCAGTCGTTAGGAATATATTATTCCCTGTGGAGTGTTCCAAGACAGAAGCCAGCCCGAGTAGCCGTGGGTAAGCTGCACAGTCCCAGGGTGCCCCCAGAAGGTGGTTATTTCTTCCCATGTCATAACAAGAGGGCAATGCTTATTCTAGGCTAGTTGTTTTGTGCTATTTTTGTAAGTGCTTACATTAAAAATGATTTCACTTCTTAAGTGTTAACTGATCCATTAGGGGCAACGTCTTAGTCAATATTATATGTAGTCCCCCCCCCCCCCCGGGAGAAGGCAAGGTAAGGTAAAGGTTCCCCTTGACATTTAGTCCAGTCATATCCAACTCTAGGGCGCAGTGCTCATCCCTATTTCCAAGGCATAGAGCCAGCGTTTGTCCATAGACAGTTTCCGTGGTCACGTGGCCAGCACGACTAGACACGGAATGCCATTTTACCTTCCCACTGTGGTGGTCCCTATTTATCTACTCACATTTACATGCTTTCGAACTGCTAGGTTGGCAGGAGCTGGGACAAGCGACGGGAGCTCACTCTGTTGCGTGGATTCAATCTTACTACTGCTGGCTTTCTGATCTTGCAGCACAGAGGCTTCTGCGGTTTAATCCGCAGCACCACCATGTCTCCACGCAGTAAAGGATTAGCCTATTTGGACTGCAGTCCTCGCAGCAACCAGGAAAAGCTAGATAATTAAGATACAAAACTCACTGCACTACTGTCAATGCAAAATCAGTTCTACCACCACCATCACAGGAGAAGCCATATGGCTTCCTCCTCTGCTGGCTGTTCCTTGCCTTCCCTTTTCAGCATCCCTTTGTCAAATGACAAGGGCACCAGCAAGCAAACAGAAACAAGACCCTGCCAGAACAGTCTTGGTTTTGGAAAATGGAAATTTGGGGTGCAGAGATTTTGGTGTCCTGTATAAAAGGAGCAAGGAATCTGGCATCCTGTTAGAAGGTGAATCCCAGCTCCTGGAGGTTTCCAGGAATTCAAATTCAGGGTTGTTTTGTTGCTGTTGTTTTTTCATGGGGAACTACACAAACCTCTAGGAGACCGGATACATCTAGCCTCCAGCCCTCACTTTGCTCACCCTGCTCTACTTTATTTTTTGATTTATGCGTAGGTAAACCTGAACACTCTCAGAGTACAAGTTTTTGATTGGCCAATATAAATAAAATCAGCAAGACTTGTGTTTTTTGGGAAAAGGCTGGTAAAGCAACTCTAGCAGCCAGTATTTCTCACAAATGGATTATTTTTCCTGCTAGGTATCTTCTAACCACAGCCTACGATTAATCCATTCTTATGCATGAATTACTCACACTGCCCCACATCCCCATCCAGAATAAGCTTCTTCTTCTGAATGGCAATGGGTTTGTTAATCCCTGTTTCTATCCATATGCAAATAGATTTTGATAGAACTACAGCTCCCACTACTGCCTTTTCCAAGACCTGCTCCAGGTTTCCAGTCCTCTTTTACAGCAAGACCACCAGGATGCTCCAACTCACTTGAATACTACAGTACTCAGCTCTACACACCAGGTCCTATCCTGACAACTATGACCATTCCTATTTATTGCTAGGCACGGCACTGGAATTGATAAACTGAATGATGTTTAAATTTGGTGTACTAGCTTTGGAACTGCATGCTGATCTGTTATACTTGTGTTTAGGGAACATGATTTATGGCACACAGTTACAATCATATTTCAGGAATTGTTCATCTACTGAAAGAACAATACATCTGCCTCTTTAAAAAAACATCGCACAACAAATGCAGAACATCTGAGAAACATTTTGCTCACTAGGTAAAACTTTTCAGTTGTATACAACACAACTCAGAACTGTATCTACATATCTGATCTATGCTCATTTGAAGTTTACATAAATCCATCTGGCCTTTAATGTTACAAAGTCCTCGTTTTCCTAACTTATTTATATAATGCTTTATTTAATCACATCAAGCCTGCTTTCCAATTCAACCCTCTCCAAGTTTTAGAGCTACTTCTTGAAGTTAATTCCCAACTTCCCTTGGCTCAACGTTTCTTCATGCTGTCCATTCCTTCGTGGGCAGGCAGAATTCCCAGCTGCTTGCAAATCATTCATTTAAGCATTCCTGAACACTTTCCACCACTCTTGTCAGTTCATGTGTGAGCACCAGAAACAATAATGATAATACTATAGCACCATTCAGCTTTGACAGCTGCCTCTGATAAAGAAATGGAAAAACACAGCCACCCTTTCAGAAAAGGCAGCTTTCTTTTTCAGCATTTATATATGAGATGCCCAGGTGAGATTTAAAGGAACTTCAGAAATATTTCTGCCTTAAGACCAGAAATTTATAAATCAAACAAAGGGCAGAACTACTGGGGAAAATGGGCCTACACCTCTTATAGCCTAAGCAGAGTGTGTCTTTCCAGCTGCAAGCCACAGTGGCCCTTCCTTCTAACAACATGGTTTATCAATCACACCAAGAATGTACTAGCAAAATGATGGCCAATCCTTTGGCATGCACTATCTCAACACAAATCAATGGCCATGCTGTTGGTGATCACAAACTACACACTCTCTCTTGCACAAACAGCAGTTAAAATAGTTGGGGAATGAATACTGTGGCTAATGGCCTGCAGGATTATCCTGTTGTTGTTGTTGTTTAGTCGCTTAGTCGTGTCCGACTCTTCGTGACCCCATGGACCAGAGCACGGCAAGCCCTCCTGTCTTCCACTGCTTCCCGGAGTTGTGTCAAATTCATGTTGGTTGCTTCGCAGACACTGTCCAGCCATCTCGTCCTCTGTCTTCCCCTTCTCCTCCTGCCGTCACATTTTCCCAACATGAATTATTCTAGGATTATCCTAGTTCTTCCAAATACCACATAAAAAGTGAACTACGTACCTAAGGATGGATTAGGCAGCATTTAATCATAGTTCACCATCTTCTAAATAGGTTGAAGGAGATGACTACCCTGTTTCCCCGAAAATAAGACCTAACCTGAAAATAAGCCCTAGTATGATTTTTCAGGATGCTCGTAATATAAACCCTATCCCCCAAAATAAGCCCCAGTTAAGTGAAGCCCTGCCCTCCACCGTTGTGCAGCAACCAGAAGAAGATGACAGGACTGCATTTGAATATATGTAGACTGTTCTATATGAAAAAAAATTAAAACATCCCCAGAAAATAAGCCCTAATGCATTTTTGGAGCAAAAATTAATATAAGACCCTGTCTTATTTTTGGGGAAACATGGTATTACAACCATGAAAGACAAAAGAATGGGAACCATGTCCCATAGACAGAAATCCCAGGTGCCAAAATGTAGTGCCTTCAAGAGCAGCTGGTGCCACCAGGTCGTTTTTCAAAAACCTAGAGTTCCTACTCCTAGCTCAGGATTGCTGACACCGGCGTTCTCAAACGTGGTGCCCACCAGAGGTTTTGGATTACAACTCCCAGCATTTCTGACTGTTGGTCAGTAAGAGGTGAAGCTTAAATCATGTGGAAAATATCCTGGCTAAAATCCAGTAGTAAGTCACAATTAGAGTAGACCCATTGAATCACTGGAACTTATGGAGGAGAAGACTTGCTAAATCTCCACTGATTCAATGGGCCTACTCTAATTGTGACTTAATACTGGATTTTAGCAAACGCTGGACTCCACTGTAGTGTTCCAGTCAGGGGAGATGCTTGGGGAATCACCTGCACCTAAAGTATGTGTTCTACTCGTGAGCACAGCTCTTTTCCCAAATCATTTTTTTTCTGAACAGCTTTTGAATAACAAGTAAGGTAATGATAGCCACTTGTATATATGGTCCTCCAAATGTTGTTGGTTGTGAATTGTGATCTGTCCTATCTAGCATAAAGAATGGTCCTGAATGATGGGAACTGTAGTCCAGCAACATCTGAAAGACAACAGGTTCCCCACCCGGATGCTTATGCTGCTTTTCACTTTCCTCTCCCCCACACCCCAGCATTCTTTGCCTTAATAAGCAACAACTCTGCAGGATAACACCACTTGAGCATTATTCAAGGGGCTTTTCTTGTGGCTAAAAAGTCCAAAATGGATTAGGAGTACTTATGTGTCTATTTTGTCACATATGCATGTGGGTTAATAAGCCTTTGAAGCAAAAGCATGACATTTGCCACGTATGAAGGTATATATCTGGGTTACATTCAGTTTTCATACATACAAGGAATCTGATTTCTGAAAAGCAGCTACTAGAAACCAAAGGAACCAGAAAATTAGCCTAACATGCTAAATATTTACTTGGTGCACTCTAATTTGATTTTAGTAGAAGACACAAAGCATATGGATAAAACTCCATCGACAACTGTGGCTTTAATAAATGAAATGAACTTCACTGTTTTGTGAAAAACTTCGTTTCCCCCTTCAAACGCCATCAAAAGTGGCACTGACACTTGTGCCAAAAAGAAGTCATCTAAAAATTCATAAGTCTCAACTTTTTCCAGACTCTCCTGTAGCAAGTAATTCTATAGCAATAACTTAGTGAGAAAGTAATGGAATGCACAAGACTCCATTTTACAAGAACACACACTAAGATTACTAGGAGAGTCTGATTTTATCACCTCTTATTCAAGAAAATTGCTCATGCAGTGGAATCAATTATGCACCGCACATTGCTAGGTACCAGTAAAGTTGTCAAGATGAAGAATTTCTAAGCGGAATGAATTCCTAAAGCAGGTATATTTAGAAATATATAAGTGAATTCTATCCTGAGATAATGGAGAAAGACCTAATAGTTCAAATCATGTTGAAATGTAATTATCTTGGCCTACAGGAGAACCATCTGGGTACCTTCTGGATATAGTTAGGCAGTAGTATTGCTTAAGAGAATAAAGAGTCCAGAAAACCTCTTTTACAGGAAAAGAATATCTTGGCCTAAGGGTGGGTCCCAGTTCTGGCTGCTCAACTCGTAACCTTAGTCAGGGTAGGTTGAGAAACGGAGAAGTAAAGCAGAGCCTTCTCTATGAGGGCACCCACACTTCCCTCCACATCATTTTTGTTGACAGTTCTTGATGTTTTCATGTGCTTGCACTGGCTTGTTATGGTGGTCTGTTTCTCAACAGTTGCTGGTTTTTAAAGTTCAGATTTTTAAAATGTATTTCCTTGTTGGATATTACCGTTGTATGGCTTAAGCCTTCAGTTTCAGGTCATTTTGAACACTTTAATAGAAGTTTAAAAACAGGAAAAGCCCAAAACATACTCATCGGATATTTCAATGTTGAGCTTCTGCTTGGTTTGGCTAAGCATCGTGCGGTAAAGCTTGGTGGCCATTTCGATAAGATGGTCACTGATGAAGAGGAAATCCCCCTTTCCAGCTGCTCCAGACCCCTGTGACAGAAAAATAAACCAGCCATTGAAACAAAAAATGCAAGAGGTTCTGGACACTTATGCCCACATGGAGTGCTTCCTTATTATTCTATCATGGGTGCAGTTCAAAGACTGGCAGCACTTCATTCTGGAAAAAAAAATATATATAACGTTTCGGACCTACCTCTTTGAGGTGCACGGCAAAGAAGCCATCACTCTGAGAGCTCATGGACACTTTGATAACATCTCCCAGAGGGACCTCTGCTTTGATGTGTCCTGACTTCTGGTCGGCAAGGAGGACATTATTTTTCGTGAGCAAGAAAATCCTAGCACTGCTCTGAGGAAGAAGGAGAGAGATTATTTCTGGGACCATCACACAGGCAGAATACTTACTTAAGGCTCAAGGCCTCCTCAATTTCGGGCTTCAACAAGCATTTTTTGGGTCTAGGGACACTATTTTACGGAGCTGTTGCTGAGCAGAAAGTACTGGAGGGCAGGACTGCACCCCGTGCAGAAGAGCTGTTGTTGACAAACAGAAAGTAGGTTTTCTTCATGGAAATGCTCAAGGGCAGTGCTAGCACATGCAGTGTCATCTCACAGGGTCATTCTGTGAGGAATGCTCATCAGGATTCTGACCAAAGGTGACCAAAAGGGGAAGCCAATATGGCTCAGTGGATAAAGAGGAACAGCTGGACTTCTCAAGCTGAATTCCCCATCTGTAATAAGGGAATAAAATACTTACCAGTAATGAAAATGTTAGGAGAAAGTAGGTGAAAAGTGTAACTGATATTCATGCATTTAAATGTTCCATCACCCACAGGTACAGCTATTCTATTCCAAAAGTCTGGCTGATTAGAATTAGTTGCACATAATACCAGATATATAAAATTAAATATATCAATTCTTACTATCTATTCACAATGAGAAGTACAGTAAAAAAAATTATGTAATTAAAAGAACAAAAAGAAGGAGGAAAAAAAACCTAAAATGCTTTCACAATATACTTAGGCATAATCATTTTTACCTTTCCGTTTGCCCTGTTGATTTTGTTTACTACTTCAGCAATAATAATTTTTTCATCCACGGCATCTTTCAGTCTTTTATACTTGGGGTTTTTGCTGATTTCAAGATAAGCCCCTTGGAAAGGTTGGCCAACGCTTTAGGAAGACAAAGGAAATGAAAAGCAAGAGTGAAGCTCATAACCAATAAATGAGGGGCAAAATTAGGGGTTCCTTTGATGTTCCTCTTGTAAACTTCCACTAGCCTGATCAGTAGTTTAGGTAATGTAAGAATCAGAAATGTTGGAGAAATTCCCCTGAGCTAAGTTGAAAATAGAACAGGGTCTCACTAAAATCCATATCAAAGGAGGGTCTAGGCTCACAACACCCCCAAACTCTTCCTTCACTGGCATTAAATCTAAGTATCAGAATTTCTGGTTTCTATGACCTCTTAGGATTTGCTATGAAATGTCATGGAGATATAGTAACTCATTAAATTAAACAGGTATTAATTATGAATACACTGGGTCACTCTGAAAGTCATCCCATCTTCCCATAACCCTCACCACCTCCCCCCTTGCATTCATACAGAGTAGCTTGAGTAGTTACAATATAAGTTGGTGGAAAGACATCTCTGTTTCCTCTAGAGAAATAATATTTCTAACCCCTCACGTTGGCTCATAAAGTCTAACTCTCTGCATTGTTGAGGGGAGAAGAACACAGAAAATGTCTTGAACAAAGCTTGAAAGGATTGCAGCATGACTAACATCGCTGCAGGCAATGATGTAAGTTGTAATGTTCAAAGAGTAACATAATGATTGGCAATCTCCTTATACATTTTAGTGCAAGGAATAACAATTAGTTATTTAGTATTGCTAAAGAGTTATCCATTACTTTTAAAGGATTTTTTTGGGGGGGGCAGGGTGGCATTTTGGATAATTTTGACCCATCTTTGTTCTTTTAAACTGCTTTTTTTTCTTTAAGTAAACCAAGAGTAACTAAAAAGAAATGACAGACATGAGTCCATTATTAACAATGAGCAGCACCAGCAAGAGTGCTGCTCATTGTTAATAATGTGGCCACTCCCAGGCTTTGGAATGCAGCCTCCTGAAAAGCCAAGTTGGCCCCTTCCGGCTTGACCTTCCATCCTCCAGCAAAGACCTTCCATTTGAGGCAGGCTGTTGAGCGACACATGTAGGCCACAATGGGAACACTCCATTTATAAAATTTTGACATTTTAAAAGTTTTTTTTAAATTGTTTTTAACCTTGATCAATGTTTAGTGGGTTTTTAAAAAAACAAATAGTATTGTATAGTACAGTGGTGCCTCGCTTAGCGATTGCCTCGTTTAACAATGTATTCGCTTAGTGATGGGGTTTTTTTGAGCAATTTTGTGCTCCGTTTAGCGATGTTTCCTATGGGGAAATTTCGCATAGCGATGTTCGGGATCTTGCCTCGCTTAGCGATGACAGTTTAGGTCCCCCTGTTTCGCTTAACGATGTCCGTTTTTGCAATTTTAAGTGTGTCTTAAAATGTTCAAAAACGGTTTTAAATGCTTGGGATCGTTAGTGCACCTTGTAAAACCTGTGCAAACTTAATTTGGCTTTGTTCTGAGTCTTCGTTAAATTTTGGTGAATTTATTTCTCCCCCATTGGAATGCATTGAACTGTAGGTTTGACAGCGAAAACGGACATCGCAAAACCATTGGAATGCATTGAATAGGATTCAATGCATTCCAATGGGGGAAACACTATATCTCTTAGCGATGTTTCCTATAGTGATTTTCACTTAAGGACGGTAATCCGTTCCCATTGGAACGGATTAACCGGTTTTCAATGCATTCCTATGGGAAATGGTGTTTCGCTTAGCGATGTTTTCCCATAGCGATGTTTTTTTGGGAACCAATTAACATCATTAAGTGAGGCACCACTGTATTTAAACTTATTATTATTGTATGGTCCCAACACATTCTGAGCCACCTTGAGTCCCCCATGGGAGGAAAATCAGCACAGAAACAAACACATTATTCTTTAAAGCCATAGACAGAAAGTTATTTTTGAAAAGTAACAATTCAAGCTCTTTCTGACTTAATCGGAGGGGCATTCCAAACACTCAGCTATCTTTAGTCAAAACTAATTTCTTATGATCAAATAGAGAAGTTTTTGTAACCCACCCCCCAAAACAACCTTATTTAGGTGTGCAAGAGCAGCTTAGTTAGCCAGACAGCTTCCCCCTCCCCCCCTGATTTGCAGATGACTAAATTCTGTGGGTTTTATTTGCAAAGCTGCTTTAAATTAGTCTGAGAAAAATCAGAAGCTCATTCTTGAACGCTGAGTGCAGTTACAGTTTTCCTGCTGTTAACTATGGGACAGGCAAATCCATGCTGCTTTATATTTCCCTAGCAGACAGTTTAGTTTCTGGGGCTCCTGCTGGATTACACACAGCCCAATAGTTACACAGTTCACACATCTTTCAGAGAAGCCTCTCAAGAAAAGAGAGACACAGTAGGCATCAGGCTGAGCTTTGCTGGAAAGAGATGAGACTTCCGACAATTAAGCCTTTCTTAAAATTCCAAAACCACTTTTGTTGTTTTTTTGGTACTTTGATCATATAAGATAAGCTCACCTGCCCTCCAAAGAGGGTAAAAGAAAGAAAGAATGTAGACAGGGTGTACAGCCCCTTAAGCGATATGAATTGTGTATCCCCTGTCTGGAACAAGCAGTGCTGCTGACTTATCTGAACCGATGGAGACAGGTTCCTACCTGTCTGAGAAACTGATAAGATAAACTAGCTGTAACCCAAGTTAAGAATGTTAATACTGAAAGTGCAAAAGGAGAGAAGACGGCACTTGAACACTCTGTGTCTTGAATCATTTTTCTTAAGTATTAGGAAGCCTATGAGCATTTAATGCATTATAAATAATCACCTTGTACGACAGGCTTTTATGTGCAGTCTATCATGCTATGTTGGTCATTTATAGCAAAACTGAAAGTGCTCTGTTTTCTTCTACTCTACCCTATAATAAACTAAAACATGCTTGAATACATCCAGAGAGAATTGCTTTCTATTTTGATTCAATGCTAAGTGAGTGCAAAAACAGACCTCACTGTCATCTTTCCCTTCTTCCTCTCCGCTGCTGGAGGAGGATGAAAGTGGGTGAGAAAGAGAAGCACAGAACTCAGAACAGAATGGAAGGGAGCTTTCCAGAAATAGATTCTACAAAAGGGAACGAAGCCTTCCAGAAGTTGTTAATAGGGACGGGACATTTGGGTTGTAATGAATTAAACACAACACCTTATTTGGTCTAAGCACCAGAAACATCAATGGGCAAAAATAAAATGGAATAGCCTGAAATATCTGGTCTCTTTTTGTGTTTAATGAAAGACCCAGCATCCAAATGGTCCAGGGGGAAAAAAAGGCACCCCCTCCAAAGAACTCCAAGCAAAACTCAGAGGTTTTCACTGTACACAACACCGAGTTGTTAAACTACAATTTCCACTGTTCCTAATGATCTGCCAGGCTGATAATTCCAGTAGCATCTGGATGGGTTCCCAGTTTCCCAGTACAGTGGTGCCTCGAAAGACAATTGCCTCGCGGGATGAAAAACCCGCAAGAGGATTGTTTTTTGCGATCACTAAGGTGCTTCACAAGACGGCTTCTTCTATGACCATGCTTCACAAGACGCCCCCCCCCGACCGATGCCTCGCAAGACGAATAAATTTCATTCGTCTTGTGAAGTTCCCATAGGGAACCTCACAAGATGATTTTTTTCGCAAGACAGCGATTCTCACGGAACAAATTACAATCATCTTGCGAGGCACCATTGTACTGTCTTACTTAAGGAACAGGAGGGAGACAGGCAGAAATATTTTATATTGAAATGGTAGGTAAATTATAACTATTTTCAACCTACATTTAATGGTTTTGTATGTAACGGTTCTTTTTAGTATGCTTAAACATGTTAGATTTCAATTCCTCAGGCATGGTGTTATGGAAAAAGTAATTTAGTAGACTAGTAATCCACATAATATACATTCTCAAGGAAAGGCACTGGAGATACAAGAATTAATGAAGGTGTAGCATTTGCAGCATCTGCTGGTGAAGATAAATTGGATGCTCCAGTGAATTTCTTCTGAGCAGCCAGTATAAATGAGGCCACTTTATCTTGCTGCCTCAGCAAAAGGCACTAAGAATACCTCCTCACCTGGCTGGATATAAAGCCTTCTTGTCCTTGAAAAGTTCGCTAGCTTCTAGTTTTTCTTCATATATAGCCTTCTTCTGGTCTGTGAACTCATCTCTGTACTTTTTACACTAAAAAAAAAAGGGTATGACAAATGACTGAGAAAACTCTTATTTGAAATTTGGCTTGGGAAATAAAGGGATTTGCCACAGCTTGCTATTTGCTTGGTGCTCAAGGTGCGCACTTTCTAGTGCATGGCTGGATTGACACATTCACATCCCAAAATACAATGAATATACAGCAACATAGCCATCATGTTCACATATTTGTGCCTGCTCTCTTCATTGACTCCCCCTCCCCCCGGCCAGTAAATGAAGAGGCAAGACATGAGAAATGGGCTTTAAGAAAGGGCCACAATTTCATCAACAACTCCCTTAACCTGGGATGGGACCAAAGGGAATGCTTCAACTTGGGTCTGGGAGCAGGTGGACCACCCAGACCCCTCTCTTGACCCCAGGGCCCTGCTGTACCTCACCAGACCTACCCCAGCTGGCCATTTTGGGGAGACAGCCTTGGATCCGATTTGAACACAAGTCGTACAAATTAAGGCTGGCCATATCCTGAGGCTGCCTTAGAGGGGCTGCACCTCCCTTAGGTCCCTGAACCTCATGAGGTGGCACACAATCAAGGACCCAATTGCCCAAAAGCACCCTAGGGGGCTCACCCCTAGCACACCTCTCCCTGCACTACCAGCCACAGGAGGGGCAAGTGATGATGAAGCCTCTGCCTCCACACCCCCCCCAAAGCTGCATACACCGTAACACAACCACATCATGCAACACTGATTCCTCCACCTCCATTAGTGGAGCAAGGAAACACGCGCCCCCCACAGCTGCATGCCAGCTGGCGTACAAAAGTGACATTTCTCTCTGAACATATGCACACCTTAAGACAGTTCAAGTGTGATGGTGTAAAAGTGATTATTCTTCCTGCTTCTTAAATAACTACATTAGCTAAAACTCACAGGGTAGACAGGTATACTGTGAATTATTTTTATGGAATTTACAACTGCCTCATTTGCTATTTTGAAACTACTTGCTAACAAACAGCCCATGGTTTAAGTAAATTCCAACAACTGTGGGTAATGTTCATTTCACAGGAAAGTATAGTATTACTCAGAGAGGAGGTTGAAGTTTGGGTGGGTATCCCTCACATTCTGATTAAACTATTTTCAATAACAACAATAAGCATGAAACATGAATTTCTCAGAGAAGTGAATAAAGGGAGAGAAAAAAAGAAATTCTAATTTCAACCAGTTTCCCTGGGGATGTCTGGATGGATTCTTACACGGAACTTTGCCTGAATTCTTAAAACCGTCCAGACATTTAAGCTTTCTTTGTAAATGGGTTTTCATGGCTACTTTGATTCACAAGCTGGACAAGTATATAGGGGTTACTTAGACACAGGTCGTGGTGGCGCTGCGGGCTAAACCGCAGAAGCCTCTGCTAAGGGTCAGACCAGCAGTTGTAAGATCGAATCCACGTGACGGAGTGAGTGCCTGTCGCTTGTCCCAGCTCCCGCCAACCTAGCAGTTCGAAAGCATGCAAATGCAAGTAGATAAATAGGGACCACCTCAGTGGGAAGGTAACAACGTTCTGTGTCTAAGTCGCACTGGCCATGTGACCACGGAAGATTGTCTTTGGACAAAACGCTGGCTCTATGGCTTGGAAACGGGGATGAGTACCGCCCCCTAGAGTCGAACACGACTGGACAAAAATTGTCAAGGGGAACCTTTACCTTTACCTAGACACAGCTATCACCCTAATGCAGAGAGGAAAGGCAATGTTTACTGTACTGCTAATATATAAATCCTACAAGAAATTCTATTTCTTTTGATTAATTCTCTTTAAAACAATGACATTATGTGAATATGATCACATGCTTTGCTGCTCTTGCTATTTATTACTTGCTGTTATTGTAAACGTTTATTCCATAACCTCTACTGATAGAAAAGTGGCCTGTAAGTAAAAGTACTGGTATATCAAGACACAGGGCTAAATCCAGTTTTAGTCCAAACCAGAGCAGAAATGAATGGGACATGTTACTTGCCACCTGCATGATACCCCATTGGATGCAATCATTCTACTCCAGTTGGGACTGAAACGTTATTTAGCCCACAGTAAGTTTAACTGTTGTATGATCTCGTTACCCTCCACAGGTGAAATATCCTCTTCAGTTCCTTGTGAGTTGAATCCAGGAAGAGATAAGGCCTTGCTGGCCAGTTTTTATCTACTGGTGATAAAGATGGCATCTTATTCTTCATTTCCAGAAAATACTTCTGCATCTAGGTTTTAAAAAAAATGAGAGAGGAATTTTAATGAATCATTTTAAAACACTGAACTACTTGAAGAGGCTTTATAAGAGGTCCCAATTCACCTCATCCAGTTTCATTTTGACCTATAATCTATGAAATGTTTAGGAGCACACAATAGCGAAATCACTGAGAATTTCTCTGAAATATTAATTGATGCATACAGCCCAGTCATCTCTCCTTTTCTTGAATAGGTAAAGTAGCTGAGAAGGGGACAGACCTCTGTGATGTCCAAATCTAAGATTACTGTTAAGTGTATCTAAAAAAGCCAGGTTCAGTTATAAACTCTGATTTAAAGCTGGGTTATGGGCGTGCTTTGATTGAGCAGACTTAAATAATAAACAATTGTTTTTATGTGAAACTATCTCATAATCGTTTGTGTACCCATTCCTGTGAGGAGAGGAACAACTATGTGCAGTCAGTAGGCACCTTCAGTCTCAAGAGACTGTGGTAATATGCTCTGAATAGAAGTTTTGGAACAGCGTCTAGTGTGGCTGAGAAAACGAATTCAAGAGTGACAATCCCTTCCACACTGAAGGCAAATACAATCTGTCCCCTATCCAGCTCCCTGATTTGGCTGGTTTCGGGACTGCCTCTTTGCCTCGGCCTGCTGAACAAGTGCTTCTTCAAATTGGGAGAGGCCATGCTACACCGCCTGCCTCCAGGCTGAACACTCAGATGTCAAAGTTTCCTATCTGCTGAGGTCCGTTCCTAAGGCCTTCAGATCCCGCTTGCAGATATCCTTGTATCATAGCTGTGGTCTCCCTCTGAGGCGCTTTCCCTGCACTAATTCTCCATACAGATCTTTTGGAATCCGACCATCAGCCATTCTCATGACATGCTCAAGCCAATGTAGACGTTGTCAACACACTCTTTATTTATACAGTGGTGCCTTGCTTAGTGATGTTAATCCGTTCCGGAAAAAACGTTGCTAAGCGATTTCATCGCTAAGCGATAGTAAAAAGCCCATAGAAACGCATTAAAACGTGATTAATGCGTTCCTATGGGCTTAAAACTCACCTTAAAGCGAAGATCCTCCATAGCGCCACCATTTTCGGTGCCTCTAAAGCAAGGCATCCGTGCCTGAAAACAGTGGGCAGCCATTTTGTTTACCCGGTGGCCATTTTGAAACCACCGATCAGCTGGCCGAAAATGGGGGCTTTGCGATGATCGCTTCCCTGTGAACATTGCAAAGTGGAATTTCCCCATAGGGACCATCGCAAAGCGATCGCTTTTGCGATGGCAAAAAGTCCATCGGTAAGCGATTTTGTCGCTCAACGGAGCGATCGCTAAGCGAAGCACCACTGTACCATGGCTAATGAAGACAGGACTTCTGGCCTCTTGTTATGTGCACCCTGTGAGGATATTGTGTTACACTTATTCCCAAGGCCTTCAAAATAGTTGTCTTCTGTGTTTGTACTTAAAGAAAAAGGACTGGTCTTCCTGGCACTACATAAGGCCTTCACTTTCATTTGCTATCTGTTGATGCTTGTACATATTCATCATACCTGTAAATATCTGTGGGACATAAAGCTTCAATGGCTCTACCCCCATCATACCCTGAAGGAGGGAACTTCATAATGTAGCTCGAATCATACAATCCTCATCATTAAAAAAAAAACCCTAGATATTGAGATTTAAACTAAAATTCATGATCACTGTTATTAAACATTTCTGAATACACACAAAACGGACCATTCGTATTATTTCTCAATAGTACTGGCAACATTTAGATAATTAGGGAAAAGCAAAATTTTTCTCTCTATAAAAAAATGGCAGAATTCTTCAGCTGGCCCATTTATGCATATTTCAAAGCCCAATTTTCACTGTCATTTTTACTACACTTTGCTAATGAATGGATACAAATGAATGGAGTTGTAGCAACATTGCTGTATGTATGAAAATACGTACAATTTTCTGAATAATAAATTCATAAATCTTCCTTCCAGCGTTGGCTCGAAAGAACTTCCTGTACTCTCTGCGGACCTGACAAATGAAAACCTTAAAGTAAACATCCAGTTTTTGTTTTGCTTTTCCATCAGCATAGCAATACTGCACACTGAATTGCAATTTTAAGGGTGGTTTCAAAGGATAAGGGTCCTGTCCAGGGCCCTTCTAGGTATTGAAAGGTGGGACAGCACAGGCAAATTAGAACAGAATTCACAAGGAGTTTTATCATTCTTAGATCTATACCTATCTGCAGGTAAACCTGGTCTTGGCTGTCCCGCTTCACACTGCAGACAGTGGTTTCCTTGACTGAATGTTCCCCCCATTGAAAATAAGCAAGTAAGCAAGGGACTAAATAAATAATACCAATCAACAGACCTTGAGAGACACTGCCTGCAGTCTGAAGTAGGACAACCCATGGGCTTACCACTGCAGTGAAACCAGTGCCTGATTGAGTCATTCAAAAAGCAGAGGAAAAATGCTTGCTCAGCTTCGCAGTATAACCACCTTGTATTATTGTATGCAATAATCCCGGGGGTGATGGTGGTGGTTAGATTTTGGATTCAAACTATCGCAAAATGTCGTAACTAACTAAACTCCTGAGGTAACCAAAGATAGGTAAAATTCTTTGAGCCGTGTTTTCCAGAGATGTTTGAACTATGCTGCAGTCAGAGGCCAAGCTTGTCAACTTGGTTTTCTTTGGCCATGTAAGAACCATAAATCACAAAAAGTACAAACAATGCCCCTGTTTGGTGACAAAAATTTTTGAAAGGGTTCTTTTAAGGGACCTATGCAACAGTGCTTCTTATTATTTCTAGTTTTCAGTATCATGTGCAGGCTTACAAAACCACACCTGCCAGTCACAAGGGAGCATATAGAAGATTTAACATGACAACGCTCACCTTTTCTCACTCACGACCCATCTCCCCAAGTCACTTTCTTTGAAGACATGACCATCACCATTAAGTGTGACCTGGCATCAGTCTAAAAGTTTGAATGAGCACTGTAGCATACAAGTGACTGGAAGAAAAAGCCTAACATTTCTGAGAGTCACTTTTATAAACTCTGCCCTACCCTAGTCCAAAACAGGTTTGCCTGACACACAATACTAAGGATACAGTCAAAGCTGAGTACATTAGATAAATCAAGATTTGGGGGAACACTAACTCCATTAAATGTAAAGCACTGAATGAAACTTGATAGTATTTTTACCCTTGCTACTGGCCTCCATCAAGTTCAGAAGCAGACTGTGCTCACACAGAACTCATATTTCTGTAGATCATCATCACTGTTTGACAACTTTGTATGCATAGCTACTGTGACTTGTGTAATCATGGCAAACTGATAATTCATGCTGCAATTACAAAGCCACAGCAACAGCACGGGAAGCTCCTGATGTAAAGGTATTCCTTCGCACAAATTGTGCCCCCCCCCCCACCGTGAGAGTAAACAGCACGAGAGTGAGTTTCCTACATGGCCCTGAAGCTCTTGCTTGCAGGCAACGTTCAACCCTCAATTGTGCAAAAGTTGACTGCACTTTGTACTTAGCAATTCTAGGCAATAATATGTGAAAGAAAACTTCATTCCTCATTAGTTTCTGCTATAGCATGTCATTCTTCCAAACTGGATTATTATTGCAATGGGCACACTACGACAGTATTCCTTAAGAACAATGAAACAAAACATTAATTATACCTCCTTTATCACATTCCTGGTTAAAATAACAATATCTTCAAATACTCCTAGATTTATTTCTGTATAAGTATGTGCGTGTGTTCTATATTAAACACATCTATTTAAAAAGGAGAGAGACAATATCCAACAGCCATTTATTTGTTTTTCAAAAGTGATTTGGGGGGGGGGAGGAGAGGAAAAAAAATATCCTTAATGATCATGCTTGTTAAACCCACCTCAGAGCACCATGTGTTGTGTTAGTAGAGATGCAATGCTTTATTGAGTTCATGATTGACATAAGGGAGCTGTTTGAAAGAGTACCTTCAGTCCAAGCCAGTAAGCCCAAATGACTGCCACAGCATGCTTGCGCCTAGCCTCCTCCTTCAAGTGTTTCAACTCCCTCCGAGCCTAAAATGTTTAGATAGTGAATCATAGAGACAGCCCAATGCAGACAGCATGATGACCAGAAAGAACCGTACCCACTGAGAGAAGAGCCAATAACAGCCAGATGGGAGTGAAGGAAAGCCCCCTTTTGAACTCCAGAGGTTCAGTGTGTGAAGAGAGGGTGAAAGTGCAGCTGCCCCTCAACACAGCCCCAGCGGATGCAGATGAAAGAATTAGGAATGGCTGCTGCTCCCTCATACTGGCTTTCTTATATGGAATGTTAAATTGGCCACGGGTAAAATCCTTCTTAAATTTTAATGGGAAGCCACCTCCACAGTTGCAGATCAAAGGGGTGTTAATTCAGATGTCAATATTAGAAGCCAGCCTAGGTATGCTGTTCAGCAATGGCAGAGACCTCAAGCAGGAACACGGTAAATACAGATCCTTGGGATCCACTATTTTATGGCACATTCCTCCCTTTCATTTTATACCAGCAATGGTACTTTCATGTCAATGACTCCGCCCTCCCCCAAAAAACTTGCCTTTTCCCCCCAATTTTTAATTTGTTGTCACACAAAGACATACACAAACATCACAAGAAAAGGACATTAGGACACGAGAGAAATGAAAATGGAAGAAATGCTCTAAAAAAACCCTCTAGCATTCTGCACGGACATACATTTACATAATTCCTTTTCATTTTTTTAGTATTAGTAGAGGACAGACATCTACTGTGTGCAAGCAACTGGATGTGGCATGACACCTTTAGGACCTCTAGCTACGCACCTGCGGCATAAACAACTCTGTGCATCTTGCAGAAAAATATGTCCTGTAAATTTTCCTCTTTGAAAGACCTTAGTACAAACTATGGTTTGTTATCTTAAATCTGCATTTAGTCTTTATATAAAGGTCAAATAAAAGGAAACACAAGGAAGCACACTTAGGTTGTAGTCCTATCGACCTGGGAGAAAACCTCACTAAACTCAATGGGACTTAACTTCTGAGTAGCTACAGACAGGACTGCACTATTCAGTTCTCCGGACAAGACACCCTAATACTGAAGTGGTAGGACCGTAATTCTCTGAGAGTGACTGGAACGGAGACAAACTCCTTCTGCCTCTACCACCATTCTGACACTGTCACTAGGAATGGCTATTCCTAAAAAAGTGCAGACACTCCATTTCCTCTCAGTGAGATATTAGTTTTGCTCACATCATAAAGGACAGAAGCCAGAGACTATTACATAGATCGCTTGTGACCCTTCATTCCTTACCTGACCAAGACACACACCCCCAACCCCTGGCTATCATGAGGATGGGATTAGCTGTGGATTGCTTGATCAAACCAAGAACAAGAATGATATTGGAAGGACCTCTCAGTAAGAGGTTCATTCTGTCAAGCCCCTTTCCCTCAAATACCTAAACCTCAAGGAAGCCAGAGACAGCTCTCTTGTGGGAGGATTTCCAGTGATCACTTTAAAATGTTAATCGCTTTTAAAAAAATGTTAACTATGACCAGATTTAATGCTAGTTTACTTCAGCAGTATTTTGACCATTGTGGCAGCTCACAAAACTACTTTCTGTCTTTCTTAAGCAAAGTCTGCAGTATTTTGCTACAACACCACAGAGGCTCAGATTCTAAAATCTCTTGCCATTTTAATTTACAGATTTATACAATCTACTCTGACTAGTAGTAACTTTACAGGGTCTTGGATCGGAGGGTTTCTCAGGCCAAATGGTTGATATCTTTTATCTGGAAATGCTTAGGACCTCCTCCTAGATGCAATGTATAGGCTCCATAAGGCAGCCTAGGGTCCCCCATAAAAGACAGATCAGTGAGGTTTAATGCAGGCTGTTTATGTATGGTAGCGTGTCAAGCAGGTACTGTTTGCAGACTTTTTTTTAAAAAAAAAAAGATTGCCAGCCCATTTTGGTCATCATATATAACCATCTTCGGCTTCCAGTCCATCACACTGCATTACACATTCAAGAGGCGAATGCCAGTAATTCAGAGCCTACTGGCGGAAAGGAAGTCTAGCAGCCACTCCAAAATATGTGCATATGTGAGGGGGGCACTTGCTCTGCCCTGCCTCCAGCAAACTAGAGCAAAAACTGACTTGTCAAGGATATTTTTACTGCAACTTCGTTTCTAAGAACAGCTGACACTGGAATTCCTGGAATTTTTTCAGGGTCATAGTTTGGACTTGCATGTTAATCACTTCTCTTGAAAAAATATGAATCTACTGCTATATTGGGCTTCTAACATAAATAGCCTTCTATAAAAGGCAATGTAGCCAACATATCAATTACAAACACTTCCAGACCGGCAAAACCTGCCACTATCTGCCACAGATTATTGTTTTTAAGACAGCTAGTTATCTACAAACTTAGCAAGTTAGGGGGAAAAACCTTTTACTAAGGTAGTCCTGTCTCTTTTACAGACTACCCCTAGCCCAATCCTACAGCTTGACAGCAAATGTTGGCATTTTCTTTTTTCTTTGTAAAAAAAATTGGCAGGGAGTATCATAGTCATCTTAGTGTGCTGCATCAAACACAGCAAGCAGTCTTGTGGCACCTTAAAGAGCAACACATTTTATATGTCATTGTTGTTATGTGTCATGAAGCTGTTTATGAATGACTGATCTCTAAAATGTCCTGTCCTCAATTGCCCACCTCCCCTCTCATAAACTCAAGCCTATGGCTTCCTTTAGGGTGTCAGTCCATCTCATATTTGGTCTTTCTCTTTTCCTGCTGCCTTCGGCCTTTTCCAGCATTATTGTCTTTTCTAGAGAATCGTGCTTTCTCGTGATGTGTCCAAAGTAGGACAGCCTTGGTGTAAGCCTGCACAAACTGCAGACTGTTTCACCAGCTGCTTTAAAGCAAATAGGTGGCAGTCCATTAAGGTTTATGCCAAATAAAAATTGTCAGTCTTCAAGAAACCATAACACGACTCTTTGACACCTTTAGCAGCTGCAAAACACTTGCCCCACTGAGTTATTTAGGTAGTGATCCAATATGCATTGCCTGTGAGTGAGTCTCCATTATATTCAATAAGACTTGTTTTAAGGAGACATGCATAGGATTGCAGGATTATTTCCTAATCCTGAAAATGGTTCAGTACAATAAAATGGGGATAAATTGGTAAGAACTGACTCTTATCTCTGACAGAACTAGGCAATCCTGCCCATAGGTTTCTTTCTAATTGGTGAAAAAACTGGCATTGTGATAGGATAGGGGGGAAAAACCTTAATAAGATGTGAAATATTATAGATGGGTTATATAAGCACTGATGCAAATTTAATTAATACAGTTATCTTAGTTCTGAACATTTTTAGTGTGGGAACCTACAAAAACTGCCTGAGCATGCTAAGAAGACATTTTGCTTTCAGTCATGCAGTCTTAGTTTTGTATGCTCTAGCGACGTGAGTCAATCTTTTTCAGTTTAGGTATTTAATGGCACATCAACAAACAAATTAGTGCTTTATAGGTGGGTATATCTAGATTATCTTAGGGTGTTTTTTATTTTTATTTTTTAGTATGAGTGTTTTTTAGGTTAAGTGTGACAAAGATGAAAATGGAGAGTTATTAGGAATTACATGCTCAAGATTAGTAAGCCAGTAACAATGATTCGCCTTTGGTTGTTTTATTTTTAAGTAACGAAGTTGGGTAAGGAAGGGTTGGGGGCACAGGACACTTGCATGTAGTACCTTAAATCCAAGCCAGTAAGCCCAAATAACAGCAATAGCAAGCTTATTTCTAGCCTCCTCCTTCAGCCGCCTCAGTTCCCTTCGCGCCTGTGGTGCATTTGAAAATGAAATTACAGAAAATTGAGCAAGAGAGAGAGAGAGAGAGAGAGAAGGCTGCTTCAATTTCCCAACTGATAAAAGAAAGAGGGAAAGAGAAGGCAGGGTGGAACCCAAATCATTTCATTAAGTATAAAAGAAAGCATGTGCTGGCTAGACTGAAACTTGTTAAAAAGTAAAGCTCAACTACAAGGAGAAAGGCAAGTGAATTGAATTCAGACATTTCTCCTGTCTACTTGGGACATCTTTGCGCCGTGCAAGAATGGATGGAAAGTAGCTTGTGCATTCTTACCTGAGAACCATGCCAATAGGCTGCAATAGTTGTCACGGCTTCCTCACAGCGCTTCTGGTGCTTCAGTTCACGAAGCAGCTTTCGAGCCTGTAAAAACAGCCACCGCCACACACACACGGAGTGAGCACTTGGGAAAAATAATGACTTTACAAAACTTTACAAAACTGTTTTTCCCCAAACCTACCCATTCCACTCCTCGTAGGATGAGACAAAAACTTCACATTTCTGTACTGTAAGTCTCTGGACATTAATTAAGTTCTACCAATTGATTTTGGATGCAGGTTGTTAATACATTAAAAATAAGCAGTTTTGCAGAACTAATTGGGCAGAGAGTAATGTTTGCTTCTTATTCATTCTTACTAGCACATGAGGAAGAACTGTTTGTAGTCTAAACTAATTTTCTTGAACATGGATGCAATTCTACTGCTGCTGACTGGCATTTTAAGACACAACCACTTGTGTCTTGATGAATATTATGGCAAGTTTTAGACCAGGGTGTAAACTCTAGCTCTACAGAAGATCAAGTTCTATAAGCTTTAACCAGCAAGTCTGATGGTAAGGGATTATGGGAGCTGTAGTGCAAACATCTAGCAAACTGTATTTTCCCCCACTGTCCTTCTAGAAAAAGTTTAAGGGGCAGAAACTGCAGGTTATTTTAAGCGTAACAATTGAAACAGAATTTCATTAAAATGTTTTATTTAACTTATTTTGTATTCCAAATTCTTTCAGCAGAGGAAGCAGTAAGGATGGGACTTTCATGTGGGGGGAGGGGGAGAGAACTTCCAGTCCCACAATTTGGCAAGAACACCCCAGGCTGCACTAAGGAATTGGGAGCCACCAAATGGCAGAAGGCAGAAAATTCCAGCCACAAACACAAACCTACTGACACCTACATTTAACTCACCTGGAGCAGGGCCTACTTCCAAGGCTGCATAGCCTTCTCATATATAGAAATCTTGGAGAATTAATTCTAGCAGTTTAAGTCCCCAAACCCAAAAGAGCATACCTCTAGCATACACTGGCATGGCTGCCCTAGTAGTTGAAAGAATACTACAGCTATAACTAGTTCTTCCATGGCCAAGTTGTATTTCTGGATCCCAGAAAGTGTTCCCCTTCTGCAAAACCATAATTCTATTAATCAATCCATCACTTAATCTGGTTTTTTTGTATAATTTTTTCTTTTCCTTATTAGGGTGGGATGAGGTTGGGAACAGCTGGGATAGCGATACCCTCGGAGGGGGTGGATTTGAACGGATACATTACAAATCAATATTTTTCATAGTAATTCTATACATTCTCTTCTAGTAATAGTTCCACATATCAGAAAAAAATATGAACAGTGAGTAAGAAGGAAAAATCAAATTCAAACAATTATATTGTTAATCAAATTATTGATTATATAGCTGAGAGTCTTTATCCATCATTTATTCTGTCTCTTCTGCAGCCGTACATATAACTATGTATCAATCAGCTATTCTATCTACTTTGTAACCATGTATATAACTGTGACCAAATTTTTCGATGACCTTTTTTCTTTTTTGCATCTAGCCAATCTGATAATATGTCCATTTCTGGGGTTTGGGGGATTTTGTCTATCACTTCATCTATTTGTGGTATTCTAGGTTCCTTCCAGTGTTTTGCAAAAACTATTCTTCCTGCTATTATATGAATAGTTAAATACAGTGGTGCCTCGCTTAACGATTGCCTCGTTTAGCGATGTTTTCACTTAACGATGGTTTTTTAAAAGAATTCTATGCATCATTTAACGATGTTTCCTATGGGCGATTTTCGCTTAGCGATTTCAGGACCATGCTTCGCATAGCGAATGCATTTTTAGGTCCCCTGTTTCGCTTAACGATGTCCATTTTTTCAATTTTAAAAGTATCTTAAAATGTTCAAAAATGTTTTAAATGCTTGGAATCATTAGTGCACCTTCTAAAACGTGGGCAAACTTAATTTGGCTTTGATCTGACTTTTCGTTAATTTTTGGTGAATTTTTTTCTCCCCCATAGGAAAGCACTGAAACCAACTTTTGACAACTGTCAAAAGTTGGGCTCAATGCATTTCAATGGGGGAGGAAAAAATTCACAAAAAATTAACGAAAAGTCAGCAACTGTTTTAAATGCTTGGGCTCGTTAGAGCACCTTCTAAACCGTGTGCAAACTTAGTTTGGCTTTGTTCTGAGTCTTCGTTAATTTTTTGTGAATTTTCTTCTCCCCCATAGGAAACAATGGAGCTGTCAAAAGTTGGGCTCCATTGTTTCCTATGGGGGAGAAAACAATTCACAAAAAAGTAACGAAGACTCAGAACAAAGCCAAACTAAGTTTGCACACGATTTAAAAGGTGCTCTAATGAACCCAAGCATTTAAAACCGTTGCTGACTTTTTGTTAATTTTTTGTGAATTTTTTCCTCCCCCATAGGAAACAATGGAGCCCAACTTTTGACAGCTCCATTGTTTCCTATGGGGGAGAAAAAAATTCACAATAAATTAACGAAGACTCAGAAACTGTTTTAAATGTTTGGTTTCATTAGAGCACCTTGCAAAACTTGTGCAAACTTAGTTTGGCTTCATTCTGAGTCTTCGTTAATTTTTTGTGAATTATTTTCTCCCCCATAGGAAAGCATGGAGCTGTCAAATTTTGACAGCTGTCAAAAGTTGGTGGGGGAAAAAATTCAGCAAAAATTAATGAAGTCAGATCAAAGCCAAATTAAGTTTGCACTGTTTTAGAAGGTGCACTAACGATTCCAACCATTTAAAACAGTTTTTGAACCTTTTAAAACACACTTAAATTTGCAAAAATGGACATCGCAAAACCATTGAAATGCATTGAATAGGCTTCAATGCATTCCAATGGAGGAAACATTGTATCGCTTAACGATGTTTCCTATGGGTTTTTTCGCTTAAGGACGGCAATCCGTGCCTATTGGAACGGATTAACCGGTTTTCAATGCATCTCTATGGGAAAACGTGTTTTGCTTAACGATGTTTTAGCATAGCGATGTGTTTTTTTTTGAACCAATTAACATCGTTAAGTGAGGCACCGCTGTATGATTTTTCAGAGTCTAGTATATTTGGCAAGATATTTGATAAAAATAGTTCTGGTACCATCGGTATTGAAATTTCTAAATATCTCCTGTAGTTCAAATTGGCTTCCGAATTCCCATTTAACCTCTGCTTTCAAATAAAATTTTCCACTAGCAAGGTTTGTGATTCACTTTTTATAAGAGCTGAGCAGAAGAATAATTAACTCTTCCTCTACACCATTTCTGGAGCACAAGCTAGTGATTCCACTACCTGCTTGCCAGTGAAATGTGGAAGGAGCTGGAGGGGAAAGGGCTGAGCAGAAAGGACTTGGGTATTCTTATTTCTGCCTGCTTCTTCTTTCTTCCTTCTAAATCTGCTTTGTCATGGGGCAACAGCAGTTGAGATCTAGAGAGTCAACATGGTGGTGTGCAGGATGCTTCTGATCCAAGAGGCTGTATTTCCTTTTTACAAACGAATAACATCAAAGTTCTTTATTTTCAGATACTATCATTGGGTCAATTTTAAACAGCAGTTTGTTAGTATTCCTGATCACATGGGACTCCCAAATCGAATAGCCACAGGATTCCAATCGGGAAAGCTTTGCATTCTCAGTTTCAGCTACTGTATTTGGAAGCCTGGATTAATCAGAAGTGCTATGTTAACATAGACCTAGTACAAATTGTTTACTCAGCTCACCTTCCACCCTCTGATGTAAGACTGTACTACAATGGCAGAATTCTTCGTCTGTTGGTACTTCTTCTGTTGCTACATTGAAAATTTAAAAGATGGGAATCAGAATTTTGTAGAAAGTAAAATATTGATGAAACCACAGATACACATTCTTGCATACTGTATCAAAGGGATCACTGACAAGAACCTAGATAGAAGGGCTTATCAAAAGTAAAGTTCATTATCACTGCACCTCAAAACTTATGAGGTACAGTGGGAAAAGCATATGTAAACAAAACCCTTCTTTGCAATGGTTCTATTCTGACACCATGGTGGAAGGCAGCCCATCTAGGAGAAGGAAAACTCCGGTTTCAAACCTCCACTGCCTTGTGGCTATATCCACTCATGGAAAAGGCTTCAGGAGTCAACCTTGAGGCAAAATCCGGAGCTGGAGTCCCGAAGGCAGCTCGTGTCGTTCTGCCAACTCCTGCGATCTCACTGGAACCAGTTGTATTGGCTCTTGCCTTTCCATTGGACTATTTCAGTGATGTGGAGAGGGGGGATCTGCTGCTTGGGTAACAGCCTATCCTCCATATTACTTTACCGGGGCTTCATGCTCTGGAGAGGACATTCCTCGATTCAGAGCATGTCACCACAGTCTCTCGAGACTGAAGGATGCCTATGATGATGGTGGTGGAACTTCTCCACGAAAAAATGTAATCTTTGCCTAATGAAAACTGTGTGGGGTAAACAGGCCACACCAGTGCTTCAAGAGCAACATTCTTAACTATGATTGGGCATGATGTCTGAACATCATGGTTAATAACTGAAAACAAACCAGCATATGAATCCTTGGTTTGAAGCAGATTTTCACATTATGCTTCATATTCATAAGGAACATAATTGTGTGCAGTTTTGATGTTCATGGCAATGTTGCAAATTCTGTTGGGTATTTTGCTTAATGTGATACCCAGTACAGTGTAGTGGATAGAGTGACAGACTAGGACTCAGGAGGCCTGGGTTCAAATCCCTGTTCAGCCATGGAAACTCGCTGGGGGCGTGGAACTGGTAAAACCACAAATATTTCACTTACCTTGAAAGCCCTATTATAGGGTCACCACAAGTTGGTTTCAACTTGATGGCACATAACAACAATTTTGTTGAATACCATCTCTTATCACTGCTCTACGTTTCTAACGTATTCTTAACTGCACAGAAGCCTTAAGAAAGGATCAGATAAAAGCCTACATAAATAAAATCCTTCCTTACTGCATATCGTCTGTACCAGGCAGCTACCACTATCTGACTCCTTTTCATGAGAAGGAAACGTGTGCGGCACTTCCAGCCTCTGTAGATCTTCTGGATTAGTGTAGCCAAATCCTCAAGGCGCTGTTTTCTTAGGTCTTCTAATTTGAAGAGCTGTACAGAATGGAAGCGAGGAATTGGAGAAAAGAAAGAAGAGCAAAATGACATTAGCACTAGAAAGGGACCCCGTTCAGAAGCTAGTGCAGCACAGTGGCTAAAGTACTGAGTTTGGAGATGAGCAAACCAGCTTCAGCTCCTCCGACTCAGCTAAGAATCTTCCCCACTAGCTTTCGAAATACCAAATTTCCTGCAGTTTAATTAACAGTATATGCAGCAGAGTAAGTGGTAGACGTTAAATGTGATTAAATGGCCTGTACAGTTTTTGACTGCAGGTAGAAATATAACATTTTAATATCTTCACATTAAAAAAAACCCCTTCTCACAACAGGGAATAGCACAGAGGGAATAGGTTGAGCTGGAACCGATATGCAATGTACATGGGAGAGTATGTGAATTTTCTGCTTGCAGGCCAAACTAGTCCAGTTCATTTCATCAACCTGTCAGCAGTATATGCAGATCAGTTTTATTACTTCTTCTCATACGAAAATCAAAAGGGCAGAATATCAGTTTAATATAAACAGATTTTACAGTTCAGGTCCACCGAACAGTTGTTCTGAGGGAATGTATGCTGTTACGTAGGTTACTAGGTGGTATATCACTGTAACTGAAGAACATGCTGTTCTATTAACTGCTCTCCTGTTATTTTACAATTGTGCAAGAAAAGAGAAAAAAAACCTAGCCCTTCATTGCTTAGTAGACTGAATTTCTCCTTGGTCAGAATATAACTCTAGCATCTTGCAAGAGCAAAACATGAAGCAGAGCAGGGGTCGTCAACTTCTGGTCCGCGGCCCGGTGCTGGTCTGTGGGCTTGCTGGAACTGGGCCACGGAGATGGAGCTCCACTCCCCCCACACGCATGCGTGGTGGGCATGTCACACTCATGCAGGGGGTGTGTGTCACACTCGTGTGGGGGAACTTGCTCCCCCCAGCCGGTTCACGGCCCCAAAAAGGTTGGGGACCACTGAATTAGAGGACAGATTTTAATTGACATTTCTTTGTCATAACCAAGATGTATTGGTTCACATACTGTTCTTGGGTTGCGGATGAATATCTTCGATCTACCCATGGAAAATTCTTCATTAGGAACCTCCAGCTCATTGAACAGGACTTCTACACCAGCTCTGTAAAACAAAAAATGACAAGCAGTTATCCATATCGTAAAACCAGATCTCTTGATGCATGCGGCATTAAAAACATATTGTAAAAACAACATATTAAAAAGGTATCTTTTTTTGGGGGAAGGGAGAACAATAATGGTTATTTCTTCAGTTTACAAAACATGTGTAACCAAATGTGAAAATGTTATGCAAATCAAATACAAATAAGTTTATTTCAGTCATATGACCTATACAGAAAAAAAAGTGTACAGTAAAAACAACGAGAAGGACTACAGGGAGATTAGTTGTTGTTGCTGCTGTTGTTTAGTCGTTAAGTCATGTCCGACTCTTCGTGACCCCATGAGGATGCCAGGCCCTCCTGTCTTCCACTGCCTCCCGGAGTTTGGTCAAATTCATGATGGTCACTTCAGTGACACTGTCCAACCATCTCGTCCTCTGTCGTCCCCTTCTCCTCTTGCCTTCACATTTTCCCAACATCAGGGTCTTTTCCAGGGAATCTTCTCTTCTCATGAGATGGCCAAAGTATTGGAGCCTCAGCTTCAGGATCTGTCCTTCCAGGGAGCAATCAGGGTTTATTTCTTTCAAAATGGTTTGTTCTATTTGCAGTCCAGGGGACTCTCAAGAGTCTCCTCCAGCACCACAATTCAAAAGCATCAATTTTTTGGCGTTCAGCCTTCTTTATGGCCAGCTCTCACATCCATACATCACTACTGGAAAAACCACAGCTTTGACTATTCGGACCTTTGTCGGCAAGGTGATGTTAGGCAAATCAACAAATGTCTGCTGTGATCAAGTGATTAAAGATTAAAGAATTACAACCAGATTGTGAAACTGTCAACGTTGGGAGTGTTCTATGCTTTAATAAGGAATGCTTGAAGAATTCAGTATTTGTGAATTCCTGAAAAATATCCTGATCTGTACATCACAGAATATATATTGTTTAAATCCATATATAGAATGTATTGCTTCAAATTTTGCAGATAAACATACAAAATGGAATAAAATGACTGGTACAACCAAGCAAAATTAACAGACTATCCCTAATTGCAATACCCTTTACAATATTCAAAAGCACGTGTGCAGTCATAGAATGAAGCAAAATTAAAAGTATAATTGGGAAAGGCTATAAAGATCTTGAACAAACTTTCAAAACAATTCAGCTTGAAGTGGAAAGAGGCAGAATAGAAAGAGTGAACCAAGTTTTAACAGATGCTTGGTCCATTATTGTGCATATATTCAGCAAAGTTAAAACTTCCAAAGGAAAAACACTACACAACATGTGCAGAATGTGATCACTGCACGATCCAGCAATAACTTTGATCCTTTGGACCTTGCACCTGGCACTCATATACAAATGGTTCCTCTGGGCAGCGAGGAAGAGAGACCACAATTTTGCATACCTCGTCCAACTCTTAGTAGGAACCTCTCTGGCAACATGCAAAACTATGGGTTGTCTTCTAGGACAATGGCATTATGGTCTGTCCTCCTTGAACATTCCAGCATCAATTGAAGGGCTAAAAAGCAGAGCAACTCTGCCCTCTGCATGGGTAAGTTGTTTGAACTGGTCTCCTCAGTCAACGAAAGTGTCACTGCCAGTTGCTTAGCTGTAGTTAAGGAATGTGGCTTGAGATATTTCTCTTTCTCCTTTCTCTGAGGTACATTAATTATTTTCCCTTGATCCTAACTGTGAGTTCAGTAGAATTCTGTCCCTGGAGCAGCAACATCAATCATGGTTAGAGGTCGTCGGCACTCACACATAACCCAGCCTCCAAAACCAGGAGTTCATGTAGGAAAGAAAAAGCATGCAATGCCAGAAATTTATCCCCCCACTGCTTAATTAATCAATCAGGACATAAACACTGTTAATAACTCTCACCTGGCAGGGCCCTTCCAGTGCGGCCACGTCTGTTTGCAAAGCATTTTGTACCTTTCCAAGCAAGGCTCATAAAGCTGCCTGAATGCATAACCCGCCCTTCTGACACGGACATTTTCTAGCAGACCCAGGTATCGAACCTGATGACAAACTAAAGCATCATTGAAGATATGTGCTGCTTTTTTGTCATTGGGTTTAATGCACCTGCAAATAACAGAATATGTGCTTAGAATATTGCATGATCATATCTGTTATACAATTTTTAAAAAAAAACACTCATTTTTTTTTCAGCACTTATACTTAGGCCACCATAAATATTCAGCAGGATTCTGATCAGTATTTTAAAAACCCAAGAAAATGAAGAGTACAGTAATATGATTTGGATTTAGACTTTGCCTCAGCTTGTGGCACAATCAGCCTGTGATTGGAAAGGAGCATGAAGATGGTAATTTTAGCATTGCCCTCTGCAAATCGGAGAGTGAGTGAAGCACTCTGCTGGGGCGTCAGAGCAGCAGGAGCAGGATGGCTGGGGAGGCATGACGACTTCCCTCTTGCCAGTGATGTTCTCCCTAGATCAGAAATCTTCTCTACTTATGTCTGAATTCATCCAAATAAACTGTACATTTTACAACGTGACAAATTCAGGCGAATAAATTTCAAAATATTTGAGAACCATACACTCATGTCTCACTACTCACCATTAACCGTTCCAAAAGTCATTCTTCCTCACATTACATTAATAAGTGCATAATAATTATGGGGCATAATCATTATCATGGTGATGTACCTTGTTCCCACCTCACAAAAATAAGACTTAACCTGAAAATAAGCCCTAGTATGATTTTTCAGGATGCTCGTAATATAAGCCCTACCCCTAAAATAAGCCCCAGTTAAGTGACACCCCGCCCTCCACCCTTGTGCAGCATTGTTGCTGCACAATGCTGCACAAGGGTGGAGCATATATATAACTTTACAGCTGTACAACCTCATTCTAAGTGCACAAGCATGTCGGGAGAAGAAAGGCGGCACTGCTTGTCTGTACACTGAGAGTTGGTAGTAAAGCAAAGCAAAGCGTGCTGCTTATATACCGCCCCATAGCGCTTTGAGCACTCTCCGGGCAGTTTACAATTTAATTATACAGGCTACACATTGCCCCCCCCCCCCCCGCGAGCTGGGTACTCATTTTACTGACCTCGGAAGGGTAGATGGCTGAGTCAACCTTGAGTAGTAGGAAACCACAAAGCTTTTGGGAAACTGCCAAATAACTAAAGAACTCCTCCAGAAGTCCCCCAATTTCAACACAGTTTAGACAATCAAACACTCTTGTGGTTGATTCATCAGCCTTGGAGGACATGATCCAACGCACATGTTGAGGTAGATATAGACCGTTAACTATTATAGATTTAATCAAAGCTAAGCTCCAGTGCTAAATGCATCTGCCAATTCATGATGCTCTACTGAGGCATTAATTGTTGAAAATTGGAAGCATCAGATGACGAGTGACAAGATTAAGTTACAAGAGCATTCCATCAGTCTATTAATTACAAAGTCAATAACTTCATCTCTAAATAATACTCGGAGATATCCAAGAAACAGCACTGGTAACATTGGCACAACGTAAAAGGCTTGATTATTTCTAATTATTAAAAAAATGTAACTCACACTATAGCTATAGAAAGGTAACAGAAGACAGGTGCAACAAAAACTTCATGTCAAATGAGTGCCTAGCATGCATGCTTTGAACACTCACTTTGGAGGGTTTTTTATAATGGTACAGTGAGGTGCGAGTATACAAGAGAATATTTAATACTCATGGCCCAGAGGTTTCAGTGTAGTTTCAAAAATCCCTTTCAGGGTGCCTTTTCTCATGCTAAAACTCCTACAACCAAAATGATTCTTCTACTTTCTGATATGTCCCCTTGAATCCCCATCTACCTTAAAGAACCTGAGAATAGTGAGTTTGTTTAATTTCTTGAACTTTACCTGATGTAATTGGGATTTTTTGTTTGCAAGTTCTTCATCAGCGTCGCCACAGAAGCTTTAAATTGTGACCCTGCTGTTGGGGGTCTCTTTAAATTAATCTTGGCGGGGTTTCCTTCAGGGAACAATGCTTTAATGAGGGAGTGGTTGGCCTTCCACATGGCTTGGGAGAGGTCACGGTAAAGCAGATCATTGTTTTTGTCAACAAATCCTTCTACCTGGTACATTACCTGAAAGGAGAGAGCAATAGTCTCAGAAAGCAAGAGGTAACCCATCCGGGGGGAAGGGGACAGCTTTAAGAAAAATAAAACAGCCATCAAGAGCAAATTGCCACCCAGAATCCATCATGAAAAAGGAAAGGAAAAGAAACATCAAAAACAAAATTGTTTACCCTGCCAAATTTTCTTTTCCTAAGTTCTTTATTAAGTCAACTATTTCCAAAACCACTCTTTTCAGCCCAAAGTATGGCATGAAAGGTGCTATTGCATTACAATTTGGCTTAACTCTTCAGCTCCATAACTATTTCAGCAAAGACCACGGAATCAAAGCTAGGGAGGCATGGGGGGGTCTACCTTGTGTAAACATATTACTGCTTGTGATCTTGATGTGCATCTTTTTTAAAATTTCAAGAACAGCCACGTTTTTCGATGTCCAAACCTGGAATGGAAGCTACCTGCATACATAAAAAGGCCCATTACCTTTCCAGCATAATGCTGAATTCTGAAGCAGCTGTGCGGCAGAGATGTGTCATTCAAGAAACGTGCACATTTACTCATTCTGCTCTCAAAGTGTTGGTGAGTAGCACAGATCTGGTTCAATTTTTCTAGGAAGGTATCATCTGTAACTGCTCCTGGCCTCAGGCATTCCTCATCCAACATAGCTAGAATTCCGTTCTGATTCTGTGATGTAACAAAACAGTTTATTTCATTATTTCAGCAGAAATATAATATACAGTATGTCACTTACAGTTCAAACAATAACATGTGGAAGGCCAGATTAGAAGAGTTGAAACCCTGCTTATCTTTTTGCCATTTTTGTTATAAATGCCTAAACATCTCTCTCTCTCTCTCTCTCTCTCTCACACACACACACACACACACACACATAAAAGGAGAAAAACCAGAGTCCACTGTTTAACAGGAGAGGCCCTTTCTTTAAATACAGAAGGTACCAGATCCAATCTATGGCATCTCCAATTATAAGCAGCACCTGGTAGCGTTGAACAGAAAGTACAGTGGTGCCTCGCATAGCGATCGCTCCGTTTAGCGACGAAAACGCTTTGCGACACATTTTTTGTGATTGCAAAAGCAATTGCTTTGCGATTTCAAAAGCAATCGCTTTGCGATGTTCCCTATGGGGGAATTTCGCTTTGCGATGACCAATCATCACAAAGCGACCATTTTCGGCCAGCTGATCGGCGGTTTCAAAATGGCCACCGGGGAAAAAACATGGCCGCCCGCTGTTTTCTGGGACGGATTCCTCGCTTAAGAGGCACCAGAAATGGCCGCGCTATGGAGGATCTTCGCTGAACGGTGAGTTTTAAGCCCATAGGAACGCATTAATTGCATTTTAATGCGTTTCTATGGGCTTTTTTATTTCGCATTGCGACGTTTTCATTCTGCAGCGATTTTTGCGGAACAAATTAATGCCGCAATGCGAGGCACCACTGTATTCTGTCCAAGAAGCTGGAAACCTAGTGCTCACTGAAGCAGTTAATACTAGGCTAGATGGGCCTAGTGGTGTATAGTAATATTTAGAAGTGCAGATGCTTATCATAGCACTCCTCCCAGCCATACACTGGAGAAGAACACAAAAACACAGATGGACATGTTAAGCCATATTAACAAACCGGTGCTGCTAGTCTCCTTCATCAGAAACAGGTAGCTCACAGTATGCTAGTGTTGGAAAAGAGTCACCCACTCTGCTGTGAGGACAGGAGCTAAGTTCAGAAAACAGGAAAGTGGAACTACTGGCACACAGTGTCATCATCCTTACCAATCAACCACTAGCACACTCTGAGGCACTTCAACTCTGCAAGTTCTACCTCACAGTAGAACTGCACACAGTATCCACAGTTTCACCTATCCATAGTCTGAAAATTTTAAAAAAATATTTGAAAGAAAAAAAATCCAGAAAAAACTGTTTTCACATGTATTGCCAGAATCAGCCACTAGAGGGACTCAGACACCATGTTATGAATACCTGTTAGTGAAGAATACATAACATGGTGTCTGGTAATGCATGTAAAAATTTTTTCCTGTTTTTTTTTTTTTTTGCCTTTTACCATGCTTTATAAAGAGTTTGTGTTTGCTATTATCCACAGTTTTCAGTATCTACAGGGGCTTAGAAGCAATCCCCAGAGGATCGGAGGGGTCCTACTGTATGAACACACTCAGTTCAAGGTCCCTTCAAGTATGTGCCAAATGGAAACTAAAAAATGGGAATAATGCTGAGAGAACAAGGTGGAAATTGTTACCAGTTTTCTCCTGCAGCCTATTTTAATGGCCCATTTCCATCCATGTTGGAAATACTTAGCATCTTCCTTTCCATCCATTCAAAGATTTTCACAAAGTGAATGATTTCAATAGAGACAGAAGAATTTCAAGAGGAAAAAAAGAGCTTCCCATGATTAAAAAGGGCCTCTACAGCTCAAGAAACAGCCAACACCCAGCAGGCAATAATTCCTCGCAAGAAGTTATGAATTTTACTACTATTATTATGCTTGCTCAGTTAAAAACTCAGTGGAATATGCTGCAGAGAAACATCTGCAGAGACAATTTTTGTTCTCAGCATCCGCAGTAAAAAAAAAATAGAACTGGAAGATAGGACTCTGAGAGCTGAAAGCACTGGTTTTAGCTTAGAAGAAGCACCAACCTTACATTTGAGATAACATGTCCTATTTTAGGGAGAGCAGGAATAAGGAGAGGCCTGAGACCAGCTCTTAAATACTTACAAGATCACTGGATACATATTTACCCCGCTCTTGAAGCAGCTGTGTAATGGATGATCTGGAAGGTACTCATCATGACAGTTTCTATAACCAGTCCTCCCCCATAAGAAGTGTCCAAAATGGATGCAGGTAGATGAGTCCAGATTAACATATTGTGGATTTTGTGGTAAAGTTTGATTGCCCATTCAACAACAAACCACCCTTAAATACATTTCATTACAACTGGAATACAGTCGTGCCTCGCTTAACAATTGCCTCGCTTAACGAGGAAATCGCTTGACGATTAGGTTTTGCGATCACAAATGGGGAAAATCCGCTTCATGATGATCGGTTCCCCGCCTCGGGAACCGCTTTTCGCATTACGATGATCTAAAACAGATGATCGCTGGGTTTCAAAATGGCCACCGGGTGAACAAAATGGCCCCCCGCTGTTTTCTAGGACAGATTCCTTGCTTTACAGGCAGCAAAAATGGGTGCCCCTATGGAGGATCTTTGCTGGATGTTGAGTTTTCAGCCCATTGGAACGCACTGAAGGGTTTTCAATGCGTTTCAATGGGCTTTTTTATTTAGCTTAACGAGGATTTCGTTTTCCAGCGATTTCACTGGAACAGATTATCCTCATTAAGCGAGGCACCACTGTAATGTGCAGCAATATAATGTTCCTGGGAAAATCAATTTCTCCCTCAGCTAGCTAGTGGGATGTCTGAGGTTAGGGATGGGCCATTCACATTCAAACTGAAGACCAGAATGTTGTGGTTTCCTTTGTATAATACTGTAATTCATGTTATTTCACTGACTGACAAAAGACAGCCTCTAAAACACAAATGGTTTGTTTTTACAAAAGGTACACAAAAGTTTTGTGTTTCTTTCACCTTCCCTCTTTTGTGCAACCTTTCTTTTCCGTTTTATATGTCAAATCACCTCAGAAATATTCAATCCAATAAGACCATGAGGGCCATCAGTAGCCAATCAGAACGTCCAGGGACAGCAGGAATTTTGAATCTACAAAAGGGCCAGGAACTCAGTGAGAAGTGCTCTTTTCGCTTCAGTCATCACTGTGTGTTAGGCTGATGACTGGCCTGAACCTTCATTTTGAATCCTTTCCTTTCTTCTTCTTTTTCTTCTTCTTCTTCTTCTTCTTCTTCTTCTTCTTCGCTTTATTTCTGGGAGGATTTCCCCCCATTTCATTGAATTATTTTGCTGTCTATGCCAGCATGCCTTCTTCAGATTATTTTTTAACAACATTCTTCCCAGATTTATTTGGGGATTCCCTCTTTCCTTTCTCAAATTACTTCTGCTGCTGCCTGCTGGACTCAAGAAGAGAAGAGAAGGCATCAAGTGGGGAGTAGGAAAATCTCCCATAGTCTAATAGCTTTGGTTGTGGGGGGCTTTGATTGAATTGTTTGCCTTTATTTGCTTGCTAGTTTTCTTGGTTTTTTTCTTTGGTAAAGAGAACTTGTATGCTTTTTATTATACTATTTTTAATCTGTATTTGTGTGAAGGAGGGAGGGGAAGGATTGTTTTCCCTGTTTGGTTTTTTTCTTACATTTTTTAAAAAATTGGTTAACTTACTGTCTATTTAAGTTATATATTGTGGTGGTTTTTCGGGGGACTGTTTCATGTTGTTGTTGGTTGAGTTGGAGTGGGCCAAGCAGCCAAGGCCACGTCCTCACCTTTTGATTACTGTGCTGCCCAAAGCGTCTTGTTGTGCTGGGTAGTTGGCATTGAACCCATACTGTTGTTTTGAATGTGATGATATACACTAGTTTCTGTTCCAAATAAACATTCATTACAGATCTCTTTGCACTCCGTTCTGAACAGGAACACAAGCAACAACACTCTTTCTGTAACGATCTTGAGAGCAGACTCGCACACGCAGCAACTGAGAAACTACCTCCTTGTTTGTCAACTTCTAGATTTTTTCTTGTTTGTACTAAATCTACATGGGCAGGCCTCCTTCCCAGGCTTGGTTGGGAGGGAGGGAATCTCATCACTGACTCTGCCCTCATGGTTCCTTCAGCGCACCACTGGGAACATAACATAGAGGAGTAGTTCACACATCACACCATTCTTTACCATAATTCTAAAATAAAGGAGGCCATCTTAGAAACAGATCACTCAAGGAGGAGAATAACAACAACGACAGGAGCACCTGACAGGAAACTGACAAGATCTGTAACACCAAATTGTTTGTTCACTGCTAGAGATGAATTAAGGAATTTATATATTTATAAGGTTGAGATATTACTATTGGCAAAGACTGTACTTTACTGCACATCAACGGGGAGCAAAGCTGTTAAGCTTCCAATAAGAAATTCAGCTGCAATTCAAAATAAGACAAATCATTTGAGGAGAAAATTGCCATCTTGATCTCTCCATTCCCACCTGCCCAAACATGCACTTTGCAGGTTGAAACGCCGTTCTAGCTTTCGCACTCTTGCTAAGGAATGAATGGAACCGTAAGAAAGTGGGAAGAGGCAATAACAGATGCTCCCTGCAACTTCTTGTTTTCTTTGAAATATATAGTGAAAGTAAAAGCAACAGTAATTCTTTATGACTGACAACCTCTCTAATATTAGCAGAATAAGAAAATTCCAGAAAAGGCCACCAATGTTTACTTCTTGTAACCACGACTTACATTTTCTATTAGGTCACAAATTATAGCATTGTTGAAGTATTCAATGTGGGTCCATTCAATACCCTAGAAAAATAAAATACAGAAACTGAGAAGAGAAATAACAACCAAAATTACTCTTCACTCATCACAGAGACCTGCAGAACTACCTCAAGCATGAAGTTAAATCCCACTTAGTTTCCAGGAATTAAGAGGGCCAAACCTTTCAATTCTTATTTAATAATTTTTTTTCAAGGAAGACACAAGGGGAGATAGTAAAAATGTTACAGCAAGCAGAACACTGTCAAATTGATTGTTTAACTGGGATTGACTGACAATTGTATGGGGGATGTATAGCATATAGATAAATGTTTATGAATGGAATCACAAAATGAATGATCTATATGGTTCCTGGCTGGAAATAACGTACTCTGTTTTGTACATATGGGTGTGTGTAAGAGAGAATAAGTCAATCAGAGGTGTGAATTTTTCGTGTCGTTGGATAGTGCTATCACTTCAAGTTTGGAAGTTAGAACGAAAGTGGTCTGTTAATGAAGACATTGAGAATAGAAGTGTGGTTTTGTCAGTAGTTTTGTCAAAACAGGTAACTGTCTATGAATAAGAAATGCCAGGTGCTTCAAATTCTAAAGAAGAAAGTAAAGCCTAATCGTTATAGCCTGTAAAAATAGAGAGCATGAAGCATTGTTCTTGGAGTCATTCTTTCCAGTCTGTTTGTGGAACCTTTTTATTTCTTTTGTGTTATTTTTAAAATAAAACTCCCTTTGGTTTATAAACCCTGCTTAATATCTTATAGCTAGCAATCCCAAGATATTACACTGCAGGTCATTGCTATGTGACATGGTTCATTTTGTACCACCAAGTAAACAAAACTGCACTTCGCCAAAAGGTACTTAATTTTAAAAAAGAGGTGCAAAGTCAGCCCTTAGCTGAGGCAAAGTTTATAGCAGCCATGTAAAAGGAACCACTGAATGTTTGATAAGAATATTCCAAGAGAAGGATACCCTGTTCCCAGGTTTAAACAGCGACCCCAAACGTAGTACAGGAATCTGGGAGTGCTTTTCATTTGGGCGGATGGAGCAAGACGTCTCCATGGACTGGGTCAAGGCTGGCACGGCTCACAGATACACAGAAAGGTGGGGGTGAAAGTCATATTAAAATTCCGATAATTGCTTTGAACTACATTCAAAGGGCCAATGTAGTTCAAAGGAAAAGGAAGAAATTTTGTTTGTGTCTGTTTCTCTTTTTTCCTGTCTCTCTCTCTCTTTGCAACCCCCCACCCCACCCCCATTGCAATGATTATTTGGGGCCTTAGTATTTGGTAAAAAAAAAAAAAAAGGCAAGACCTAGTAATGATGTTGAAGGGAAATGAGTGTCCTTGAATGACTGCCAGA